>NC_091298.1:63156178-63181173 GCF_038502225.1 Cherax quadricarinatus
TTTGCTGTCTTCCATGCCTCAGGCAATCTCCCTGTTTCGATAGATGTATTGAATATTGTTGTTAGGGGTACACATAGCGCCTCTGCTCCCTCTCTCAGGACCCATGGAGAGATGTTATCTGGCCCCATTGCCTTTGAGGTATCTAGCTCACTCAGAAGCCTCTTCACTTCTTCCTCGGTTGTGTGTACTGTGTCCAGCACATGGTGGTGTACCCCACCTCTCCGTCTTTCTGGAGCCCCTTCTGTCTCCTCTGTGAACACTTCTTTGAATCTCTTGTTGAGTTCCTCACATACTTCACTGTCATTTCTTGTTGTCTCTCCTCCTTCCTTCCTTAGCCTGATTACCTGATCTTTGACGGTTGTTTTCTTCCTGATGTGGCTGTATAACAGCTTCGGGTCAGATTTGGCTTTTGCTGCTATGTCGTTTTCATATTGACGTTGGGCCTCCCTTCTTATTTGTGCATATTCGTTTCTGGCTCTACGACTGCTCTCCTTATTCTCCTGGGTCCTTTGCCTTCTATATTTCTTCCATTCCCTAGCACACTTGGTTTTTGCCTCCTTGCATCTTTGAGTGAACCATGGGCTCATCCTGGCTTTTTCATTATTCCTGTTACCCTTGGGTACAAACCTCTCCTCAGCCTCCTTGCACTTTGTGACTACATATTCCATCATCTCATTAACTGGTTTCCCTGCCAGTTCTCTGTCCCACTGAACCTCATTCAGGAAGTTCCTCATTCCTGTGTAGTCCCCTTTCCTGTAGTTTGGTTTCATTCGTCCTGGCCTTCCTGCTTCCCCCTCCACTTGTAGCTCTACTGTGTATTCGAAGCTCAAAACCACATGATCGCTGGCCCCAAGGGGTCTTTCATATGTGATGTCCTCAATATCTGCACTACTCAAGGTGAATACTAAGTCCAGTCTTGCTGGTTCATCCTCTCCTCTCTCTCTTGTAGTGTCCCTTACGTGTTGGTACATGAAGTTTTCCAGTACCACCTCCATCATCTTAGCCCTCCATGTATCTTGGCCCCCATGTGGCTCCAAGTTCTCCCATTCGATCTCCTTGTGGTTAAAGTTGCCCATGATCAGGAGCTTTGCCCTGCATGTATGAGCTCTTCTGGCCACTGCAGCCAGTGTGTCAACCATCGCTCTATTGCTCTCGTCATACTCTTGCCTTGGCCTCCTGCTGTTCTGTGGTGGGTTATACATCACTGCAATTATCACCTTGGGACATGTGTGTGCATGTGTGTGTGTGCATGTGTGTGTGCATGTGTGTGTGCATGTGTGTGTGCATGTGTGTGTGTGCATGTGTGTGTGTGCATGTGTGTGTACTCACCTAGTTGTACTCACCTAGTTGAGGTTGCGGGGGTCGAGTCCGAGCTCCTGGCCCCGCCTCTTCACTGATCGCTACTAGGTCACTCTCCCTGAGCCGTGAGCTTTATCATACCTCTGCTTAAAGCTATGTATGGATCCTGCCTCCACTACATCGCTTCCCAAACTATTCCACTTACTGACTACTCTGTGGCTGAAGAAATACTTCCTAACATCCCTGTGATTCATCTGTGTCTTCAGCTTCCAACTGTGTCCCCTTGTTACTGTGTCCAATCTCTGGAACATCCTGTCTTTGTCCACCTTGTCAATTCCTCTCAGTATTTTGTATGTCGTTATCATGTCCCCCCTATGTGTGTGTGCATGTGTGTGTGCATGTGTGTGTGCATGTATGTATGTATGTATTTATGTATGTATTTACATGTATTTATGTATGTATATATGTATGTATGTATATATGTATGTATTTATGTATGTATGTATTTATGTATGTATTTATGTATGTATGTATTTATGTATGTATGTATTTATGTATGTATGTATTTATGTATGTATGTATTTATGTATGTATGTATTTATGTATGTATGTATTTATGTATGTATGTATTTATGTATGTATGTATTTATGTATGTATGTATTTATTTATGTATGTATGTATTTATGTATGTATGTATTTATGTATGTATGTATTTATGTATGTATGTATTTATGTATGTATGTATTTATGTATGTATGTATTTATGTATGTATGTATTTATGTATGTATGTATTTATGTATGTATGTATTTATGTATGTATGTATTTATGTATGTATGTATTTATGTATGTATGTATTTATGTATGTATGTATTTATGTATGTATGTATTTATGTATGTATGTATTTATGTATGTATGTATTTATGTATGTATGTATTTATGCATGTATGCATGCATGTATGCATGCACAGTGGTACCTCGAATTTCGAACAGCTCCCAACTCATACAATTATGTAAGTGTATTTTTTAAGTGCTTTTCTAAGTGTATTTTTGGGGGTCTGAAATGGACTAATCTAATTTACATTATTCCTCATGGGAACAAATTCGTTCGGTAACAGCACTCGAACAGCCTTCTGGAACGAATTATGGCCAAAATTCGAGGTAGTTGTTTGCTAGACAGCAACCACCTAGGGAGGTATTACCGTCCTGCCAAGTGAGCGTAAAACGAAAGCCTGTAATTGTTTTACATGATGGTAGGATTACTGGTATCATTTTTTCTGTCTCATAAACATGTGAGATTTCAGGTACATCTTGCTGCTTCTACTTACACTTAGGTCACACTACACATGCATGCACAAGCATATATATATACACACACCCGAGTTTTCTTCTATTTTTTTACTAGGTCTTGTTCTTGTTTTATTTCCTATCTTCATGGGGAAGTGAAACAGAGTTCTTCCTTTGAAGCCATGCATGTCATAAGAGACAACTAAAATGCCGGGAGCAAGGGGCTAGTAACCCCTTCTCTTGTATACATTACCGAGGCAAGTGGGCCATATCCCACCTGCCTCGGTGGGATATGGCCAGTAGTATGTTGAAAGATAGATTGATACACACACACACACATTATCAGGTCTCTCTCTCCCTCATTTGAAAGTACACTCTAAGTGTCTTGAGGCATTCCCAGATTTTTAAATGTTTAGGCAGTAAATGACCTCTACATTTTTCTCTTACATAATACATCCACCCATCTATTTTGAACCCTTTCTACCCATAGCCACATAAGAACTAAAGTCTAAAACATTTTGAACAACTCATATTACAACACACACAGACACACACATTTCCTGCAATCCTCCACACCTGTTACATGTTGTCCCATACATTAACAACCCAAGGCATCATATTATACTCTCTTCACTCACCTTTTCTCATTTTGCCATATTTCTTTAGGTACACCGATGGTCATGTTCTTGTATGGAATACCAGGGATTGCTTCGGCAGGTTTAGCAGCTTCATGGAGACGTGCATGTGTTCTCAGGCCTCTAATAGAGCTGATGAGAGGTCTATGCCCACTCCCTGCTACTTCAAGCGTCGTCAACGAGAAGCGTAGGACTGACGCCATCTCTGAAAAAAAATATTTGATTATACATTGCAAAATAAATAAATACCTAATTCCTTTTAATATATATGATCCAGCATTATCATTACTTAAGTTACACAATATGAATACTGAATAAGGATAAGTAGACAATATTAAACTATAAAGCCTTATTTTCAAGCCTTTTGTTAACAAGACAACACTGGTATGTACTGTAATGTATCCAATTTTCATAATTCAGTAAAAAAAAAGACAAGCAGTACAGTATTTGGATACACAAAGGAGGCTCTTTGTTGTACAATATTTATGAACTAATAAAAGGTATATGATTGGCTGGATAAAGAATTTATGCATCTTGTCCATGTACAGCATTGCACACGTTTGAACTAAATGGTTAAAATATTTAATGCATTTATAAGGAGAGACTCCAAATAAGGTTATGTAGGTAATAGGACTGTACTGTCGTTTCCAGTTTGAGTCTTAAGCAAGGATGTATGATGCCTATTTATAAATGGAAGCTTTTATTTAAACAATAAATCCTAAAATGGAAAAAGCCCACTGCCTGGGCAAAAGGTCAATGAAGGATACCTTTACAATGCATTTCAGTATCATTTTCCATCATGCCAGTATTTCATACCAACTCTCTCCATCGAATACTTAAGGCTGGCGACATTACAGACCTGGAGAGCGTACATTATTATTATAATAAAAAATGGAGAGCGTACAAAGAACTTTCACGGCATATATAAGGACGATAAGGCACCTAAATTACTTGGAACGGTTGAAGGACCTTGATCTGTAGTCCCTGGAATGCAGGCGAGAGAGATACATGATAATATACACTTGGAAGGTTCTGGAGGGATTGGTACCAAACCTGCACACGAAAATCACTCCCTATGAAAGCAAAAGACTCGGCAGGAGATGCAACATTTCCCCAATGAAAATCAGGGGTGCCACGAGTACAATGAGACAACACAATAAGTGTCCGGGGTCCAAGACCGGGCTGTGGTTCGAACGTCAGCTTGCGTGCGGACAGTAGTAACAGCCTGGTTGATCAGACCCTGATCCACCGTGAAGCCTGGTCTCAGACCGAGCCGCGGGGGCGTTGACCCCCGAAACCCTCTCCAGGTAAATATAAAAAAAACTTCCCCTGAGTGATCGGTGTACAATAATTTATTGTGCTCATGGCGTCCCATAGCTCGGTTGCTAGGGCACTCAGCTCGCACACTGAGGTCCGTGGTCCGATCCGGGTACGGGTGGAAACATAAGGGAGGGTTTTCTTTAAGATACATGCTGTCTCTGCTCACCTAGCAGTAAACTGGTACCTGGGTGTTAGCCGACTGGTGTGGGTCGCATCCTGAGGCCAAAATTAACCCATATAGGTCATACAGAGCCTGGGGAGAATACAAGGCATTCAGGCTTGCATCAAGGAACTTCCCTTGAGGGAGCGGTGTAGACTAAACTCCTTTGCTCTCTGCCTTACCATATACTAGCTATTGTGTCGTTACTACATACAATATGGGTGTACACCACCTACATATTACTGTGGTTATAATTATAACCTTAATTTTTAAAGGGGTGGAGGGGTAGGCCAGTGGAAGGCCTCTGTCAGGTAACTAAAAGCTCCAGTTGCCACCTGATGCCCTCGCTTCCTTCCTGCCCTGCAGCGCTGTATAGTCCTTGTGGCTTAGCGCTTCTTTTTGATTATAATAATAATCCAGCTGCGGGTCTTCATATGACTAAGACCGGCGTCAGGAAACACTTGTCCTACAACCGGTTTGTTTCCAAGTCTGTAAGCTCAGGCAAATCCTTTTGTATTTCAACCATAATTAAGTGCTGGCGTCAATATCTAAACCAGCTGAATGGGAACCCCCACTCTCAAATATCAGATTTTAAGGTCAAGCTCCCGATTTGAGCCCAATACATTAACCGGCTGCTTGATCCTCCCCCACCTGGCGGTCACGCACTAACAACCGCTACCTTGTCACATTACGCTACCACTCCTACTCTCACTCTCGTAATGCTAAAAAAAAAAAAAAAAAGAACTGAATTATTTAGAAGAAAAGTAGAGTGGGGATGTAGTATAAATAACAGCACAGTGAAGCCGGTCAAGGTTGGCAACACCAGCCGGTGAGGTAGAACCTAATGTGGGTGAGCTGGCACAGCTGTCCAACGCCGGCTTTATGACGTTTTCCAAGGGCGACTAACAAGTCATAATCGGCAGTACCAGCATCTCGCTCTTATAATTAGTATTATAAACCTAATAAGATAACCTTAAACGTAAACATGCATTACTAAAAACAATATCCAGTAAACTTTTAACTTCGGAAATAAACCACTGGGGAAAAAATCTTTGTGCCTGTAACGCTGCCAGACATTGTGGAAGATTTTGAGAAACTTCCAACACTGAGTAATGAATATGTATCTCCATGCTGCCAATATTGCAGAATACATCAAGAAAACATATCGCGAACGTATTAAACCACCCTCATACGTCTAGCCGGTTACAATCGTAATGGATACGAGTTCCTACATGATTCAAAACTGCAGACTGGTAGGTAGCATGTGTAGGCTCCCTCACACACCTGTTACACAATAAACAATACACGTACATTACGCAAGTGCAATTACATCTTGTATGACAAGCTGAGCTATAATTATCACCAGGTTGTGAACAGGAATTGTGAGACGCATACAAACAAAATGGAGCTGTAGATTAACTAATTGTGTTACAGTGGCTGCGTGATCCCAGAAAGGTACACCAGTATTCCATAAGCTCAGTCCCCTCTTACAGCAATGCACACAAAAGGAATAGTACAGAGTGCGGCTTAAGTTTCTAACGTACAAGCTAACTCACAAGTACCTACACAGTCTAATAATACAAAAAGCTTCCGAGTCGGATACATAGGCGTTGAAGGTTTAAAGCTGATGAGACATTCACACATTCTAGTATAAAAAAAAATTAACCCTGACCTCCGAAGTAGGATTCACCAGTGCTGAATATTTGAAGTCGATTTTAAAAGTCATTCTCAAAGAAAATCTTGGAGGTAAAAAACATAAAATTCAACCAACAAATTCAAGACACCTCCCACAGGAATATCTAATAAGACTTGTAACATTGTATTAGGAAACGTTTCGCTCAGTGTTGTATCAATTCAATGATCAAAGTTCCTAGTGATCAAACAATTTCGTAAACGTTCTAATGTTACGCATGTCTTATTTACACTGTCATATACCCAACAGCTATTTTACAACTAATTTTATCTTGTCCTAAACTCCTTATAGCCATGTCTGTTTAAACAATCTTCAATTAATTGTCATTTTATTGTATTGTATAACAATATTATAGACTAGCACTACTCATCCTTTGATATCTACACAATTATACTTTTTTTTTAAATCGTGAACTACTTTTATCTTTTTGAAACTGTGTATTAGTTCCTTAAATAAAATATGTATGATTATTATTATTATTATTACAATCAAGGGGGAAGTGCTAAACCAGTAGGATTATACAGCACCTGTGGGGAGGATGGAAGGTATTCAGGTTTAATTCAGGGAACTGAAGCACAGATCTAGTTCCCTAGATCAAGAGCCCCTCACCAGCATCAAGGAACCTTCCTGGAGGGGGGACAAAATATGTAAGATTAAATTTTGCCCAAAATGCTGTGGATGCTACGGAAATCGCAGATCTAGAGAGTGCACAGAGATCCTTTACTGCACGTATAAGTTCTGTCAAGCACCTTAACTACTGGGAACGCTTGGAAGCACTTGACTTGTACTCGTTGGAACGCAGGAGGGAGAGATATATCATAATCTACACTTGGAAAATCTTGGAAGGAATGGTCCCAAATCTGCACACAGAAATCACTCCCTACGAAAGTAAAAGACTGAGCAGGCGATGCAAAATGCTCCCAATTAAAAGTAGGGGCGCCATTGGTACACTAAGGGAAAACACCATAAGTGTCCGGGGCCCAAGACTGTTCAACAGCCTCCCATCAAGCATTAGGGGAATTGCCAATAAACCCCTGGCTGCCTTCAACAGAGAGCTGGACAGATAGCTAAAGTCAGTGCCAGATCAGCCGGGCTGTGGCTCGTACGTTGGACTGCGTGCGCCCAGCAGTAACAGCCTGGTTGATCAGGCCCTGATCCATCGGGAGGCCTGGTCATGGACCGGGCCGCGGGGGCGTTGATCCCCGGAGTAACCTCCAGGTAACTTTCGGATTTATTTTATACACTAATTTTTAAATACTGACTTAACTTGGGTTACTGTGACCTGTAGATGTCAAGTGTTGTGTGCAGGTGTGCTTACATTTGCTGGCAGTAGTTTGGGCTCCTGGCCCCATAGTACTGCGGGATTCTGACTATTTGAGCCGGATTATACCTACACTTAAAATCGTTTAGCGGGACTCCTCCATTTCCACATCCAATTTCACTTCTTCACTAGCCGAAAATAGACATTTCCTAAGATACATGCAACTCTTCCGTGTTTTTTGTTTCCATTTTCCCGTCCCTGCATTTCCAGCAGTCTATTTCAATCCGTTTATCAATTCCTGTCTCTTTTCACGTAACCTTATCTTCCCTAACACTACCCTCCAACTACAAGCCTATGGCTCAAGTATGGGAACACACCTAACAGCTGGGCTCCTTGATTTGGAAAATACGAAGTCTAGCAGAAATAAGTACCCTGTGAGCCAGTGGGTGACGTCACAATGGTACATCAGCTGACGCCGGCAGCCATTACGCAACACCAAGACCTCCACCCTCTCGCTTTACCCAAGCAGATATAGTATCTGCGACTGGATCAATAATCACAATCTTCAACCAGTTACCTACCTGGAGGGCATTCCGGGGATCAACGTCCCCGCGGCCCGGTCCACGACCAGGCCTCCCCGTGGATCAGGGCCTGATCAACGAGGCTGTTACTGCTGGCCGCACGTAATCCAACGTACGAACCACAGCCCGGCTGATCCGGCACCGTCTTTAGGTATCTGTCCAGCTCCCTCTTGAAGACAACCAGGGGTCTTCCCGTAATGCCCCTTATTGCTGGTGGGAGGCTGTTGAACAGTCTTGGGCTCCGGACACTTATTGTGTTTTCTCTTAGTGTACCAGTGACGCCCCTACTTTTCACTGGGGGTATGTTGCATCGCCTGCCACGTCTTTTACTTTCGTATGGAGTGATTGCTGTGTGCATATTAGGGACCAGTCCTTCCAGAATCTTCCAGGTGTAGATTACGATATCTCTCTCTCGCCTGCGCTCTAGTGAGTACAAGTCAAGTGCTTCCAGGCGCTCCCAGTAGTTAAGGTGTTATTATTAAACTCTAAACCTGCTTGTTATACAGCTTCGTAATCATCCATACAAAACTTCAGGTATAATCCACCCTTACTTAAATATCTTACCGCTCGCATTACATCTTTCAAGTAAATAGTTAAAATTTATACAGAAATAAGCAACTTATAGAAAATTGTGTAAAAACACTGACCACAATTATTCTGTAGTCTTGGAAATATAAACACAAATGCAGTATAATGTGACCCTTTATTGACAACGTTTCACCCACACAGTGGGCTTTTTCAAGTCACACACGGATCTACCTGGGGTTGGAAGGTACGAGAGTATTTATAGTCATGTTCAGAATGTTGAGATCAGGTGGAGAATGCTGCATCTGATGATCTACCTGGTGGGGTTATAGATCATCAGATGCAGCATTCTCCACCTGATCTCAACATTCTGAACATGACTATAAATACTCTCGTACCTTCCAACCCCAGGTAGATCCGTGTGTGACTTGAAAAAGCCCACTGTGTGGGTGAAACGTTGTCAATAAAGGATCACATTATACTGCATTTGTGTTTATATTTCCATTGTGTCGGTATTTTATACCATTTATTTCCATTCTGTAGTCTTATTAACTTTCTAAACTTTAAAATGTTTTAGCGTTGTTCTGCTTAATGTTATAAGAACATAAGAAAGAAGGAACACTGCAGCAGGCCTACTGGCCCATGCGAGGCAGGTCCAAGTCTCCTACCAATTATTATCTTTCCAGATATGAATCCTGGACTATCTACTGTTATAATAACACGAATGCGACTCTCAACAGTCAGCTTCTCTCTTTTATGTGCGGGTTATTTGTGTATCGTTCCAGTCACGGTATTGTGTCTTTTTTGTTATTCTTAGTTACTTACTGTTAACTGAAAAAGAGCAGCAGGGTTAAGTGGAGTTAAAAGCAACCATACCACGGACGGGGATAGAACCTGCTATCAGAGAGAGTTGCCCATACATCTCGCCCGCCCGGAAACCTATCCTAGGTTCCTTGCATAAGTTTAGATACAATTACGCAATTTTTGGATGACCACAATTCTTCAACCATTCATCACACAGTAACATGAGTAAACTACCTTCGGTCAAGTTTTCAAATGTGTTCAACCCAGCGCAGATGTTGGGCTTATTATAATGGTATAATGCAATAAAATTTGGAGAAATTTAACGATCATATTCATATACTGTACAAGAATGGCACTAATAGTAGCTTAAATAGGACATCAGTTAGCTTATTTTGCCATTATTTGTATATACTGGGGAAATTATGGTAAGGCTCAGGGCACTTTTGGAGGTTGCTACCATCTTTAAGGACACCAATGGAAATAAGAAAAATCGTTTTACTTTAGTGGGATATCCTAGGTTAAATCTACATTGCAGTTTTTATGTGCCCATCAACATGTGTGTACCCTCAAAACCACTGTAAACAATATTTGTATGCTGTGTATATCTACACATTTAACATTACTGACAGTGAACATGAGTGTTATTGTGACAGGCCTTCGTGTTCATAGACAATAAACCATAATTTTCAAACAAAATATTTCAATACAGTGAATAAAAAATGGCTTACAGAACTTACAAGATTCGAACCTATATTAAGCCAATTCTAAAATTAGCAGGCCGATAATCTATCCACAGCTAGCCTGCTTTTTTTTCGGGGGGTGGGGGGGGCTTGTCATGGGTTCAAAACCTGTTCTTTCAGCGAATCATCTGCAATCGTGTTATTACGATTTCGGAAGCCAATAACAATGATTTCGAAAATGCTTTAATTTCAAACTTGAATCCGCAATAGTTAATTTTCTGAACAAATGACATTTTCCGAATTGTATGTTGACGTCATTACGTAATCTGTCGGTACTTATTCCGTTATCCACGAAAGTCATATCCTTAAAAAGACAGCAGTCATTGCGATATTAAATGTCAGGGTGAACCCGCAAATACAATATGTAAATAGTAGAATCTCCCAAGGGTCGGTCATACACCCCAAACAGTTCCAAGTACATGTGAATGACCTACCAAGCGATAACGATAAGTAAATATAAATGTTTGTAATCAGAGCCAAAACTATCAAGGGAGTACCAAAAGAATAGTAGGATATTACAGGAAAACCTGTAACACCAGCACAACTGAAGGAACTAATGGTTACTTAAAATAAAGCGTTCAAGTCCATCAATTTCGAGCGAAAGTTAGTTATACTTTGGGGAAGAGACTTGGTTATATACTGCGTGGAACAGTAGCATATGGAAACTAACCGAGAAAAACCTTAAGAGTGGAATTTATGACTGTCTCACCTGAAATCAGAGAAACATGTATCAAACGTAATACTTTAAATAGTTTTGCATCAAATACGTAGGCCAATCCTTGAGTACTCGGCCCCAGTTTTGAACCCACTCGCCAACTACGCAACGAAAAGTTCTGAGGTAAGCCTGCCTCCAATATTAGTTAGTGCATATGCGGAACGAGTTAAGAGTTTGGTAAAAAAAAATCTCTCATCGGCGGACATTACAATTACGCAATTATAAAATAAATAAATATGGCTTTGACTTCACATTACCCACTTCTCACACTGAGATTTTATTCTAAACTACACAATTCTTAAACCCCTGTGTTTTATTATACATTTACTCCTTCAGCATCACTACAACCCCTTACAGTTCTCATGGCATCGCCATGGTAACACTAATGACACTTGCCAATGATGATGAAACTGGCCAGCAATGACGGTACCGGCCAAATGATAATACTGGTTAAGTGATGGCACTATTCAACAGCGACAGTACTGTCCAATAGTGATGGCACTAATAGTGATAGCACTCTCCAATAGAGATGGCACTCTCCAATAGTGATGGCACTCTCCAATAGTGATGGCACTCTCCAATAGTGATGGCACTCTCCAATAGTGATGGCACTCTCCAATAGTGTTGACACTGGCCAAGTGATGGCACTGGCTAGGTGGTGGCACTAGCCAATAGCAATAGTACTAGCCAGCAATGATGGCATTGTCCAGCAGTGATGGTACCAGGCAAGTGATGGCACTGTCCAACAGCGATAGTACTGGCCAACAGTGATGGTACTGTCCAATAGCAATAGTACTGGCCAACAATGATGGCACTGTCCAGCAGTGATGGTATCAGCCAAGTGATGAAACTGTCCAACAGGGATAGTATTGGCCAACAGTGATGGTACTGTCCAACAGCGATAGTATTGGCCAACAGTGATGGTACTGTCCAACAGCGATAGTACTGGAAAACAATAATGACACTGACCAACTGTGATGGCACTGACCAACTGATGGCACTGACCAGCTGTGATGGCACTGACCAGCTGTGATGGCACTATCCAACATGAAAATAAGCCGCTGACTTCCTAGGGGTTATCCTAGGTAATTTACACCATGTATGACAACTGCACTTATGCCTAAATAAACTTACCGTCCAAGTGACGGTAGTCCCAGTTGTGTCTACCTAACCGGCCGGCCCTACCGTTCCCACCACTTCACCCTCACTGCCACAATCACTACCGCACAAACACCACTGAAACCTCCTCAGGTAACTTGGCCCTTTCTAGGGTGAGGACCTCGTGTGAGAAACATCTGTACATTTAACCTAAATACAGTTCGTATCCATCACTTCAGCTGTCGCCCCGGGTCTCATCTTCCAAATGTTATTATTCCCTCACACCTGCGTAGCCAGCACCTACAAGCACACACCGCAGCGCACACCACTCCTACATGCTTTCACACTCACCGTCGAGTTGGGAAGCAGCAACGACAGGGAGAAAATAAGGAGAAAAGGTGTGTAGAAAGGCTGCGACCCCAGGCCGGCCAAGTGCTGGCCAGTGTCTGCTGCTGCGCTCAAGCGCAGCCACACCGCGCACCCACAACACTTTTCAAATCTATACAGCTAATATAACACCCTTAACACTAACATTTCATACAAATAAGCCTTTTTATATATAAAATAAAAGCACATTTTGCGTTGTAGTGATAGGATATTGATTACAAAAGGTTTTATTAGCGTGATTTGTGAGTTAAGTGTAAAGGTGTTGGTTGTTGGGTGGCCGGCTGGGTGCTGGTGGTGGGTGGCAGAGGCTGTGTTGCTCTGGTTGTGCGAGGTTGGTGAAGGCGACGGCAACACTCCCCGGGGGTTTTACCTTTTTAACTACATCTTCCATCATGACCTCTACACTTGCTAACATCGCCAAGGCTGCCCTTGCAGCGGTGCCCAGGCAGGCCAGGGTGGCTGTACCCACGGTACTGACACAGAAGCGGACATGTGAGTACACTTACATCGGTGTCACTGTCCTAGACCGACCACTGGGGAGGTCTAATAATACTACCGGCCGGGTAATATCGGGCACTGTGCCGGCCGTTTATTGACGAGAGGCCACTGCCCGGCTCCTTTTGTTAAAACCATCGGCGGTTTTCCAATTTTGTGCCAGTGAATTGGTACACGAGTTCTGGGAAGCAATTTTTTGAAGGGGAGGTAGTTCATGACCTAGTTAAATCTTCAAGGATGAAGAGTACTTGCTCAAAGGAACTGGAAATGGCCTTTTCTTTGCTTAAAAGCTAATTACTTCCTATTCCCCGGGTGCTATGAATCTCTCGGGCTTTGCTGGATAGCCGGTATAAACGCGGTGGGGGATGGAGTGGCTGAGTTAAAACGTGCGGAGGGGGGGGGGTGAGGAAGTGGCCTTGTTAATTTAAACGTAGGGGGACAAAGGAATGGCTAAGTTCAACGTGCGGGGAAATGGGTAGTGGGTAATCGTGAGGGAGATAGGGTGAAGTGGCCGGGCTGTGGAAGTGCAGGTGATTGGGGAGTGTGACTAGGGTAAAGTGAGGGGTGGGAGCGGATGGAGTGGTTGAGGTGTACGTGCAGGGAAGGTGGAGTGGCTGGGTTAAACGTGCAGCAGATGGGGAGGGGGTGACTGGGTTAAACGTGCAGCAGATGGGGAGTGACTGGGTTAAACGTGCAGCAGATGGGGAGGGGGTGGCTGGGTTAAACGTGCAGCAGATGGGGAGGGGGTGGCTGGGTTAAACGTGCAGATGGGGAGGGGGTGGCTGGGTTAAATGTGCAGCAGATGGGGAGGGGGTGGCTCGGTTAAACGTGCAGCAGATGGGGAGGGGTGGCTCGGTTAAACGTGCAGCAGATGGGGAGGGGTGGCTCGGTTAAACGTGCAGCTGGCTGGGTTAAACGTGCAGCAGATGGGGAGGGGGTGGCTGGGTTAAATGTGCAGCAGATGGGGAGGGGTGGCTCGGTTAAACGTGCAGCAGATGGGGAGGGGGTGGCTGGGTTAAACGTGCAGCAGATGGGGAGGGGGTGGCTGGGTTAAACGTGCAGCAGATGGGGAGGGGGTGGCTGGGTTAAAGCAGGGGTTAGCGGATGGGACGATTTAATATGCAGGGAGGACTGATTGTGATATTATACAGTACTAAGAAATTATAGGTTTGCATTGTATTCCAGTTGAAGGCAGTAGTTACTGCCACAATACCTGCCAGTGTTCCCTCCAGTATAGTGACTTAGTGGCGCAGTTACTGATACCTGCAAGTCAGGAGGATAGCTGACTTGCGCTGGATGGCCATACGGGTTCAGCACTTCAGATTTATCATTAATTACACAGCCTATAATTAATTTATAGTTTATCATTAATTACGCAGCCTATGCAGAATGCTGAAAATATTTTATCTTCATCGGCAAATATGATAAAAGCCATCGTACTATTAAATCCTTTAAGGGAATTGCACTGATGTATGTAAATGGTTCTTGAAAACATGTATTAGGCTGTTATATTGAACCGCCCCTCAAGAGAGGTTCCTGGACGCTGGTGAGGGGCTCTTGATTTAGGGAACTGAATCTGTGCTCCGGTTTCCTGAAGTGAGCCTGAACACCTTCCATCCTCCCCCCCCTCCCCACATGCGCCGTATAATCCTACGGGTTTAGCGCTCCCCATGATTATATAATGAACCGTATATGCAGCAGTGTCTAGTGGTTTTTAAAAGGTACAAGTTTTACCTTATAATGGGAAAGGTGGTTGTACTATTCTGTTCCATCTGTCTAAATCTCTAGCTAGAGGAAGAAGTCTTGTGCTTTTTTGTGTGCAGGCAACACTGAGGAATGTCATTTGGTTTGTACTTTTATGTATGATGCCGTGAGGAAGACTTGGTCTGACTGCTTTTGTGTACATTGCATTATGTCGAGGTCAGTAATAACACGCTACAAAATGAGTTGAAATATAGTAATGCAGCACTGTTGCAATAGTAATAAACGTGTACAAAAAAATATCCCAGATCTGAATTTGTAATAATTTCGGCTTTACATATACTGTTTTGTCTTGAAATATGTATTACCCTGTATGATTATTCATTGAACATACACTGTATCCACGTTTTCCTAAGAGTACACCAATGGAATAAATTCTAATTGGCTTTCCTTATCTGGGTTAAATCTTCATTATTTATAGTTTATTCACGCATGTGCTCATCACGCAACCGTTGTACATTAACTCGAAACATTACTCGAATAAATCAATTTATGGAATTCTTTAATCCTCTACAATGACGTAAGTGTCCAGCAAATCGTATCTAAAATGTTATCTTTGCTTGGATTTTCTTGTGTATCTGCTTAATAATGAATTTGACTGTTTCCGATTTCCCCGTAAAGCAACAACCATCACGTTACCGCCGCCAAACAACCACAAATACATGACTAAACCCCCTTGATCTTGTCCATCGTCGACCCATATCACAGCCCATCTTGTTAGGTAAGACACATATGCAACAGTTAGACAACTTTATTCCGAAACGTTTCGCCTACACAGTAGGCTTTTTCAGTCGAATACAGAAAGTATGCAGGAACAGAAGAGATGTGAAGACGATGTAATCAGTCCATCACCCTTAAAGTCGTAGAATTTGAGGTTGTCAGTCCCTCGGCCTGGAGAAGTTCAGTTCCATAGTCAGGAACTATCTGAAGATCAAGCGACAGTGCGGAGACTTAAATACTGTCGGAAGGAGAGGTGCAGGGTAGTAGTAGTAGTAGTAATAGTAGTAGTGAGAGGCAACTGAGAGGTCATGTCCCTCTCAGATCCAACCCTTCTCACTTGAAAAGCTTGTTAAAGGTGTTTTCTGTACCAAGATGCCACGTGTTGCAGTGTCTGACAAGATGAACATCAAAATGGTATATAATACCGACAGGTTGTTAGGTAAGACACATATGCAACAGTTAGACAACTTTATTCCGAAACGTTTCGCCTACACAGTAGGCTTCTTCAGTCGAATACAGAAAGTATGCAGGAACAGAAGAGATGTGAAGACGATGTAATCAGTCCATCACCCTTAAAGTCGTAGAATTTGAGGTTGTCAGTCCCTCGGCCTGGAGAAGTTCAGTTCCATAGTCAGGAACTATCTGAAGATCAAGCGACAGTGCGGAGACTTAAATACTGTCGGAAGGAGAGGTGCAGGGTAGTAGTAGTAGTAGTAATAGTAGTAGTGAGAGGCAACTGAGAGGTCATGTCCCTCTCAGATCCAACCCTTCTCACTTGAAAAGCTTGTTAAAGGTGTTTTCTGTACCAAGATGCCACGTGTTGCAGTGTCTGACAAGATGAACATCAAAATGGTATATAATACCGACAGGTTGTTAGGTAAGACACATATGCAACAGTTAGACAACTTTATTCCGAAACGTTTCGCCTACACAGTAGAAAAAATCAATTTAGGGAATTCTTTAATCCTCTACAATGACTTAAGTGTCCAGCAAATCGTATCTAAAATGTTATCTTTGCTTGGATTTTCTTGTGTATCTGCTTAATAATGAATTTGACTGTTTCCGATTTCCACGTAAAGGAACAACCATCACGTTACCGCCGCCAAACAACCACAAATACATGACTAAACCCCCTTGATCTTGTCCATCGTCGACCCATATCACAGCCCATCTTACCAAGCAGAACGAATGTGTGATTTCCCAAGAATTAAGCGACTGCCAGACGTTACCTCTACCGTTTAAGTAATCTGGTTATTGGAATATAAACGTAAAATTAATTAAATGTAATTACATTAAAGTAACCCAGCCCGAGTTTTGTTTGCTTGGAACATTTTGATCTATGTTTCGAAACTCGTAAACGTGTTATAAAACTTACGGGATTCCAGCCATCGCTTGGTCATTAAACGTTAAATCTAATGCATCTTAAGTGGTTAATTTTATCACCAACAATGATGCTTGATACCAAGGTATCATTGAAATTAATATTTAAAAGCGTTGAACGCTTGAAAGAGCGAAATTAGGTGTTGAGGAAAATAAAAATGTTTTGTAACTTCAACAGTGATTTGCAACTGGCATTGACTTGACAATATTGTTAATTGCCTGGGAAAAATCACTGATACGTATAATGGAACTACCACCAGTACAGTGACTAAGATTTTCCTTACTGCAGTGTTACCTGGAGGTTATTCCGGGGATCAACGCCCCCGCGGCCCGGTCCATGACCAGGCCTCCCGATGGATCAGGGCCTGATCAACAAGGCTGTTACTGCTGGCCGCACGCAGTCCAACGTACGAGCCACAGCCCGGCTGATCCGGCACTGACTTTAGGTATCTGTCCAGCTCTCTTTTGAAGGCAGCCAGGGGTTTATTGGCAATTCCCCTAATGCTTGATGGGAGGCTGTTGAACAGTTTTGGGCCCCGGACACTTATGGTGTTTTCTCTTAGTGTACCAATGGCCCCCCTACTTTTTATTGGGGGCATTTTGCATCGCCTGCCCAGTCTTTTACTTTCGTAGGGAGTGATTTCTGTGTGCAGATTTGGGACCATTCCTTCCAAGATTTTCCAAGTGTAGATTATGATATATCTCTCCCTCCTGCGTTCCAACGAGTACAAGTCAAGTGCTTCCAAGCGTTCCCAGTAGTTAAGGTGCTTGACAGAACTTATACGTGCAGTAAAGGATCTCTGTACACTCTCTAGATCTGCGATTTCACCTGCTTTGAATGGAGATGTTAATGTACAGCAGTATTCCAGCCTAGAGAGAACAAGTGATTTGAAAAGGATCATCATGGGCTTGGCATCTCTCGTTTTGAAAGTTCTCATTATCCATCCTATCATTTTCTTTGCACGTGCGATCGTGGCACTGTTGTGATCCTTGAAAGTGAGATCCTCAGACATTACTACTCCCAGGTCCCTTACATTATTTTTCCGCTCTATTGTATGGCCGGAGTCAGTAGTATACTCTGTTCTAGTTATTATCTTCTCCAGTTTTCCATAACGGAGTAGTTGGAATTTGTCCTCATTGAACATCATATTGTTTACCGTTGCCCCCTGGAAAACTTTGTTTATATCTTCTTGGAGATTAACCGCGTCCTCAGCAGATGACAGCCTCATGCAGATCCTAGTATCATCCGCAAAGGATGATACGGTGCTGTGGTGTATATCTCTGTTTGTCTGATATGAGGATAAGGAATAAGATGGGGGCGAGTACTGTGCCTTGTGGAACAGAGCTCTTCACTATGGCAGCCTCCGATTTAACTCTGTTGACCACTACTTTGTGTTCGATTTGTTAGGAAGTTGAAGATCCATCTCCCCACTTTCCCAGTTATTCCTTTAGCACGTATTTTATGGGCTATTACGCCTTGATCGCATTTGTCAAATGCTTTTGCAAAGTCTGTGTATATTACATCTGCATTCTGATTTTCTTCCAGTGCATCCAAGGCCATGTCATAGTGATCCAGTAGTTGTGAGAGGCAGGAGCGACCTGCCCTGAACCCATGTTGCCCTGGATTGTGCAGATTTTGGGAATCCAGGTGATTTGCAATCCTGCTTCTTAGCACTCTTTCAAAGATTTTTATGATGTGGGACGTCAGAGCTATTGGTCTATAGTTCTTAGCTAATGCTTTGCTGCCACCTTTATGGAGTGGGGCTATATCCGTTGTTTTAAGTGACTGGAATTTCACCCATGTCCAAGCTGCTCCTCCATAGTGTACTTAGGGCACGCGAGAGGGGTTTCTTGCAGTTCTTAATGAAAACAGAGTTCCACGAGTCTGGGCCCGGGGCTGAGTGCATAGGCATGTTGTCAATGGCTTTTTCGAAATCTATCGGAGTTTACCTGGAGTTTACCTGGAGAGAGTTTCGGGGATCAACGCCCCCGCGGCCCGGTCTGTGACCAGGCCTCCTGGTGGATCAGCCCCTGATCAACCAGGCTGTTGCTGCTGGCTGCACGCAAGCCAACGTACGAGCCACAGCCCGGCTGATCAGGAACTGACTTTAGGTGCTTGTCCAGTGCCAGCTTGAACACTGCCAGGGGTCTGTTGGTAATCCCCCTTATGTGTGCTGGGAGGCAGTTGAACAGTCTCGGGCCCCTGACACTTATTGTATGGTCTCTTAACGTGCTAGTGACACCCCTGCTTTTCATTGGGGGGATGGTGCATCGTCTGCCAAGTCTTTTGCTTTCGTAGTGAGTGATTTTCGTGTGCAAGTTCGGTACTAGTCCCTCTAGGATTTTCCAGGTGTATATAACCATGTATCTCTCCCTCCTGCGTTCCAGGGAATACAGGTTTAGAAACCTCAAGCGCTCCCAGTAATTGAGGTGTTTTATCTCCGTTATGCGCGCCGTGAAAGTTCTCTGTACATTTTCTAGGTCAGCAATTTCACCTGCCTTGAAAGGTGCTGTTAGAGTGCAGCAATATTCCAGCCTAGAGTTAGGGTAATGTCGGAAATCTGGCATACATTTATGGGGTTTTGAGGCTCATTCATGAAGAAATAATTTGGGTCGTCGATCCTCAGACCGATTAGTGGTTCACTAAACACAGAGTCGTACTGGGATTTCAATATTTCACTCATTTCCTTGTTGTCATCTGTGTAAGTCCCATCCTGTCTGAGTAAGGGCCCGATACTAGATGTGGTATTTGCCTTGTTTTTGGCATATGAAAAGAAATATTTTGGATTTCTTTCAATTTCACTAATAGCTTTAAGCTGCTCCTGCCTCTCCTGGTTCCTGTAAGAGTCATTTAGCTTAAGTTCGATAGTTTCCACTTCCCTGGTCAGCGCCTCCTTTCGTGTATCAGATATTCTAGCACTCCTGAGGAGCTCAGTGACTCTTCATCGTCTTCTGTAGAGGGAGCGTCTTTTTCTCTCCAGTTTACTCCTGCTCTTCTTCTTTCTTAGGGGAATATGCCTAGAACATGCTTCGGCTACCAGGAAGTTGATCCTTTCAAGGCACTTGTTTGGATCCATGTCATTTAAGACATCTTCCCAACATGTTTCGTTTAGGACATGGTTTACCTGGTCCCAGTTGATGTTCTTGTTGTTGAAATTGTATTTTGTGAAGACACCTTCCAAGGTACATGCATTCTGCTGTTCAGGACCCCTATGCATGTACGTCTGGACTTCGATTAGATTGTGATCGGAATTAGTTGTTTTTGATATTCTTATGTCTCTTATCAGGTCCTCATTATTTGTGAAGATAAGGTCAAGTGTGTTTTCTAGTCTTGTTGGCTCCACTATCTGCTGGCTTAAGGTTCTTAACATTCACAACAATGTCGTTTAGTTTACTTGCACATTTTATTTTTTAACTGATGCAGGCAGAGACGACGTCCTTCACTTACAACATGACATCTCTTACTGAGAGAGCGATCCTATTGAAAGTGATTCAGGGAGTCTATAAGAGTCTATTGAAGGGCTTATAGACGTGCAGTTGAATAAAAGTTTTTGCACTTTAAAACATTACACTCGTCAAACTTTGTGTAAATATACAAAAAGTTGATCATGAGTTATTACTGAACATGTAAGATAGTGGCCAGACTTGGTGGGATTAAGCAGTTACACAACTGAGTTGACGTGTTCTTTCCCCCCATTTTTTTTACTGAGAATAGTTTATTAAAACACCAGCGTACTTTGTTCATCCACGTTTGTCCAGTCATTAAAATTATCATTCCTTGGTAATAATTCGCTGTGTACCATTTACTACACGGACCACCAATGGAAATGACTACCTTTTTGGGGGTTATGCTAGGTAATTTACACTGATAATTATACTTGTGTACCCGTGCCTAAATAGATTTATTCCTGTCTAATGCTGATTCCTATTCTCCATAACTAATATATATAGCATGGAAAGTATGCCTGGTAATGAAGTAGCAGGAACTGAATAGTATCTTTAGGGCTTTATAGTGCACTCGACTGAAATCATTAGCAACTGCCACACTAAAGTTGCATTAGTTTTGTTGCGTAGTTGTTGCTTGTCTATTTTCTGGGGGTTCTCAGTTTTCTGTTAGATCAAGGCAGTTTTGCATTATTTATCGGTATTTGTTACCTTTGGTTAAAGTTAACCTAAAATAGTGATAAGAAATCTGATTGTTATAATACAGATCCAGCTAAAATGGTGATCAACACAGGCTTCAATAAACATCTATGGATTTCCAGCAACGGTTTGCAACAAGTTTCTATTGTTAGGTTGCCATCTCTCCATATAAAATAACCAGTTATACGACAACGAAAATAAATTAAGATAAAAGCTATACAAAAGTCTGCGGCGTGAACAGAAAACGGAAACTCAAGAGTTCAAATAACCGAGTTTCACTGTTTAAGGCACCTTCATCAGTCCCCCATTTGACTTTCTTTACAATAATGAAATGCTGTTTGTCATTAAGAGGATGGGCTAGTAAATAGGTACATATGTAGGTTTAAGATTTATCGAGATTTTTCGTCCATCAGCATTATCAATGGACAATTTTTTTCTCCTGCCTCAGGCGATGTCGGAGGAAGTGTAAAATAAACGCAGTGAAAAGCAAGGGGTGCCCTAGAAACAATAATAGAATATTGTATCAACTTCCGTGGTTCCGGATTGTTCAGCACTGAAAATTTTTGAATTTTCCTAAATTCAGCATGTGTAAATTTGAATAATTTAGTAATTATGTATTAAAATGTGAAGTTAATTTGACCCTTCAAGAAATTTAGTGATGGGGGTGGGGGGATGTGGAACTGCCACGAGGCAGACAGGAGGACGCCATAGTGAAACTTAATGTATGAACACTGGTCTGTTAATTGTGCAGTGTAATCAGGCGTCATCGAAGTCCAATGAAGAATTGGGATAGTGTGGAAAACCCTTACAATTTGGCTACAAGGACGGGAAATAGGGGACTCGGATTCTTTTCAGCAAAGCGCCTTAGCTAAGTGATGCTTACCTATAATGTATAGTAGTTTTGCACTGGCCATTGTCAACTTTAGCTATTGGGGTAGCATTAGGATGTGTTAAAAATAAAAATTGTGATCCAGTAATTAAATGGTAAGTAGTAATACGAATTGCTTTTCTAATAACACCATTATATGTACAAAAATTATATTGTGTACCAAACAAGCCAAATCATATACAGTCCATATTATTTTATAAATTACCATTATTGGTACTAATCTTTAATATTGTAATTATTTTTTTAGTATTTGGTCTAGCTTTTTGTGAGTGGTGATGTAATGGGCATAGAGGGAGTGACAGTTCTGCGATCTACTGTGACTGTCCCACTTACCTCGCCCAAATTACTTGCATGTAATAATTCAGGTAATACCTTGTAAATCTCATGGAGGTAATTTCCCACAAGCACCTTACCAGAGTATATCAGAAACACTGTTGTAACACATGAAGTCTTCAATAGAAAACTTTAAAAGCATCTCTGATGGATGTGGGGCCGCCAGCAGCAACAGCCTGGTTGACCAGGCAAGCACCAGACAAGCCTGGCCTAAAACCGGACTCCGGGAGTAGAAAAAAACTCTAAACTCAACAGACGTTACTATAAAAACTTGTGGGTTGCAGTCTTACGAAATTTAGCTGCTGAAATCTTTTTCACATCCTTATGACACATTTGCTTCCACATGATTACCACTAGTCAGCCATAATATATGCAACTGCCTTTTTTGCCGCATCAGTAATCTTCCAAACTATCTGTGCAGCGCCCCAACAAGTTAACACTACCCGTGACACTACCCGTGACACTACCCAACACTCATGCTGTCCTCCCCTCGTGCCTGTCAAAAACACAGCATGGTATGATGTGTCAATCTCTTCAACATTATACCACTCTTCTGTCACCACCATCGGTAAAGAATTACATCCCTCACCAACCCTGGCCAACCGGGCTGTGGTTCATACGTCAGCTTGCGTGCGGCCAGCAGTAATAGCCTGGTTGATCAGACCCTGATCCACCATGAAGCCTGGTTTTAGACCGAGCCGAGGGGGCGTTGACCCCCGAAACCCTCTCCAGGTAACTCCAGGCAGTATACCATGCACGCCTCAGGCAAGCGCATATTCAAATCTCTTGCATAAGGGACCCTCGGTTATATCCTCAACAGGTGTTGAGGATATGAATGCCCTCCCTCTCTGGAGAGAGTTCCGGAGATCATCGCCCCCCGCGGCCTGGTCCGTGACCAGGCCTCGTTAAATTGAAACCCTCATTAAATTCAAGCAGTTCCTAAACTCAAGATTATTAGATACTAGGTGATCTTTTCGCTTTCTCTCACCCCGTACCACCTTGCCAGAGAGGAAGTAGCGTAGTTACCATTCACGAATCTGATAAGAGTATAAAGTCACGGAGATATGATAGCCAATGCGATCATTTTAAAACGGGAGACGCGTCATTAACTTCAAATTATATTCATACCCATATTGTCTTTATGAATATATTTTTTTAGAATCATCCATTGCAGATGCCATCAGGAGTCGCCTTGATAACGTAATTTGATGAATGTATCAGCACTGCTTAAAGAGGAGTCGTTCTTGGCTACTCTTTACTCTCAGTTCACCTAGGTATGTGAACTGAAGTAGTTGACGCGAGTTTCTAGAAGAGTTCTTTGATAAGGTATCTCAAAATTGATAGTGACAACATATAAGAGTAGAGTCATGGTTGACTGATAAGCAACGGTTCGCACAAACGAGGACACAAAACTAAGAATCACTCGAGTAGTACTTATCAGAGGTCACTCTTAGACCCCCTTCTTTATAATCTTAATATACGAGGAAATAGAGCAACAAAAGTTCAGACAACCCCCCCCCCCCACACACACACGTACATGCATGCATTCCATTCATTCACAGGATACTAGGGGCCTTCAGGGTAATTTGGAAAAAATACTGTGGGTTGAAAAGCGTCAGTGATGGCATTGTAAACTGTCTCAACCCTAGGGAAAGGAAATGAACTTCAGAATTTTAAATAATTGGGAACTTTATAAAAAAAAAAGATGCCTGCTTCTACTAAGCAGAAATCTGAAGCCCAGAGTAATATACTGAGTGAATTTATATTAAGATTTATAAGAAATAAAAGTCGTAGGCTACTACTAAATCTTGACAGTTAATAAGGCCTCAATTGGTGTATCCGGTGTAATTGGAGTACAGAATATTCAAACATAATGAGTTAGAAAACGTGTGAGGAGGAAGATTTTATTTTGATTATTGACTGGGGAATTAATAGCCCAGGGTAACTGTCACTGGCTTATTTTCATTTGGATAATTTTATCCTCTTAACCCACCCCTCCAGGGAGGTTCCTTGAAGCTGGTGAGGTGCTTCTAACTGTCAGAGTCGCCGTCTGGTTGAATCCTCCCTTATACACAGCTTTCCTTGTATGACTCGCGAAATCGTAGTAACACGATTGCAAACAAAACTTTCCCATTACATTGTAAAATGCTCCAAACTTCAAAACACCCGTGACCTAACCTGATTCTTTTTCTTCCCCTTTCCTCTTTCTTCTTTGGGGTTTCTTTGTCTTGGGTGTTTGGTCCACTATTTCCCTCCCTCCCCTGTGTTCTTGTTCCTACCATTTGTGGGGCCCCTAGCTCTCCTGCAGTGCTGTTCTTTCTTAGCCGCGGGGGTGTTGATCCCCGGAATACCCTCCAGGTAAACTCCAAGTAGCACCTCTACCACTACCTCTTCCTTTCCTACTACCTCTCTTGTCCCGTCCCTGTCATCTGGCCTATATATACTCCCTCCTTTCCTTGTTAGTGTGACTTTGTAAATGGTCCAAGTCGGACCGAAACGTCGTCGTAAGCTCCTTTCTCCTATGTGCGGGTCATTTGTGTATAAAGAAATGTACTTGTCCTTCCCTTTCTTGGATCAAAGGACCACAATGGAAATAAGTCACTGACTTTTTTGGGTTATCCCAGGTTCTCTACACACATGCTGCTATGTATGATAATCTATGTACCTGTATTTGTGCATACCTGAATAAACTAACTTGCTTCCCATTCCCCAGGCTTTTTATGACTAATATCTCTTTATTTCTACAAGTGCATGCACAGGCCTTGCTG
>NC_091298.1:63181273-63248773 GCF_038502225.1 Cherax quadricarinatus
ACAGGCCTTGCTGCCATAAGGGGAATTACCAATAGGCACCTGGTTGTCTTCAGAAGAGAGCTGAACAAATAACTAGTCAGTGCCGGATCAGCCGGGCTGTGGTTCGTACGTTGGACTACGTGCGGCCATCAGTAACAGCTTCGTTGATCAGGCTCTGATCCACCAGGAGGCCTAGTCATGGACCGGGCCGCGGGGGCGTTGATCCCCGGAATGCCTTCCAGGTAGGTAGACATCAATGATATACTACTATATAGAAAGCCGCTTGTTATGTAGAGCATTTCCCGCAAATTAGGTCACTTATCCCAGGATGCGACCCACACCAGTCGACTAACACCCAGGTACCCATTTTGCTGATGGGTGAACAGAGACGGCAGGTGTCCTATGGAAACACGTCTTAATGTTTTCCAGCCGTAACGGGATTTCGAACCCCGGACCTCATTGTGTGTAAGCTGAGTGCGCTAGCGGTCGAGCTAAGGGTTTAGCACATTCCTCTAATGTAATAATCGTCTACAACAGCCGGCTAACATCCCGGTGCGTAGCGGCTGTTAGAATGACATGGGCAACAGGTGTACGGCAACGTGCTCGACCGACGGGTTCCACAAGATGTCCTGTAGCTCGATTCCCAGGAAGGGGGGGCACTGGGCTAAGGTCGGGTCACCGACTGGAAAAGACCCGGGCCGGGACAACACCGGCGAACCTACTATGTTGCTCGATTGCTAGGACACTTAGCTCGCGCACTGAGGTCCACGGTTCGATCCCTGGTACGGGTGAAAACATTAGGACTTATTTTCTCAAGACACCGGCTGTTCCTGTTCACTTAGCAGTAAAATAGGTACCTGGGTGTTAGCCGATTGGTGTGGGTCGCATCCTGGGGACAAAATTGACCTAATTTTCCCGAAATGTTCTCTTTACCGAGGGGTTTTCTATGGAGAAGGATGTCATTGATGTCAACTAGGCCTGTATAACTTGACTCAGGAAATCGTAATGACACGATTGCAAACAAACCATACTCTCTGATCGCGGGTTCTAACCCTGCCCGTGGTATGGTTTAGGCCTGTATACATGTACATGTAGAAATTATTATTATTATTATTATTGCTGCTGCTAATACCAGAATCGAACCTGGGTCTTCCATTGAGGGCCAAAGGTGTTAAAGTTAATGCCATGAATATGAAATCTTTCTTGCCAAGATAGACTAAAAACCCCGAATTTGCTATCTTAGAAAGGTGAGCGCTGCGGGAGGAGCCTTGCAAATAGAAAACTGGAATAATGGGTTGCTGATATGTATTTTTTTTATAGGATTTACACTCCAAAACCACTTTAGTCATTCTCTACTGTGAAGGTGTTTGAACCCTGCCCCCTCCTGTGAAGGTGTTTGAACCCTGCCCCCTCCTGTGAAGGTGTTTGAACCCTGCCCCCTCCTGTGAAGGTGTTTGAACCCTGCCCCCTCCTGTGAAGGTGTTTGAACCCTGCCCCCTCCTGTGAAGGTGTTTGAACCCTGCCCCCTCCTGTGAAGGTGTTTGAACCCTGCCCCCTCCTGTGAAGGTGTTTGAACCCTGCCCCTCATTTGAAGATGTTTGAACCCTACCCCTAGTGTGAAGGCGTTTGAACCCTACCCCTAGTGTAAAGATGTTTGAACCCTGCCCCCTCCTGTGAAGGTGTTTGAACCCTGCCCCTCCTGTGAAGGTGTTTGAATCCTGCCCCCTCATGTAAAAGTGTTCGAACCCTGGCCCCCTGTGAAGGTGTTTGAACCCTACCCCCCTGTGAGGTGTTTGAACCCCCCCCCCCCCCTCGTGAAGATGTTTGAGCCCTACCCCTCGTGTGAAGGTGTCTGAACCCTTCCCCCCCTGTGAAGGTGTTTGAACCCTGCCCCCTGTGAAGGTGTTTGAACCCTGCCCCTCGTGTGAAGGTGTTTGAACCCTGCCCCTCGTGTGAAGGTGTTTGAACCTTTCCCCCTCCTGTGAAGGTGTTTGAACCCTCCCCCCCCCCCCCCCCCGTGAAGGTGTTTGAACTCTGTCCTATGGAAAGGTGTTTGAACCATCTTTACGTGAGCCAATGCCCCCTACTACTAAATGTGAAAAATACGTGGTCGTCTCTTATCAAAATGTGCGCTAGGTTCCAATGTATATATCCTGGATGTGAACAGTACGAGCCGGCTGCTGCCTACGTGACTTTAAGGCTGTGTTGGTGCTGTGGCTGGTGTAGATGGGGACGGGGGAACTCCGTTAGGTACCCTGGATACTCTCCCTCCTCTTCCCCTCCCTCACGTTCCTCCACTCCTTCCCCGCCTCTCTCCCTTTACGCCACCCTAGTGAGGGGGGGGGGGTCTTCAGGTCGAAGAATTAGTTTGGCTCTTTCTTAGCATGGACCCCAATGGAAATTCGTCACTTCGTCTGACTTTTGGGTTATCCTAGGCAATCTACACACATGCTGCTATGATGCAATAAGATCGCAGTAAATAGGTGATATCACAGTATGCAGAATAACCAATGGGAAAAAAAGTGAAAACAAATTCCTTGATAATGTGAGAAATCACGAAAACGCTTAGAATTTCACTATTTTTTTTCAGTGGTTATTTTGCTTATGCTACTATGGAAGATAATTTATGTAACTATTTGTGTACCTGAATAAACTTACTAATCGAGCCTGATTGCTTCCATTTCCCAGGTACTGTACCATGTACGTAATTTTTAGCGTCCCGGACACTTATGGTGTTTTCTCTTAGTGTACCAATGGCGCCCCTACTTTTTATTGGCGGCATTTTGCATCGCCTGCCCAGTCTTTTACTTTCGTAGGGAGTGATTTCTGTGTGCAGATTTGGGACCATTCCTTCCAAGATTTTCCAAGTGTAGATTATGATATATCTCTCCCTCCTGCGTTCCAACGAGTACAAGTCAAGTGCTTTCAAGCGTTCCCAGTAGTTAAGGTGCTTGACAGAACTTATACGTGCAGTAAAGGATCTCTGTACACTCTCTAGATCTGCGATTTCACCTGCTTTGTATGGAGATGTTAATGTACAGCAGTATTCCAGCCTAGAGAGAACAAGTGATTTGAAAAGGATCATCATGGGCTTGGCATCTCTCGTTTTGAAAGTTCTCATTATCCTTTATCCCATGAATATAAGTAATTCCTTCCACTCCCTCTTCCCAGTTATTCCCCCCGCATCGCCCCCCTCCCACTTCACTCTTTTACCCTCCCCTCCCCTTTCGGTTCTTTCACACTGTCCTGCCCCTTCCTTTCGCAATCCTATAACTCCTCCCATCCCCACCTCTTACCTTCTCCTCAGATACTTAACTACTAATGGTTTATCATTTAAGTTTTATCCACCAGGGTGTTTTGAAGATAGTGATGTGTGTGCACATTGAGTTCCCTTAGTTGATAAATTAAGACACACAGGCAACACGGGTATCTGTTATGGAAACTTTTTGCCACAGTGGTTACATCACTCCATAATAAAGGTACTCAAGTGTTGCACGTATTTTGTATCAATTTGTCGGTTCTCTGAACCATTTATCTAAAATTCCCTTAGTGTTCGTGATCTAGAAGACAAGGTTAGTTTGGGAAGGTGCATGTTCTTATTTTAAACAAAATTTGATACATTAACAGTGTCCTGCTACCCTTTTTCTATATAATTACTCCAAGGGGGGTGTTGGTTCTTGGAGGAGGGAAAATGGTGTTCGCCCGTCTTCCTGGCCCCACACTTACCCCACTACATGTGGAGTAGATCATCCTGAGATAGTAATTCCTAAGTCATACTAACTCCAGCTGAAGTATTGTAACCCAGGCTGACACATTTCATTACTTCATGTAAGAAACTCGTAATGTGACTGAATATTGCTAGTTTTATGATACCACTGATGTATTCAGTTTAAACATAGTATAATTAATAACACTGACAACGCGGTGACTGTTCGTACCAGGACTTTCAAAGCTGCATGCATATCACAAGCCATGCCTCCCTACAAGGTTACTGTCTACCATCCTGTTATTTTCTTAAGTAAGGCTAGTATTGTTTTCCTGTCGTATTTCCTCACACAGGATAGGAGTTGTACGCGAGGTAATGAAATGCCAGCCTGGATCTCATCTTTAAGGTGGGAAGGACTGAGGCTTGTTTCCCCCACTGACCTTCTTTCCCTGTTTTCGTTTTACTGCTGCCTTTGCTGCTGCCACCACCACCACCACCACCACTACTACTATTAGTCTACTAGTACTGGGTCTCCCTACATGAAGGGTGTTCCGGAGGTTAGCGCCGCTGCGGCCCGGTCCATGACCAAGCCTCACGGTGGATCAGGGCCTGATCAACCAGGCTGTTACTTGCCGCCCTCATGCTAGTTTGTGATGGTTTTTACTGAAGGGTGAAGGTGGATTAGCTTGTTTGTTAGTTACATAATCGTGTATAGAATTGCTGAATGACCTCTTGGTCTTAATGTTTGGTGAATGTTCGTACTGGTGCTGCATGAAAGTTAGCTTCACCCACGTGCTGACCAGCCCTGATATGGGTTAAGTTGTCAACAGTGTAATATATATGCGTGTTAGTCCATTTATAGGCAGGCTCCCTGACCAAGCCTTAAGTCACGTGACTTAATTAAGGCTTGGTCAGGGAGCCTGCCTTTAAAGGGCTAGAACAATGTTTCGTACACAAGTAATACAATGTTGAGTTTCCTAATGGTTAGTTCATTACCAGGCACAGGCGAGTCTTAATCTCATCACAGTAACACCCAACAATGACTGCATAAACAGGAATCAGTTCCCTCTGGTATGAAATGTATACAAATCAATGAAGGGTGGGGGTAGTTGGTCAGATGCACATGGGAGAAAGATGGGGGCGAATGGGTGTTCGTTGCTTTAACTTAGATGCTTCCTCAGTATGGACTCGTTTGTCTACATGCATCTTTGTAGTATGAAGTGTACTGCATTTGTATACTGAAATCGTAATAAAGTTTAATCCAAAGACAGGTCTGGTTGTCAATGGTCCAAGTCGGACTGAAGCGTCGTGGTAAGCTCCCCTCTCCTATGTGCGGGTATTTGTGTATTGTTCCAGTCACGGTATTGTGCCTTTCTGTTCATTTTTCAAGACCTCTTCCTGCATACATGGTAAAGCAGGAGGTGCGAAGGTCTGTAGTGCACCTGGAGCTGAAGTGAATGGGGAGTTTAAAATAAGTAGTGGGACTTTTTTTAATAATTCCCATATGTACTCGCTATTTTTTATCATGGACCTCGCACCTAATCCAGCTCAGGTAACCCAGCGGTCGATGCTGCCGTGGTCCATCATAGGGCCAACCGCTACCTCACTTTCACATATCCATTAGAGTAAACACATCAAGCGACTTCTTCCTGGCAGATTTTATTATTATTATTATTATTATTATTATTATTATTATTATTATTATTATTATTATTATTATTATTATTATTATTATTATTATTATGAAAAGGCAAGCACTAAAACTGTATATTTTCCCAGCAAAATAACGAACAAACCTTTGTTATACTCTAATTATGAAAATGTCTGCAGTACAAGCTTATCCTTGCGAAGCGTCAATTTTATATTTATCAGTCGTTGCTGTGTGTCCAGTCGAAGGCCAGACACAACATTAACTTTGATAGGACGTGTGCTTGATGTACAGGAGTCTTGGGAGTTTTATTAAGCTAAGAGCTATACAAGCACTTCATTAAGCTTACTTGCCCACTGCAGGTCCAGGTCACATTCACAAGTTTTTCAAGGCTGGTTTTGCTAATTCCTAGGGTCCCTGGATACCTGGAGGTTACCTGGGGTCACTTCCGGAGGTCATCGCTCAGTGGCAATTCGAAAAATGCACTATACATGTACCCTTTACATATTGACACTAACAGCAGGTATGCAGTTATCACGTTGCCCCGCCCCTTTTAACTCTAGGCCCACAAGTCTTAACATTAGTCTAAAGGTTCCTGGTTACCTGGAGGTTATTCCGGGGATCAACGCCCCCGCGGCCCGGTCCATGACCAGGCCTCCCGATGGATCAGGGCCTGATCAACTAGGCTGTTACTGCTGGCCGCACGCAGTCCGACATACGAGCCACAGCCCGGCTGATCCGGCACTGACTTTAGGTATCTGTCCAGCTCTCTATTGAAGGCAGCCAGGGGTTTATTGACAATTCCCCTAATGCTTGATGGGAGGCTGTTGAACAGTTTTGGGCCCCGGACACTTATGGTGTTTTCCCTTAGTGTACCAATGGCGCCCCTACTTTTTATTGGGGGCATTTTGCATCGCCTGCCCAGTCTTTTACTTTCGTAGGGAGTGATTTCTGTGTGCAGATTTGGGACCATTCCTTCCAAGATTTTCCAAGTGTAGATTATGATATATCTCTCCCTCCTGCGTTCCAACGAGTACAAGTAAAGTGCTTCCAAGCGTTCCCAGTAGTTAAGGTGCTTGACAGAACTTGTATGTGCAGTAAAGGATCTCTGTACACTCTAGATCTGCGATTTCACCTGCTTTGAATGGAGATGTTAATGTACAGCAGTATTCCAGCCTAGAGAGAACAAGTGATTTGAAAAGGATCATCATGGGCTTGGCATCTCTCGTTTTGAAAGTTCTCATTATCCATCCTATCATTTTCTTTGCACGTGCGATCCTTGAAAGTGAGATCCTCAGACATTACTACTCCCAGGTCCCTTACATTATTTTTCCGCTCTATTGTATGGCCGGAGTCAGTAGTATACTCTGTTCTAGTTATTATCTCCTCCAGTTTTCCATAACGGAGTAGTTGGAATTTGTCCTCATTGAACATCATATTGTTTACCGTTGCCCACTGGAAAACTTTGTTTATATCTTCTTGGAGGTTAACCGCGTCCTCAGCAGATGACAGCCTCATGCAGATCCTAGTATCATCCGCAAAGGATGATACGGTGCTGTGGTGTATATCTCTGTCTGATATGAGGATAAGGAATAAGATGGGGGCGAGTACTGTGCCTTGTGGAACAGAGCTCTTCACTATGGCAGCCTCCGATTTAACTCTGTTGACCACTACTCTTTGTGTTCGATTTGTTAGGAAGTTGAAGATCCATCTCCCCACTTTCCCAGTTATTCCTTTAGCACGTATTTTATGGGCTATTACGCCATGATCGCATTTGTCAAATGCTTTTGCAAAATCTGTGTATATTACATCTGCATTCTGATTTTCTTCCAGTGCATCCAAGGCCATGTCATAGTGATCCAGTAGTTGTGAGAGGCAGGAGCGACCTGCCCTGAACCCATGTTGCCCTGGATTGTGCAGATTTTGGGAATCCAGGTGATTTGCAATCCTGCTTCTTAGCACTCTTTCAAAGATTTTTATGATGTGGGACGTCAGAGCTATTGGTCTATAGTTCTTAGCTAATGCTTTGATGCCACCTTTATGGAGTGGGGCTATATCCGTTGTTTTAAGTGACTGTGGAATTTCACCCATGTCCAAGCTCCTCCTCCATAGTGTACTTAGGGCACGCGAGAGGGGTTTCTTGCAGTTCTTAATGAAAACAGAGTTCCACGAGTCTGGGCCCGGGGCTGAGTGCATAGGCATGTTGTCAATGGCTTTTTCGAAATCTATTGGAGTTAGGGTAATGTCGGAAATCTGGCATACATTTATGGAGTTTTGAGGCTCATTCATGAAGAAATCATTTGGGTCGTCGATCCTCAGACCGATTAGTGGTTCACTAAACAGAGTCGTACTGGGATTTCAATATTTCACTCATTTCCTTGTCATCTGTGCAAGTCCCATCCTGTCTGAGTAAGGGCCCGATACTAGATGTGGTATTTGCCTTGTTTTTGGCATATGAAAAGAAATATTTTGAATTTCTTTCAATTTCACTAATAACTTTAAGCTCCTGCCTCTCCTGGTTCCTGTAAGAGTCATTTAGCTTAAGTTCGATAGTTTCCACTTCCCTGGTCAGAGCCTCCTTTCGTGTATCAGATATTCTAGCACTCCTGAGGGGCTCAGTGACTCTTCGTCGTCTTCTGTAGAGGGAGCGTCTTTTTCTCTCCAGTTTACTCCTGCTCTTCTTTCTTAGGGGAATATGCCTAGAACATGCTTCCCCCCTCCCACCCTTTTCCAATATTTCCATCCTTACCCATCCTTCTTCCTTACCCATCTTACCAAAGCTCTGGTCATAAGAAGCGAAGGGACCATGAGAAAGTTTCCTAACACTTACAATCCCTATTCACTTAGTAACGGATCTGGGTACTTATTTCTACTGCTAAGTGAACGGGGATTGTAAATGTCAGGAAAGTTTCCCATACTTTCTACAGGCATGGGACCGGGTAGATTGTGAAGCAAACGCTTTGACCCCTCAAGGTAAGTACTACCCCTACCCGTTATGAGGTGCAAGAACAGGATCTACACCCTTCCCTCGTCATGGTGGTGTGGCTACTAACTTTATAATTTTACCTGGGCAAGATGAAGGCAGTCCTGAGTACTGATGACGAGAAGCGAATTTTTTCTAGTCATATACGTATTGTTTATTCTGTTATAAAATAATGCCGGGGGGGGGGATTGCTGTCAAAATAACCTGAGATCTAATTCAAAGGGAACTGGGAATTCAATTTAAACAAAAAGATTGTAGTGACACACTTTGATAGTTGTATCGAGCAGTTGATGGCAACTATGGCGTCGCGTCCTTGTACATCAGCTGACTAGTGTACATTTTAAAGTGTTATCCAGTATTGGTAAGCCATCAATCTCTCAAAGACCCCCATGGAATTAAGTCACTTTTTTTGGGTTATCCTACGTTACCTACCTGAAGTATAATTTGTGTACCTATACTTAAACTTACTGCCCGAAATGCACAGCTTGTTTGTGGTTTTCTTTTGTGCTGAACAATATTTTATTACAAGTAAACTATATTTTGTTAACTGCACAAAGGAATAGTTTGTACTTCCATGGCCTTTCAAAGGAGCTGACTGGTGTACCTGACCAGTGTCCAGCACTGGAAAGCTATCGGTCGCTACTACCGTGGCCAGTATATTGTCAACGGTCAGCTCACTTTCCTGTAAATAACTAAAAAAAGGCACAATACCGTGGCTGGAACAATACACAAATAACCCACACATAGAAGAGGAACTTACGACGACGTTTCGGGCCGACTTGGCCCGAAACGACGTCGTAAGCTCCTCACTTTCCCATGTAATCTTAACGCAGTTTTGCCAGTTTCCCTCTTATGATGAAGATCCGTGTCAGGTAATTTCTACTAAAAAACTGTTCTAAGAAAACCCACATTCTGTTTTTCAACCCACTCTGACCACCAGGATAATTGAACAGATTTTAATGTTTCCCGGATACACTAAGCCTCTTAGACCAGACGTATTGCGGCCTTGTTTAAATATTACAAATTTTCAGGAAACTTTAATAAATTAACGTTGAGTATGATAAAATTGCTCAATGAGATAGGATACGTTGTAGTCTCGCGGCACTGAGGTCAATGCCAAGGGGGCTGAAGCCCCCCACCACCAAATATGCCGAGGTGCCTGCAGGGACCTCGGAGAGCTTTAAATGGGGTCTTTAGATATTACTAATTTAATGTTTTTTTTAATTGATGCTGATTATTTTAACTTTGGGTGATTGTGCTGAACATTTGTGGCCTTTTCATTTGATCCTAGTTATTTTATGTTTTTTTTTTTTGTCTTAAGTGTTGTGACGTGGGTGTTGAACATGCTCCGTAAATGTTACTACTACGACTTACTATTATGACTACTGCTACTAATAAAAATAAAACTGCTTAATTAAAAGCAAATCTCTCTGCCCCTTCTTCCAACCAGATTACTACTCTGTCCCTCCTACATAAAACCTCTGGAGTTGCCCCCTGAGTCCACGTGTGATCAACGTGCGACACCCAGCTGCCAAAAAAGTGTCGCATCTATTTTAACTGGCTTGTTTGTGGTTCAGTAAGAGTTAATTCAAGCCTACCTAAGGAACTAGACTTACCTGCCTTTCCTTGGATGAAACCTGAATGCTTACATCCCCCTCAAGGAAGGTTCCTTGATGTTGGTGAGGGGCTCTTGATCTAGGGAATTGGGTCTGTGCTCCGGTTTCCTGAATTAAACCTGAACACCTTCCACATCCTTCCCCAGGCGCTGTATAATCCTACGGGTTTAGTGCTCCCTCTTGATTATAATAATGAATTCTCCCCATTCCTTAGGTGCAGTATGGCCCATACGGATTTACCTCTTGCCTCAGATTATACTGCTAACCGGGAATTTTCATTTTGTTCATTACCCCCCCCCCCAATACTTATCCTGTCAGATGTTAATTTTGTAATTTGCTTATTGGTTAACTGCTTGAACTTAGATTTTTGTTGTTGTTAAATTACTGTAAACTACTCTAAAATACGTTTGCTTAAATCTGTGCTGCTAACATTATTCAGAAATGGATAAGTGTAACATAAGTCTACTGTATTTTGAGGACGTGTCGTAGATAAGATAAGATTTCGTTCGGATTTTTAACCCCGGAGGGTTAGCCACCCAGGATAACCCAAGAAAGTCAGTGCGTCATCGAGGACTGTCTAACTTATTTCCATTGGGGTCCTTAATCTTGTCCCCCAGGATGCGACCCACACCAGTCGACTAACACCCAGGTACCTATTTGCTGCTAGGTGAACAGGACAACAGGTGTAAGGAAACGTGTCGAATGTTTCCACCCGCCGGGAATCGAACCCGGGCCCTCCGTGTGTGAAGCGGGAGAAACCATACCCCCGGCCGGGATTGAACCCGCGGTCATAGAGTCTCAAAACTCCAGCCCGTCGCGACGGGCTGGAGTTTTGAGACTCTATGACCGCGGGTTCAATCCCGGCCGGGGGTATGGTTTATTTGCAATCGTGTCATTACGATTTCTTGAGTCGTGAAGCGGGAGCTTTAGCCACCAGGCCACCGGGCCTTGGATCCTTGGATCGTTTCTGTATGGCTGATGATGCTTATTCTCTGTTTATATCCATAGACTGTACTGTGGTTCAATAGCTTGCAGAATGGCCTTTTGTAATATATTTTTTAATTTGTATATAATTTTGGTGATGGTAGGTTTGTCTTAACAGTGTGTTCGTGGTATGCAAGGAAATATGCTAAATAAGACAAGCAATTTACGGCATTTATGGAGATAGATGTTCATCCATTGGACGAAAGATCTTTGTAAATGCCACAATCATTTTTTTACCACTAATACTTAAGAAAATATGCTTCATAATTAATACTAGACTAGGTCTAAGGAGTGATAGGAGTTGGTCTAAATGTCCAGTTTGGTGAATGTGTAATTCAGGCATACAAGACAATTAAGTACTGTACATTAATCTAGTATAAGGCTTTTGATAAGGTTGGTGTTTATATCCTCAGTCACTGACATGCACAATAGGTCAAGCATAGATTGTGGTGCGAGTTTTTTATTCACTTGCATCACTGAATATATTAATCTAGTTTAAGCCGTCAACAACCTGGTTTACCTTACTCATAACTTTCCAAACCTGCAGGTTGTATGCACTTCTGATGGTTCGGCCTAATTTGGTCAGACACTATTGTTGGGTATTAAGATACTACATTAGATTAGATCTTCCTTTGGCTAAGAAGTCTGTTAGAACATAATACTACCTTGTTTAATCCGTACTACAGCTTTTTACTTTGGTGACTGCATACTGGAAATAAGGGTGAGAATGTGATTGCATGAGAAAGGGAGATTGGAGAGTATATTACATTCTATATCTAGGATATCTACAGAGGACTATATTACATTCTATATCTAGGATATCTACAGAGGACTAACTACAGTAACTGCCTCTATAGATAGGTATAGCTATTAATAAGAAAGTTTGGATTGAATCACTGGTGTAACACTGAAGCCCTGAGAGATCCAGTCATCTGGTTGTGGGTAGTTTGTAAATTAGCACAAGTTTACAGTGTTTACAGCTTCCTCCCCAACTCAAGGTTACCTTAAGGTAGTGGGGTTTGAGCAGTAGTAGGGCAAGTACCATCTGTCCTCGGGTACTTTAGAACCCATCAACTTTACCCTCATCCTTTCTGAATGTGGCAAGGATTTCCTTACTAGTCAAATTTGCTTCTGGAGAAAGTGAACGGTAACAGTGGCTCTCTGTAAATGCTCCTCACTACTGTAGTGCTGTAGTATGCACAAATAACCCACACGTAGGAGAACGTAACTAATGAAATTTCGGTCCGACTTGTACCAGAACTTTGTCTTAAGTTTCATCTATGTAGGGGCTTTGTGGAAAATACTGTATATATTTTCCGGAAATACAGTATTTATATGTAAATAGATGGCCATACTGTATTTAATAATATTTGTCATAGAAAACGGAAAGCCTGCGTCTGCGCAGACGGGACTCGCCATCTTGGTTTTGAATTTTGTACAAACGTTGGTGTAATGGGAAGAATTTTTCGTACTCTAGAGGTTAAAATTGTGTTGGCACCTCTCAAATAGGAGGCGAAATTGGTGGATGTGCATTCCTGCATAACTTGAGATATCAGACGACTGGACAAGACAGCTCCAGGAACCGCAGATAAGCTCTAGATTTGTGTGTAATTCTGGCCAGCATTATTTTCATAGATTTAGTTAGTGAGGTTTTCTGAGTATGATGCACATTAATCTCCAGTCAAATTGGTGAGTGATATTAAGATATATTTTCCTTCTGTTATGTAATTGTGTATATATATAACCATTTATTATTTTTAATATACAGTCCACAAATTTATATATTTACCAGTATTCCTGGTGTATGTATATTTCATTTAATAGGTCCAGAGCAAGTTGTGGCTATGACAGTGGTAGGTATCGAAGGGGGACATTTTTTGCGACCTAGGTGTCCCAAATTCCTACTTGTCTATGTAACATTGATAAATAATAATTATCTATCATTTATCGTTATGTACATAATTAGTTACATTCAGATAAATGCAATTTTCCACAGGCTATTTGTGTATTGTTCCAATCATGTTGTAGTAGTTATTGCACCACCAAAGAGGCTTGGATAATTATATAGTACTACAACTGAATGTCTGCAGATCCAGGAGTGGTACTTAAATATAAAACTCTTATCCTACTTTCTGGTTTGCCCTCTCAAATTGTATAATTTGAATGGTTTAAACAGGACGTTTTGCTAAGCTTTATCTAGTTAATTTTAAAAAAGTCATTTGGATGTATATGTTGTGAAAAATTATTATGCGAGCAAATCACGTGCAGGAGGTTTACAGGGCATTACCTGAATTACCACCTGCAAGTAATCTGGGTGAGGTAAGTGGTTCTTAGTCACATTAGGTCAGTGAACTGCAACTCCTTAGATTGTCCACTTCCTCACCATTCTCACAAAAAGCTAGACCTGACATTAAATTAATAATTGTAATATTAAAACCAGCTACTCTGGTAATTAGTTATGTGGACGGTATAGGATTAAGCTTGATAAATTAGACACATATGCAACTCTTGGGTATCTTTATTGAGGAAACGTTTCGCCACTGGCTTCATCAGTCCATACGTAGGAGAAACTTGAAGAACAGGAGGAGAATGAGGTAATCAGTCCCTCAACCTTGAGTCGATGTGTTCAGTCCATCAATCTTGAATAGATTCTATTCAAGATTGATGGACTGAACACATCGACTCAAGGTTGAGGGACTGATTACCTCATTCTCCTCCTGTTCTTCAAGTTTCTCCTACGTATGGACTGATGAAACCACTGTGTGGCGAAACGTTTCCTCAATAAAGATACCCAAGAGTTGCATATGTGTCTAATTTATCAACATGTCAGTTCTCTGAACCATTCATCTACAGGATTAAGCTTGCTGGGAACAACAAATATAATTGGTATTAACACTTACCATTTAATTACTGTAGATGGATCACACCACAACACCTGCTTAACAGCTAGTGATCTAAATGCAAAGACTATGGTGAACTTCCCTGCGAGTGATGTTGCACCCCTTGCCATCCACACTCAATTCTTGAGGGCCTGCAAATTTCCTGTCCCAATTCTTCGGCAGGGGACATTGACACGGGTTCCTAATACAAATCCAGGTCGAAACACTCCCATTATGGCCTCGATGACGCCGGATCATTAGAAGATTGTCACAACCGGTGCACACGCATTAAATTCAATACGGCGTTTCCAGTTCTCGCCCAGCTGTTGGTGAGGGCGGACGCAGAGCGTGCGGCTGGTGCCCTCTGGTGTCTGCATTGAGAAGTTTTGTTTTCTCAAGATGGCGGAGTGCAGAAAAAGTCAACACTGTCTGTGTGGAATTGTTGAAAGGTGCAATATATCAGGACACCGCTGATGCCATTCTGCCTCTTGTGATAAGAGATACGTATGGAATCCCACGTGAGGATTTATATGGGATTTCTTTGAACGGCAACGCGAGAATTTTTGTGAAATTTGTGTCTGCTGCATATGTGAGTGTTGTGGATGCCTTTCAAGAAAAACGGATTGTAATCAACGCTAGTCTGGAGGTGCGCCTGCGTGATGTATCGGCAAGTTATACGTGGGTTCATCTACGTAATATCCCCTTCGAGGCAGACGAGGTGGACATCCGTCGGACTTTTGGGCGCTATGGCACCGTACAAGCTGTCTAAATTGGGCGTTGGTCCCAGGGTTTTTATGCTGGTATGCTCACAGGTTCCTTTTCTATGAAAATAACATTGAGACATCCAATTCCCTCGTTTGTCATGTTGGAGGATTTTCAGACGCAGGTCTACGTAACCTACCCGGGCCAGGTTCGGACGTGCCGACTGTGTGGTGCAACGGGTCATATGGCGGCGTCTTGTGAGCACCGACGAGGGAAACAACGGTCGGACCTGACAGACACTGCATCCAAAGATACGATGGAGGAGGATGAGCTAGCCCATCAGAAGCCCACAATGGTGGACGACGTGCTGCAGGTTTTACCAGCGGATGTAAAGTGGAGTGAAGCAGTGGATGCTGCAGAGGGGATCGTTTCGACGCTACCACCAGCGTTGGAGATCGAGGTGATTGGGTGCGTGGACAGTGCGTCACCTCCGGTGGAAGAGGAGGCACAAACGCCATTGATATTGCCCAGTTTTGAAGACTTAGAGGATCCTCGATAGCCCGGCGACAGAGGGTTTACCGCCTACATTAGCGGTGTCGCCTGTGGTCGACCATGGTCTAGCGGGACGTGTGGGCGGTGAGGAAAGGCGCACGACTTTTACGTCTGTGGTAGTGACGGATGTCGAGGTACATAGAACAGACAGCGATGGGCTTATGGACTATGAGGGAGTGTCACGTAAGAGGCCCAGTACACATGTGGAGGACGATGTCTTAACACTGGGTCAAAGGTCTGGTAAAATGGTGTGGGCTGACGTAGCCAAGGGAGTTAAGGGACCCCCCTTAGAGAAGTTAAGTGGGAGTGTGGGGAAAATGGGCAGGTGCAGCAGTGGCAAGTCCAAGTCAGGTATAAAGGTGATGGGAAAACGAAATGAGAAAACCTAACTAGAGAATTCAAGTGTATAACAATGAATGTCAATGGCCTCAGAGCAGAGGTCAAGAGACGTTGGGTAGAGGTATCGCTCAGACGTATGAATGTTGACGTTTTTTTTTATACAGGAACACAATTTTCGGTGTGGTAGTGAATTACGTGTGGAAGGGTATAAGTGCTATGCGGGAAATTCGGATAATCTCAAGGGTGGGGTTGTGATAGGCATAAGGGAGACCAGCCCTTTTAAGCTTGTAGCATGGGAGTGGGGCGGAGGGGGCCGGGTTGTGCGTGTGGTGGGTTCGTGGGGGAACATTCAGGTAGGTTTCGTGGGAGTATATATGCCAGCGACAACAAATCGACGAGTAAAAGAGGATTTTGTATGCGATGTTTTGGTTTATTTTCTCAGAAGTCTACCCTTAGTTTCTGTTGTGGCAGGTGATTGGAATTGTGTGATCCGGGAAAAAGATGTTGAACTGCGTGGTGGGGGGTGTAATTTAAGGGTTTTACGTGAGGTATTGCAGGCGATTGGTGTAGTGGATGTTGTGGGTAGCGACAGGTGAAATGTGGAACATACGTTTTGTAGAAGGGGTTACGCTGCGCGGTTGGACAGGGTTTATATCACCAACTTAATCCGTAGTGCCAGGGTCGATTGTGTTGATCTGGGTTTCTCAGATCACCGTGGTGTTCTGGTAACACTCAAGTGGGAGGGCGCTATCCGTGTATTTACTAGTTATTGGAAATTAAATGTCAGCTTGTTGCAAGGAGTCGATGCTGTGGAAGCTTTCAGGTTATGGTGGGTTGACTTCTGGAATAACGGGAATGGGATAGAGGATGTTGTAGAGTGGTGGCATTCAAAGGCGAAACATGCAATACAGGGTTTTTATAGATGGTTAGGGAAGGAGGAGGCATGTTATAGATATGGGAAGCAAAAGTATTTAGAGGGACAGCTGCGGGATTATGGTACAGGCGGGAGGTATGACCTAGCGGAAATAGTGCCTACATAGTCAATTATGGGAAATTCAGAATGATAAATTTCAGGCTTTGAGGGTGCGAGCTGGGATTGAGGAGGTGCTTTGGGGGATAAACCCTCTGTTGGGGTTCTGCGTAGTTTCAGAATGAGACGTATGGCGACGACAGTTTTGTCAGTAGTGGTCGGTGATGACTTGGGTGGTTATCATAAAGGACAAAGGCTAGTTACTACTGAGAGCATAGGGACCTATGCAGACCAATGGTTTGAGAGAAAATGGAAGGGTAGAGAGGGGAATCGAGAGGCGAGGGAAGCTTTACTGCGTGGCATAGTGGCAAATTTGAGAGACGTGGATCGAGAGGATATGGAGGGTTGTATATCGGAGGAGGAGGTTTCCAAGGCTGTTCAGGGACAGGCACTGAGGAAATCACCTGGTTGGGATGGGATACCAGGTGATTTTTATGTAGTTCATTGGGAACTGTTAAAACACATGTTGGTTCGACTTTACAATTCAATGAAAACTAGAGGTAGCATGGGCGGTGAAGCGGGGTTGGGTGTTGTAGTATTGGTACCAAAGGCCGAGGTCTGCGAATCTTTGGAGGCATATAGGCCCATCATATTGATGGGGGCGGATTATAAGATTTTTGCGCGTATTTTGGCAAACCGGATGAAACGAGTTTTGGACAAGGTAATATGGGAAGGGCAATACGGGATTCCTGGCCGATCTATGAGAGATGGTCATCGACGCCTCAAAAGTTTCGTGAAAGATTGTAGTGGAGGCGGAGTCGTAGGATTGGATTGGGAAAAGGCTTTTGACAATGTGGATAGGGAAACATTATTAGCTATATTATTGAAGCAGGGTTTCGGGGAAGAAATAGTAGCGTGGGTACGTATGTTATATACGGAGGCACAGGTACGAGTCCAGGTCAATGGGAGGGTGGGGTCCGCGATAGGCATGGGGTGGGGGCTGCGGCAGGGGTGTCCCCTCTCACAGCTTTTGTTTGCCTGTTTGCAGGACCCCTTTTATAGATTGGTAATGGGTGGGGTAGGAGGGGAGGATTGTGCACAGGAAGAAGCAGTAGAAATTTTAGGTTATGTGGACGATACCACCATCTTGGTGCATAGTAGGAATGGTTTAGCATTCATAAATAAGGTTATAAGGTTTTTTAGTGATGCGTCTTCCATGCGCGTTAATAGAGAAAAATCCAAACTTTTGGAGGTGGGGTCCTGGGCGGGCAGGACGTTAGGTACGGAGTATGGGTGGAGAACCGTTGAGCGGATAAAGATCTGTGGTGTGCATTTTTGCAATGACGAACAGGCTGCACGTGCATTTAATTCATCCATTGTAGTTACAGCTGCAATTCGTAGGATGGCGGGATGGAGACCAGGTGATGTAACATTACACCAAAGAGTAATAGTTGTCAATGTACTGGTGTATAGTAAATTATGGTTTGTTTCAGCGGTCTATCCATTGATGACGGACGATGTGTTGCAGTTACAGAGGAAGGTATTGGATTTCATATGGGGTTACCGTAGGCATTGGTTAGGGAAAGACAGTTATGACGCATGTAACTCGGGGAGGTTTGGGGCTAATACCACTACACAGTCGTCTAATGGGCATATATGTACGACAGGAATTCCTAACAAGAGGTGGGGTCAGGGGAGCGAGAGTTGATGCAGTGATGAGGGAGGTTTGACGATGGTGGGTGGGGAAGGACCTCACAAGATGCGAAGTAATGTTACGGCACTTATTGATGGTGCAAAACCCTGTGAGAGTTGAGGCAGGTAAACTAGATAATATAGGTATAACATCGGCAGAAGTTATCGGTGCTGAGGTTTTCCCAGGATATCATTGGAAGACTATATGGCAGGGGTTCAAGAAATTGCGCTTACAACCACGGGTTAGGGAAACTGGTTACAGATTCCTCCACGGGATTTTGGCGTCCAAGGCACAATTGTACATTATGGGAATGACCCAGGATCAGACCTGTGCGTGGTGTGGGTGGCCGGAAACGGCGTTTCATGTCGTATACTTTTGTGACAGTTTACATAAGGTTAGGGATTGGTTCAAGGGTGTTCTCCGACGAGTGGGAGGGGGGGTTCGTCGATGCTTAGAGTTTTGAGTCTTGAAATGGGAGATTGCTCAGATGCTGTACGACGTTGTGTGTCATATTTGGTACTTGACTATTTGTGTCATGGGGTATGCGGGGGCTTAGGGGTGCGATGGTTAGGGGTGCGATGCGTGTCAAGGCGCTGATGTGTCATGTTTATAGGACGAAATGTAGGAATAGAGAGGTATATGGGCAATGCTGGGAGGGAGCTTTTTCGTTGGGGTATAGGAATCTAACGATGGAAACGTTACGGGAGTAATGAGGTGGGGGTAGGTATAATCCCTTGGTGGAGCCTTGGGGTTGGTCTCCCGGGGGGGGGGGGGAGAGAAGAGTTAGTTTTTTTGGCGTCTGGACTGCATGTTTTATTTGGTGTGTATGGTGAATCTGGGTGTAATGTAGGGTGAAGGAAGGGGACCTTGTGTGGTCTGGGGTATAGTGTCTTGCTGGCGTGATTGAGTATCATAGTCTGAGAAAGGGGGGGAGGAGTGGTACTCAGAACCACGGTATGGTTTTCTTATGCTGAGTCATGCTGAACCACTAAGTCACCAACAGAGGCTACGCCGTGTTTAATGTTTGTTTTACAAAATTTTCTAATTTCCCAGGTTGGTGTTAGTTGCATATAGTGTAATTGTTTGGAGTTTTGTAAGGCAATTGTTTTTGAGATGTATTCTGTGTGCACCTGTTAGTACTGGTTTTACTAAGTACATAAGAGTCACAGCAATGTATGTAATGCGACCTGCGAGTCGTAAAGTGTGTGCTGGAAGATTTGTTTTAATTATTGGTAGAAGTTTTAAGTGGGTAAGTCTTAACATGTTTGTTTCAAAAAACACTTCTTTCCTATGTTGTGCTATAATTTATATGATGCGGTCTTCTTGAGTGGTCCATTATTGTGCCAAGTACTGTATATTACATGCCTCTCGATATCTTACTGAAGATATTGACTTCCACTTTTGTTACAAGGTATGGATAGGTAGAAGCACATTTGGTAGTAGGGAATAAATTGGTGGGGTGAAGTGGGATCCTGCCGGGGGGGGGGGGGGGGGTTGATTGACGATTGCTTAGGATAACCATAGTAAAAGTTTGTTTATTACGTCAGTTGTAACTCTATTGTTTATGCCATGCATTATTGTAGCAGTACGATTATTTCCAGTGTATTATGCAGACAAAGATTTTTACATATCGTGGATATTTTTTTTGTGTGTAACCACGGTATAGCTTTGATAAATTAGACACATGTGCAACTCTTGGGTATCTTTATTGAGGAAACGTTTCGCCACGCAGTGGCTTCATCAGTCCATACAGAGTCGATGTGGTCAGTCCATCAATCTTGAATAGAATCATTCTATTCAAGATTGATGGACTGACCACATCGACTCAAGGTTGAGGGACTGATTACCTCATTCTCCTCCTGTTCTTCAAGATTCTCCTTTGTATGGACTGATGAAGCCACTGCGTGGCGAAAAGTTTCCTCAATAAAGATACCCAAGAGTTGCACATGTGTCTAATTTATCAACATGTCGGTTCTCTGAACCATTCATCTACAAACGGTATAGCTTTGTTTTGCAGGGTAGCTCCATTATGTTTTGTTGATATTATGCGTCTTGGTCTGTATCCTAGGAATTGGGAAGGGGTTTTGCTTTTACACAGAATACTGATGTGTGTATGTAATATTGTTTATTGGATAGCAGTCCTGGTAACGCTTTTTCATTTTGATTTATATTGTTGTATGGATTTTATTAATAAAATAAAAAAAAAAATTATTATATTCATTTTTTTCTACATTTAGGAAATTATGTAAAAAGTTTCCACATTTGTATTGTTAGCGTGGGGTGGTTGCCAGGGATAACAATACTGTAGGTTATTAAGAATGAGTGAGCAAACACTAGGCCATATTTGTTAGAAAACTTTGGTCCCGGAACTTTGATCACCAAAAATGACAGAAGGGATGCAGTTTGACATCTTTAAACTATTTGTCGGTATCCAAAGTTCATACCACTGCATGTTATGTTGGTAGGAATGCTGATTTTGTGACAAATTTAGGTTTTGCGGTGGTTTTATTCTGAATATCCTCCCCTTTACCATGGTTTCCTTTAGTAGACGTGATTTTCTCCATAACTGTTGTATAGCTAATTGTGATAATAAGAGTACATGTATGAAAGTGTATAAAAGTTTTTTTTTCCATTAAAATGCCTTAAAATTCAAATGAGTCAAATGATGAGGTATCTTCCCTGACCAGAAAATGTGGTATATTCTCATTTCATGTATATTAATGAGAGTTAAGGTTATTCCTCTTTCTTGGGTTTTCTGTGACGGCTACCATGGTTGAAAATCAATGCATGAATACAAATAATATTTGTAAGGCTTGAACTGGTCTCAGGCAAGGCGCTATCTCATGGTATGTTTTCTTCTTCCCCACCATTTCTGAGACTACCAAATTCGTAGCCAGATGCTGGATTGTCTGTGTAATAGATATGAAAAAATGCAAATTTTGAGTGGCATTGGGCCTAGGGCCTCCTCTGGGCCCAAAATTCTTGTGGCTGCAGACTGCTGTGTACGCTTGTTAATGGTTCAGTTATCAGAGGTTACCGTCTATATAAGGGGACCGTAGTGGATGTTTTCACCCTTTTTTTACTCTTAAAATGCAGTACAATTTGGTTAGTAGTTTAACGCTTCATTTCTAGTATATACCAAGTAGAATATTTAGCGTTTTCTTAATCGTCACTTCTTTAGCTGACACAAATAATTGGTTATTACATTGAGGACCTTGGTTAACAATAATTTTATATTGTAGGTAAGAGATCTAATTTCATGGTATCCGATCATAGAACATTATTTGGTCTTACGTTTTTAGTTTCCCTATGGCTTGCTATTTCTTGTAAAGCATATTGTTCACTTTTATGGAAGAAAAACCTTTCTAGTATCCTTTTGGCATCTGGTTCTTGCTTATAGTTATGGCCTCTTTGTTATATACTAATCTTAAGTTAATCTTTTAAGTTTGCCCGAAATGCTGTGCATACAACGGGGCTTATGGCGTGTACACCCAACTATAATATTCCCCTGCACAACCATGTAATTTGTCAAAATAAACATCTTAATCTTAAGTTGACTGGGTTTGGAAGTCATGGGAGAATGTTAACATTTGTCTCTACATTTTTACATCATTGTAATTTCACTGTGCATGACACATGTGTAGCGGGACAGTTTCTCTGCAAAATTACCTCATATTTTTTAATTAAAGATGGTGACATTGTTGTATTTTCAAGGTTAGTTTAGTTAGTGTGTGCATGTCAGGAAGTTAATGTTAATACCACTGATATTGTGGTGTAGAAGAGATGTTTGGAAGGTTTGGGAATGGCACGAATGTCACTGTTATGCATGGGTAATTATAGTTTAACCAGTTATTGTAATAGTTGAGGGAAACTAGGTGGGGGTGGTGCTGGTGCTGGTGGTAGGTGCCAGGAATAGGAGTTTGAGGTGCCAAATGGGAGAGTGCCAATACTGAAGAGCACGAGCACAGGGCGATGTACTAGTAGATGGATGAGAGAATAGTATCACGTTTATTGCTTTGTGAGAAATTTCAGGAATTACCATTTCCATTTTGTCTACTGAGGCTAATTATATAGTGGGCCACCCTCTAATTGGACTGAATTGTAGATAAATGGTTCCGAGAACCGACAGGATGATGAATTTGTGCAACACTTTGGCATCTCTCTTGCGGAAATGATTTGCCAACCCATTTCTTTTCCAGTCCAATACAGACACAGCAACATACTGGGATCTTGATATAGTGAATTCTATGCTTGTCTAACCTATAAGCATGAAATTCTACCTGTGGATTTTTCCAAGGTGACACTTGCTGCAACTGCTTCACCTCGCCTGTCTAAAATATATAAGCTTCTCTCCACACATGCTATATTTTTGTCACTCCAGGCAGAGGAACTGATTACCCAACTGGATCTGAATTGTTCAGAAAAGCATAGTCATTGCTTAAATTGGCCAGGTCAAGGCATGGAACTGTTCGACTATGAAGGAAAAAAAAAAGATGAAATTCTCCATAAAAGGGGGTGCTGCAAAATTCTTGGAACAAAAAATATAGCCTGGGATGATAAGGAGCCAGAATCCTAAGAAAGAAGCTGGTCCTGATTAGCACATTACAGATATCACCTTGAGATGTCCAATATAATCCCATATTTAGAATAAGTTTTCCTTTCCATTTGGAGATTTGCTACAGCTCTTTCCTGTGTTTTAAGTTTTGTTACCTGTGTTTCTACTCATTCTGGTGCACACCCTGTGCCCAGTTACCTGCTTGCAGGTGCTCTGTATGATTGTGGAGTACATTTTAACTAGTTACCTACAGTTGTAGCCTTTACACTTAGTTGTTGGTGTTAGCCAGCTTTTGTTCCCACTGTGTACAGTATATACATACTCGGGTAACAGCACAGTGCTGATATATCAAATTTTGCTAAACAAATAATATAACTAGTAAGTAAAACGATGTGAAATTACATGTCAATATGTACTCTGTGCTCTTCTGCAGTTTCTACACTTCAGTCACTATTCTATACAGTACTTGATTCAGTATCAGATTTTACAGTGTAATTGCTTTTTCTAGATGGCACTGACAAACGCATTGAGGTGGCAAACCCTGTCGTGGAGCTGGATGGTGATGAGATGACCCGCATCATCTGGGAAAAAATTAAAGAGTACCTCATTTTCCCTTACCTTAAGGTACGTAAAGACTGCTAATTCAAAATTTCATTACCGTGAGGTATTTTCTCATTTTGTGAAAGTTGCCTTTGTATATTTTGGCTGTTTTAATCATGTTAATTTATAGATGTTCTTAAGAGTGCTTGACTTAGCTGTCAGTTGTCAATATCTTATTCGGCGTAATGTGATGGTCTGAGTTTACTTTCAGAATATGTGAACATGTTAAACATTTTCATAAAACATGAAATAAAAAAAATTTGATTGCCTACATGCACTTTTATCTTGGCTTGAATCTAGTATGTACGTATTTTCTTTTTTTATAACAAGTTGGCCGTCTCCCACCGAGGCAGGGTGACCCCAAAATGAAAATCCCCAAAAAGAAAATACTTTCACCATCATTCAACACTTTTACCTCACTCACACATAATCACTATTTTTGCAGAGGTGCCCAGAATACAACAGTTTAGAAGCATATACGCATAAAGATACACAACATATCCCTCCAAACTGCTAATATCCCGAACCCCTCCTTTAGAATGTAGGCATTGTACTTCCCATTTCCAGGACTCAAGTCCAGCTATATAAAAATAACCAGTTTCCCTGAATCCCTTCACTAACTATTACCCTGCTCACAGTCCAACAGCTCGTCAGGTCCCAAATACCATTAGTCTCCATTCACTCCTATCAAACATGCCTGCTGGAAGTCCAAGCCCCTTGCCCACAAAACCTCCTTTACCCCTTTCTTCCAACCTTTTTGAGGATGACCCCTACCACGCCTTCCTTCCCCTACAGATTTATATGCTCTTCATGGCATTCTACTTTGATCCATTCTCTCTAAATGGCCAAACCACCTCGACAACCCCTCTTCAGCCCTCTGACTTGTACTTTTATTAACTCCACACCTTCTCCTAATTTCCACACTTCGAATTTTCTGCATAATATTTACACCACACATTGCCCTTAGACAGGAGATCTCCACTGCCTCCAACTGCCTCCTCGCTGCTGCATTCACAACCCAAGCTTCACACCCATATAAGAGTGTTGGTACTACTATCATACATTCCCTTCTTTACTTCCACAGATAACGTTTTTTGTCTCCACATATACCTCGACGCACTCTCAGTAGTAGTAACCAGTTACCAGTAACCAGTGTACCAGTAGATGACTCACTACCAACCGTCTCTGCCTGAGTCACTGTCTGTATCATATTGTGCTGACCACAGCAGTATTCAAAGACCCCCTCACATATGGGTACTGTGGGCGGCCAGTCAGTTATACGACAGTGAGCAAGGAGATAGGCAGGCTGTGGGCGCTCCCCACATTATCTGTAATTATACGTACTTCCAGCCTACGTGAGTATTACTTTACATTATCCACGTATCGAACTCCCACATGATAAATGGTGGCAGCGGTATAATTACAGATAATGTGGGGAGCGCCCACAGCCTGCCTATCTCCTTGCTCACTCTCGTATCACTGACTGGCCGCCCACAGTACCCATATGTGAGGGGGTCTTTGAATACTGCTGTGGTCAGCACAATATGATACAGACAGTGACTCAGGCAGAGACGGTTGGTAGTGAGTCATCTACTGGTACACTGGTTACTGGTAACTGGTTACTAGTACTGAGAGCACCACTCGCCTTTTTTCCCTCATCAATTACCTCATCCTTCATAAATCCATCTGCCGACACTTCAACTCCCAAATATCTGAAAACATTCACTTCTTCCATACTCCTCCTCTCCAATTTGACATCCAATTTTTTTTTTTCTAAATCATTTGATACCCTCATCACCTTACTCTTTTCTATGTTCACTTTCAACTTTCTACCTTTACACACTCCCAAACTCGTCCACTAGCCTTTGCAATTTTTCTTTAGAATCTCCCATAAGCACAGTATCATCAGCAAAAAGCAACTGTTTCAATTCCCATTCTGTATTTGATTCTCCATAATCATGTACATACAATCTTGCAAAGGCATTATGTAATTTCCTTTATGGTCATAGGTTATAACTTTAATACTTGACTAAAGATGATTTGTCTAAGGGTGTTTTGATATCCATATTTGCAATTGGCTTGTTGCAGATTGATTGTAAGTACTATGATCTGGGCTTACCATACCGTGATCAGACTGACGATCAGGTGACCATAGATTCTGCTCTGGCAATACAGAAATATAATGTTGGCATTAAGTGTGCCACAATCACCCCAGACGAACAGCGTGTTGAAGGTAAGATAAGATGAGATAAGATAAGATTTCGTTCGGATTTTTAACCCCGGAGGGTTAGCCACCCAGGATAACCCAAGAAAGTCAGTGCGTCATTGAGGACTGTCTAACTTATTTCCATTGGGGTCCTTAATCTTGTCCCCCAGGATGCGACCCACACCAGTCGACTAACACCCAGGTACCTATTTGCTGCTAGGTGAACAGGACAACAGGTGTAAGGAAATGTGTCGAAATGTTTCCACCCGCCGGGAATCGAACCCGGGCCCTCCGTGTGTGAAGCGGGAGCTTTAGCCACCGGGCCACCGGTGATTTCTCCTTCCCAATGAGACAAGTACCATGTCAGAACAAGTGCATTAGTCATGACATTACTCTATTTCCACAATATTACTGCCTAGGCCCTTAAATAGTAATCATTTACATCTTATAGTATACTCGGTGCTCAAATTAATTTCCTCTTTAAACCAATATTGGGGACTTCATTTTATCTTATAAATTGGCTCATATTTAAGCATTAATTTTTGAGCCTTTGCTTAAATGTTATTTATATGCAGCACTGCCTAAATTTAATTTACTGACATTTTTAACATCTTTTATAGTCTAATTTCCCCAGTACATTCTTGCATGGTTATCCTTAAGTGGTCTACTTGTAAATGATTCTTGTAAACGAATTGTTGAACTCTTCCAGTTTTAGTGATAATGTACGGCTTTATATCTGTTGCAGTATAACTGTATATATATGTTGTGTTTTTTAAGTCATTGTTAATGATTTGCTGATTTGGATTTATTTGTGCTAATATTTCTGCAAGTAATATGTATGTACTAGGTGAATTTTCATGACTTGAAAAAAAAAATTATATATACCAGTACAGTAAGGTGTCAGCAAATGTTAGCAGTTGTGGTCAGTGACTTAAAAATTGTGGTTTAATATGAGTTGTAGGGATATTAAGTACGAGTCATGTGATGGCAGTATTTGACTAAGCATGAGTTTGAGTTTTGAGTAGAGCAGTATGTTTGTTTCCAGCACATGAAGTGGATTTGTTGCCAATATAGTTTGAATGACACCTTTTAGACTCCATTTCAAATAGTGGCTTAAGCATTAAATATTTAATATCCATGATTTCTTGTCTTGTATGGCTTTTTTTATATTGCTCTCCATTAGGCGTTTCTCCAACAATTCTTCATTTATCTTGCAGAATTCAAGTTAAAAAAGATGTGGCTGAGTCCTAATGGAACCATCCGTAACATTCTGGGTGGCACTGTTTTCCGTGAGCCTATCCTCTGTAAAACAATCCCTCGCCTGGTACCTGGTTGGACTCAAAGCATAGTTATTGGCAGACATGCCCATGGTGATCAATACAAGGCCACTGATGTTGTCATACCTTCTAATGGCACAGTAAGTTTTACTAGTTAATGATTTTAACTGTTTAATACATTTAATCTTCATACACTAAAAAGTTAATTACTGCTAATTTAACTGAAGTACTTTAAAGGAGTGTTTTTTATATGTACACTGGAAGTATTTTTTTTATCACACTGGCCGATTCCCACCAAGGCAGGGTGGCCCGAAAAAGAAAAACTTTCACCATCATTCACTCCATCACTGTCTTGCCAGAAGGGTGCTTTACACTACAGTTTTTAAACTGCAACATTAACACCCCTCTTTCAGAGTGCAGGCACTGTACTTCCCATCTCCAGGACACGAGTCCGGCCTGCCGGTTTCCCTGAACCCCTTCATAAATGTTACTTTGCTCACACTCCAACAGCACGTCAAGTATTAAAAACCATTTGTCTCCATTCACTCCTATCAAACACACGCATGCCTGCTGGAAGTCCAGGCCCCTCTCACACAAAACCTCCTTTACCCCCTCCCTCCAACCTTTCCTAGGCCGACCCCTACCCCGCCTTCCTTCCATACACTCTTGAAGTCACTCTGTTTCACTCCATTCTCTCTACATGTCCGAACCACCTCAACCCTCTGGACAACAGTTTCGGTAATCCCGCACCTCCTCCTAACTTCCAAACTACGAATTCTCTGCATTATATTCACACCACACATTGCCCTCAGACATGACATCTCCACTGCCTCCAGCCTTCTCCTCGCTGCAACATTTATCACCCATGCTTCACACCCATATAAGAGCGTTGGTAAAACTATACTCTCATACATTCCCCTCTTTGCCTCCAAGGACAAAGTTCTTTGTCTCCACAGACTCCTAAGTGCACCGCTCACCCTTTTCCCCTCATCAATTCTGTGATTCACCTCATCTTTCATAGACCCATCCGCTGACACGTCCACTCACAAATATCTGAATACATTCACCTCCTCCATACTCTCTCCCTCCAATCTGATATCCAATCTTTCATCTCCTAATCTTTTTGTTATCCTCATAACCTTACTCTTTCCTGTATTCACTTTTAATTTTCTTACTTTGCACACCCTACCAAATTCATCCACCAATCTCTGCAACTTCTCTTCAGAATCTCCCAAGAGCACAGTGTCATCAGCAAAGAGCAACTGTGACAACTCCCACTTTGTGTGATTCTTTATCTTTTAACTCCACGCCTCTTGCCAAGACCCTCGCATTTACTTCTCTTACAACCCCATCTATAAATATATTAAACAACCACGGTGACATCACACATCCTTGTTTAAGGCCTACTTTTACTGGGAAATAATTTCCCTCTTTCCTACATACTCTAACTTAAGCCTCACTATCCTCGTAAAAATTCTTCACTGCTTTCAGTAACCTACCTCCTACACCATACACCTGCAACATCTGCCACATTGCCCCCCCCCCTATCCACCCTGTCATACGCCCTTTCCAAATCCATAAATGCCACAAAGACCTCTTTAGCCTTATCTAAATACTGTTCACTTGTATGTTTCACTGTAAGCACCTGGTCCACACACACCCCTACCTTTCCTAAAGCCTCCTTGTTCATCTGCTATCCTATTCTCTGTCTTACTCTTAATTCTTTCAATAATAACTCTACCATACACTTTACCAGGTATACTCAACAGACTTATCCCCCTATAATTTTTGCACTCTTTTTGTCCCCTTTGCCTTTATACAAAGGAACTATGCATGCTTTCTGCCAATCCCTAGGTACCTTACCCTCTTCCATGCATTTATTAAATAATTGCACCAACCACTCCAAAATTATATCCCCACCTGCTTTTAACATTTCTATCTTTATCCCATCAATCCCGGCTGCCTTACCCCCTTTCATTTTACCTACTGCCTCACAAATTTCCCCCCCCACTCACAACTGGCTCTTCCTCACTCCTACAAGATGTTATTCCTCCTTGCCCTGTACATGAAATCACACTTAGATGAAAAACATTTTCCAATTATTGCATAGTAACTATTTAAAATGTTTGTCAGGTAGAGCTGGTGTTTACCCCTGAGGGTGGTCAGCCTCAGAGAATGAAGGTGTTTGATTACAAGACTGGAGGTGGTGTTGCCATGGCCATGTACAACACTGACGAGTCTATCCGTTCTTTTGCCCATGCTTCTTTCCAAGTATGTAACCTTTTTTAATTTGTTTGATAATTAAAAGTCTAGTGATAGTTATAAATATTGTTAATGTGATATTTATCAGTGATTCATTTTCCCAGTTTTAATTGTTGAAACTAACACACTTCTATCTATAGGTTGCAATAGCAAAGGGGTGGCCACTTTACATGTCAACGAAGAATACTATCCTCAAGAGGTATGATGGGCGATTCAAAGATATTTTTGAGGAAATTTATCAAGCAGAGTACAAGGTAAATATTTAATTCTAAGCCATTTTGATGTGGACTGAAACTAAGTTTCACAAGCTTAGTTTATTACCTTTTTGCCTTGTAAATTCCAAGCTGAAGCAGCTTAGTGTATTTGTATGCTGAGAATGCACTTTTCATTCTATAGTGAAGAATAGTCTCTTAAAACTATGTACAGGTGCTCCTTGACTTATGATGGTCAGACTTGTGATATTTTGACTTTTTGATAGTGCAAAAGCAGTTACTTTGGAGATGAAAGTTGAGATAATTACCCCCACATGAAGGCAGCAAGTCTGTAACTTGTATTCAAGTAATTATTCATTTTTATATTCATTGACGGTAGTTATTTATTTAGCATATCATATTCATATTCAATTTGTGATATTTTTGACTTAAGATTTGTTTTTTTACAACATGCTGGCTGTCTCCCATTGAGATAGGGTGACAAAAAAAAAAATCTCCATTCACGCACACCACTGTCTTTGCAGAGACGTGCAAATACGACAGTTAAAATGTTGCTCCTAACAACAGATACCCCAAACCCCCTCATTTAAAGTGTAGGCATTGCACTTTCCCACCTACAGGACTCGAATCCAGCTAACCGGTTTTCCTGAGTCCCTTCACAAAATGTTGCCCTGCTGACACTCCAACAGCTTGTTAAGTTACAAAAATCATTCGTCTCCACTTGTATTTAATGTGCTCACTCATGCCTCCTGTATGTCAAAGCCCCTTGCACACAAAACCTTTTACCCCCTCCCTCCAGCCTTTCCTATAATGACCTCTACCCCTCCTCCTCTCTACTACAGAGTAATACACCCTCCAAGTCATCCTATTTTGTTCCATCTTCTGTAATAACCAAATCACCTTGACAACCTCTCCTCGGCCCTCTAAATAATACTTTTAGTAACGTCACACCTCCTAATTTCTACACTGCGGGGTTAGGGGTCATCCTCGAAAAGGTTGGAGGGAGGGGGTAAAGGAGGTGTTGTGGGCGAGGGGTTTGGACTTCCAGCAAGCGTGCGTGAGCGTGTTAGATAGGAGTGAATGGAGACAAATGGTATTTGGGACCTGACGAGCTGTTGGAGTGTGAGCAGCATTAATATTATTTAGTGAAGGGATTCAAGGAAACCGGTTATTTTTTCATAACCAGACTTGAGTCCTGGAAATGGGAAGTACAATGCCTGCACTCTAAAGGAGGGGTTTGGGATATTGGCAGTTTGGAGGGATATATTGTGTATTTTTATACGTATATACATTTTTTTTTATTTATTATCACACTGGCCGATTCCCACCAAGGCAGGGTGGCCCGAAAAAGAAAAACTTTCACCATCATTCACTCCATCACTGTCTTGCCAGAAGGGTGCTTTACACTACAGTTTTTAAACTGCAACATTAACACCCCTCCTTCAGAGTGCAGGCACTGTACTTCCCATCTCCAGGACTCGAGTCCGGCCTGCCGGTTTCCCTGAACCCCTTCATAAATGTTACTTTGCTCACACTCCAACAGCACGTCAAGTATTAAAAACCATTTGTCTCCATTCACTCCTATCAAACACGCTCACGCATGCCTGCTGGAAGTCCAAGCCCCCAAGTCCAAGTCCTGCCCCTATTCTGGGCACCTCTGCAAAAACAGTGATTGTGTGAGTGAGGTGAAAGTGTTGAATGATGAAAATATTTTCTTCCCTGCCTCGGTGGGAGACGGCCGACTTGTTGGAAAAAAAAAATTCTCTGCATATGTACACCACATGTTGTCCTTAGACACGACATTTTCACTGCCTCCAGCCTCCTCCTCGCTGCAACATTTGCAACCCATGCTTCACAAAGTGGTCTTCAATGCCGTAAAATACAGTATTTTTTCCCTCTTTAACTTTGTTTCACCTAGAACCAGGACATCCATCTTTTCGCTCATAACATCCACAATCATCTTTCTTATCTGCAATATGTACATGCACATTCAAACATCCTTTTTATTTTTAGTAAGCTATATGGGAGAAGGGTTTACTAACCTATTACTCTTAGCATTTTAATTGACTTTTACAAACACAGTGGGTTTGTCAGAACTTAACTCCATCATAAGTTGAGGAGCACCTGTACAGTTTTGCCATGCAAATGTGGAAGAAAAATAATCCCTCTTCCTGGACCTTTCAGAAACAATTTGATGCAAAGGGCATTTGGTATGAGCATCGCCTCATTGATGATATGGTAGCTCAGGCTCTGAAGTCTTCTGGTGGTTTTGTATGGGCTTGCAAAAATTATGACGGTGATGTCCAGTCAGATGTTGTTGCTCAAGGTTATGGTGAGTGAATATTAGGTTCTAGTTTGTAGTATGTCATAAATAAACAGTTATAGTTAAGCTGCTATTTGGTAATTTAGTATAGCTGAAAACTTAAAAAATATTATACAGTGAATATATGTACTGTATTAAAATACAGTAGTTAAAACTTTTTGAACTTTATCCGACAGGTTCACTTGGTCTTATGACATCAGTTCTGATGTGTCCAGATGGCAAGACAATAGAATCTGAGGCTGCCCATGGGACAGTGACGAGACATTACAGAGAGCACCAAAAGGGCAACAACACTTCGACAAACCCTATTGCCTCCATCTTCGCTTGGACCAGGGGTCTTGAACATCGTGCCAAGTTAGATGGAAATTCCGAGCTGGCCAGGTAATGTCCTGCCATGATAATGATATTTAAAGGTTGGCTTTTGGCATTAGTTCAGAATGAGACTATTAAGTAATGTGCATTCTTGCAGGGCTGGTAGTCCTTTAATCCTGTGAATGTGTAAGATGGTAGGTATATCTTAAGCTTCTTGCATTCACTATACGGTTATACTTTCCTGTGTTTCTTGACACACTTACTAATCCTGTAATATTTCCTTTCCAATTTGAGGCTTGGTCCGAGAAAGCTCTGAAAGGGAAGCAATTCCTTGAACTAATAGATATAGTCATTGCAATAAATTGTTTAATTTTACATTAATATATATATTCCGTTAATGTTTAAGAAATTTAATGATTTGTTAAACCTACAAGCATGTAGGTTTAAAGTGTTGACTGAATTGAGCTGCATGTTAGAAACATTCTTGCATATAATAGCATGTGTTTAGTATGCAAATGTAAATTCTTTACCTTCGATGAATGGAGTTGTCAGAGCTGCAGTTGGTCTAATAATTCCAAAATACACAGTTCCCACTCAAAATGTAAAGCCTTAGTGCTAGTAAATATATTATTATTCATTATTTTGTATTAATAGTACTACTACTACTACTACTGTAGTTAACATTGATAAGTAAAACTAAATAATTATGATCTAGTAAAGAAAACTAGACAAAATTGTGGTAGTTTTCAGTTGTGCTGGGAAAGAAAGTACGAATACAGAAAAGTAGAGAAAGTACAGCAGATTAGACTGCTTAAATACAAATAGATTAAAATGCTTAAATTTCCAGAGCTTGTGGCAGGGTATACCATAGGTGAATCTCAAAATGAGATGTGTGTGTGTGACTAGGATTATCACAGGTCAAGCATAAGGAAGAGTAGCTAATAGAAAAGAAATGAGACCATTACAAGGCCTTCAGAGAACTTACCAGGGAAACTAACAGAAGAGAAGCAAATACATACAAAACATGCTTAATGTAGTTTTTTGAAAGAAACTACTCAATGTGAAGAGACTGATTAGGAGAGGGTGATTATTGTTGGCAGTACTCTTGGATAAAATGCTAGAAGCTACAAAAATGAAAACACAGTATAGGCATACAGCCCACCATATAACATGTTTGACAAAATAATTTGACAGGGTAATGAGGGACTACACGAAGAATAAGAAATACCGAGGCTGTAAAAATTTAAAAGTACGTATACGTTATTCGAAATGGAAATGAAAATTAGACATTTTGGTATTTTGGACCATTAGTGTTCTCATTGTAAACCTTAATTTCATAACCTCTGCTAACACTCGACTTATACAGGACTTTCACGCAAACATCCCTACAAACTGTTAAAATGGGATTCTTGAAAATGGTATACAATACTAACAAGTTGATGATTGACGTATATGCAACAGTTGGGTATCCTTATTATAAGCTGAAGCGTCTCGCCTACACAGTAGGCTTATTCAGTCAAATACAGAGGCACCAGGTGTAGTAGCAAAACAAAGATGTGATCAGTCCATCGACCTTGGAAAAATAGTATGAGGTGGTCAGTCCCTCAACCTGGATTAGTTCAGCTTCCTCTGCATTTGTATTTGACTAAAGATTCTGAACTGTTGCACATATGTCTTAGTCATCAAACTTAAATGTCATTCTGTACCAATTTCAATGTGTAAATTTTAGTTCCAAGAAACTTGTGGTTGGCTGTGCCATCACTGATATTTCTAGTCGTCTAACACAAAGAATTGTTTCAGGTTTGCACAGTCACTGGAGAAGGCTTGTGTAGACACAGTTGATGCTGGTCACATGACGAAGGATCTTGTTGGCTGCATTCATGGCATAAAGAATGTAAAGGATGGGATGTACTTGTACACAAACGACTTCCTTGAAGCTATCCGTGAAGATCTAGCAAAGAAAATGTCTGCCTAAAGCCCTTAATTTCATAAACAGGAGTTTAATAAAATCAGCATCACTAGGCCAACACAAACATGAATGCCACTTGGAGTCTGAACATAACCTTGCTGGATGGCATTTTAAAATTCTGAATATATGTCTAAGCATAATAGTTGAATAAATATCAGTTTTTCAAAATCAATTTCATAGTGTTAAAAAAGTAAAATTGTAGCGCTGCGGTCACTTAAGCAATGATAGTGGCTGCAGTTACAGTATTTCCCCTTTTGTTGGCTGAATGGGATGACTTGATGTTCGTCGAACTGTGATATTTTTTTTTCTTGGGGCTTTGTAAAATATTTATGGATATTGGAATCATCTGGTAGCTACTGAACTTTTCTAGCTGTAGTTATGCCATGTACAAATTTTGATTAAAAAAAAAAATTGCACAATTGGTACCGAGAAATTTTTAATGGTTACTTAGTACCAGTTTTGCACTAAGATCCTTTTTTCCTGGTAGCTGACACTCCAAGTTGTGTTTTCCTAAAGTAACCTGTCAGTGAGCAGTACAAATAAAGCAATGGTGTATCTTTGAATGCTGTTGTGAAATGGTAGCAACATTATTCTGAAAGTCCATATAGAATTGCTGTAGTTTTTTGAGTTCGTCTATCTACATTTAAAATCATTGTGAACCGAGTTAAGTGGGGAAATTCCATTGTAATGAATAAATGCTGCATATGGACAGAATAGCCAGTTTAGAAATACTGTTTTTAAAGAAAAAGCATTTTAATGCAAGGTAAATTTATCCCTCAACTCTTTATTTTAATACAGTATTTTATTTATACCTAAATTTAAAAAATGTTGTGCTGTGCAAATGTATATCTTGAACAACTAAAGAACTGAATAGAGTTGAAGTCATTCCAGTGTAAATATTTACCGAATCTCCCGAGTTTTTCTAACCTGCATTTACAAGAGGTGCAAAAAAGTGTGACTTGATGCCATCCACTGTAGATGCCTTGCAATAATTTAATAACTCACTAACGGTGATTAATAAAATTTAATGTTCTTTGAAAATAAAGCAAACAGAAATTATTGCTATGGCAAAAAAGTATTGCAGAGTAGGTCAAAAGACCTTGAAATGCAAGTTCTAGCAAGACAACTTATTCCTTGCAGCATGCTTCTGGCCTTAGTTTTTATCCCAATCTTAATTCATTCTTTGATCCAATCTCTTGAAACTTACTTTTGCTGATCATCACTCTATGTTGATGACTTTGCTATTGCTTGTGCAGGCACTGACTGTCATCTTATTGCAGTTTCTCTCCAGCATGTGGTCGACCGTGTTTCCACTTGGGCCACCACGCATGGGTTTAAATTTTCAAGTACCAAAACTCGCCAAATTACTTTCACTAGACGCTCTGTTATCTCCGATCAACCTTTGTATCTCTATGGCTCCCGTATCCCCGAACGTGATAGTCAGGTTTCTAGGCCTTCTCTTTGACCGTCGGTTATCCTGGAAACCTCGCATAACCTCTCTGAAGGCAACTTGTCAGAGCCGGCTAAACCTTCTTAAAACCCTTGCTCATCTTTCCTGGGGAGCTGATCGTCGAACTCTGCTTCGCCTACATTCAGCCCTCGTTTTATCGAAACTCGATTATGGTGACCAGATTTATTCCACGGCCTCTCCTGCTACTCTCTCTAGCCTTAACTCTATCCATCACCAAGGATTACGTTTGCCTTGGTGCTTTTCGCTCTTCCCCTGTTGAGAGCCTCTATACAGAAGCGAATGTTCCATCCTTGTCTGATCGTCGTGATGCCCATTGCCTTCGCTACTATGTACGCTCTCACGATCTACACAATCCTTCCATTTATAGAATGGTCACCGATATTAGTAGACATTCTTTATTCGTTCGCCGTCCGTTTGCTCCATCCCTTTTCTCTTCGCCTACATTCACTCTTGTCTTCCCTTCAGTTACCACCTTTATATGTTCATGTAGCATCTCACTTTTCCCTACCCCCCTGGGAAGTTCCAGCTGTTCGGGTCTGTTCTTTCTCACTCCCTTGCTCGAAAGCTCAACTGCCTACGGTGGCTTCCCGCTCTTTTTCTTGATCACTTCCACTCCCATTCTCATGCCACCGCTGTGTACACAGATAGCTCTAAGTCTTCAGACGGCGTCGGATTCGCAGCAGTGTTTCCAGACAGCGTCGTGCGGGGACATTTACTATCTTCAGCTAGCATTTTTACTGCTGAACTGTATGCCATTCTTGCAGCACTTATTCGTATCGCATCTATGCCTGTGTCATCATTTGTAGTAGTCTGACTCCCTTAGTGCTCTACAGGCTATACGAAAATTTGATACATCTCATCCCCTAGTTCTCCGTATCCAACTTTGGCTACGCCGTATCTCTACCAAACATAGATATTGTTTTTTGTTGGGTCCCTGGTCATGTCGACATACAGGGCAATGAACAGGCAGACACTGCTGCGCGGTCAGCAGTACATGACCTACCAATTTCCTATCGAGGTGTTCCATTTCTGGACTATTTTGCTGCAATAGCTACCCACCTTCGCACCCGTTGGCAACAACGTTGGTCAACTCTGCTCGGTAACAAACTTCATTCTATTAAACCGAGCATAGGTTACTGGCCGTTTTGTCATCAGTGCCGAGGTTGGGGGACAACTCTCTCCCGCCTTCGCATTGGTCACACTCGTCTTACTCATGGGTATCTCATGGAGAGGCACCCTGTTCCTCTCTGTGAGCAGTGTCAAGTTCCAGTATCGATTAGCCACATTCTGTTAGACTGCCCTCTCTATCAACGAGCACGCAGAATTTACCTCCAACGTCGTCTTCGTTCTACTACTCTCTCTTTACCTTCCCTTCTTGCTGATGGACCCTCCTTTAATCCTGACTCTCATTGACTTCTTGACAATGACTGATTTACTCCACAAACTCTGATGATACTTTTCGCACTCCCCTCAGCCCTTTCTAGTTCAGTCTCTTGCTGCCCTTTACCCTTTCACCATCCACTGCCCCGCTGTTATCCGTAACCTATTACTCATCCATCTCCCTTTTGCCACCTGATGCCCTCGCTTTCCTTCCTGCCCTGCAGCGCTGTATAGTCCTTGTGGCTTAGCGCTTCTTTTTGATTATAATAATAATGATGGTCAAAATAACAGTGCTGGTAGTTGACATTTGAAGTTTGAAATGTTTTGATGCATCCTGGGCCACATGAAACGTGTCTAATTTTGCTGACTCGGTTGATGGCTGGCAATGAATTTGACACAGCATGTGGGGGGGGGGGGGGTAAAAGGCTTTGGACAGTTTTACTGGCTGTGATTCATTCATGCACTTAGCATGTACAGGTCATGGTAGTTAGTGTAAATTTGATTGTTATATTTGACTGACAATAGAGCCTAGAATGGACACTGCGATATGAGACCTAAGTTTTATTTGCTTTGTAATTTATATATGTACTGGTAATGATAGTATAAATTTAATAGTTAAAAATGGCATGGTCAAAGCAATAGAATAACACCATGGTTGTACTGCAGCTACCCTCTCTCTCTCCTTTGATGAACCAGAGTGCCTTCTCTTCCCAAAGTATTATGTCTATGAATTAGCATGGCGGTGGCGTAGTTTGCCGTGGAATCTGGATTGCCTAGGGATGTCCCGATCCCTCTCCGGTATCCCGGAGTAGCTTTGGGTGTCTTTTGGGCGACGGGTGTATCTCTGGAAGCCACCTTTCGGATTCCGGGGGTGGTGGCTGAAGGAGGTATGCTTTGTGGCGGATATCCGGCCGCCCTCTCTTTTGTCCACCGAGGTAGCTCGGCAGATGTGAGGTTGCTATCCCGGATTGCTGGTTTACTGGCATGAAGGGTAGGGTATGGCACGGGTTCCATGCTGCATCTGCACTACTAGCGGTGTCGAGTCCTCTTGGGCGCGGAGGGAGATTTCCGGCCCTTTCATTCCTCCTGGGAACTATTCCTCCCCGCTCCCCCCTTTTTTTATTCTTTTTTTTGTTTTTATTTTCTTTTCTTCTTTCTTTTTTTTTCTTAAAAACAAAAAGCAAAGGAGTAACCTAACCATGGCAGCCCTAGTCCATGAAACCACTACCCCCGGGCCCCTTCTTGATACCGCACCCCATTCTGACCCTGCCTTGTGTTTAGACCACTCTTCGGACACTCCTGATGCCCCTGTACCTCTTGCTGGTGCTGTTTCCTCACCCGCTTCAGGTACCGGGGCTTCGACTGACTCCTTCGATTTGTCTGAACTCCGCTCTCCTTTGACTATGCTTCCGGCTTCTCCCTCTACGGTACGGCAATTTTCGAATCGCCCACCCATTTCATGCCGGACAAACTCCGGTCCTACTCCTAAACGCCAACGTCAATCTCCTGATGATGCTCCGTCGTTACCTTCCCATTCTACTCGGAAACGACCGACACGTCAAGCACTCCCTCTCCACGCTCAGTTTCGGACCACACAATGGACTAAATTCTTTACTTTAAGACCAACTTCTTCTTCTGCCTACCTTTCTGACCATAGTATTGCCAAAGCGCTCCTGCGTCATGTTGGCAGAGATATTTCATTTCACGCTCTCAGGAGCGGTACGCGCATCGTCACTGTCCAGAATGCTACCCAAGCTCATGATCTTTCTCTCCTTTCGAATATCGATACTACTCCTATCACTATTGAAAAACATCTTTCTCTCAATTCTTGTAGTGGTACTGTCATTCTGCCCCATACCATAGTCCAACAGAATTTCCAGTCATGTGGCAATGACATTTTTGAACAGCTGGAACTCCAGGATCTCCCAATCCTCAAAGTAGACACTTATGTCCTTCCTGCCCGGGGGCGGAGACGTTACCCTTGCAATGTGGCTCGTTTAACTTTTGACAGCCGAGAACTCCCGTCCTCTGTATATGTCGCGGGACATCGGTTACAAGTTCGAAAGGTGATACCTACACCGCAACAATGTAGAAATTGCTGGCGTTTTGGTCACCCAGCGAAATATTGCAGATCTATGGCCGAATGCCCAGTCTGTGGTGCCGACAACCATTCTAATCCATCTTGCAGTCAACCTCCATCTTGCCTTAATTGTAATGAAGCTCACCCTTCGTACTCCCGCCGTTGCCAGGTCTACTTAAATGAACGTGAAATCCGTTGCCTCAAAGAGGCAGAAGGTCTCCCTTATGCTATGGCAGTTACTCATCTCCGCCTCCAAGGGAGACTACCCCGTGTTTCTTATTCTCGTGTTTCCAAACATCCCCCCACTTCTGGGGTCCCATCTTCTGCAGCCTCCTCTGTTGTTACCCCTCCCATAGCCATTACGGCATCTAATCCTTTTGCTGTCCTTGGCTCTGACGTCCCGACTACAACTCAGTCTGTTCTCACATCTTCGCGTCCTTCCTCACAAGCCCCAGTATCGACAAGACCTCGTACGACACCTAATACCAATCGCCCCTCTACTCAGAAGTCCAAAAAATCCACATTGCTCAAATCTTCTTTGCCCCTTCCTTCCCTTCTTCCACCTCCACACGTTACCTTTCCAGTCTCTGTACCTAGTTCTTCCCCTCTCTCTGGCTCTATTACAAGTGTGGAGATTCACCCTCCTCCTCGTACTATGCCTTCCACCCCCGTCCCCTCCCAAGTTTCTCCCTCTTCTGTCACCTCCCAGGTTTCTACCTCTTCTGTCCCCCCCCACACTTCATCTCCAGTCCCTTACACTTTTCCCTCCCCCTCTACTTTGGTACAGTCCATTACTGTCCCAATCTTTACTCACCCTCCTCCTCCTATCTCCAATATGGTTTCCCATACATCTTTGAATTCAGAAACACTTGAAGCCATTTCAGAATATATTGCAGAGACTAAACCTTCAATGGACACTGATTCACTTCCTGTTCCTTCTCTTCCCTCTCCTCCATCTTCACAACCCCATTCTTCGCAACGCTCCGTTCCTTCGCTACTTGAACATCTTCCAATGCCACCACACGTTGACTTTTCTAACCCCTCTAGTCCGTAGGTGCCTTTACCTACAGATTCCTGATATTTTCTTCATCGCCAATCATGGCCTATTTACAGTGGAATATCCGCGGCCTCAGGGGTAATCGGGGTGAGCTTCAGATGTTGCTTTCCAGGTTTTCCCCTGTTGGTGCTTGCTTACAAGAACCAAAATTACACTCGGCTGTTTTCCAACCTATCTCAGGCTATAATTTATTGTATTCTTCGGATCCTTTCTCAGATGGGACCTTTAATGAAAGTGCCCTTCTTCTACGCAATGATATTCCGTACTGTCAACTATTTGTCCATACCTCGCTGCATTACACTGCAGCCCGTATCCACTTGAATAAGTGGTTTACAATATGTTCTTTATATCTCTCTCCTTCTCGAGCATTTTCTATCCCAGACTTTGCCTTTCTTGTTTCATCCTTACCACCACCACTTCTGTTACTTGGTGATTTTAATGCCCACCATTTCCTCTGGGGGGGGTCTCATTGTGACTCACGTGGCATTCAGTTGGAGGCTTTTCTTGCCTCTCACCCCCTCCATGTTTTAAATACGGGTACTCCCACCCATTTTGATCCTCGTACTCATACTCTCTCTTGCATCGATCTATCAGTCTGCTCTTCCTCCACTGCACTAGACTTCACCTGGTCTGTTCTACCAGACTTACATGACAGCGATCATTTTCCGATCATTCTTACTTCTCCTTCCTATTCACCACCTTCCCGTAGCCCTCGCTGGCAATTTGATCGGGCAAATTGGGATCTTTACTCACACCTCACTGCTTTTAGTGAGGTTCCTTCTTCATCCTCCATTGATGAGCTCCTACACATCTTCTCGACATCAGTTTATACCGCGGCTTCTCATTCTATACCCCAAACCTCAGGCAGGCATTCTCAGAAGTGCGTGCCTTGGTGGTCTCCTGCTTGTGCTCGTGCAGTACGTTTGAAACGTGCTGCATGGGGCAGGTACCGGTACAATAGAACCGCTGAGAGACTTGTTGATTTTAAGCAGAAGCGTGCGATCGCTCGCCGTGTCATCCGTGAAGCTAAACGCACTTGTTGGCGAGACTATGTTTCCACCATCACCTCTGCTTCTTCTATGAGTGCAGTCTGGAAAAAAGTGAGGAAATTGAGTGGTAAATACTCTCCTGACCCGGCTCCTGTTCTACGGGTCACTGGTGTTGATATAGCAAACCCTCTCGACGTTGCCATTGAACTTGGCACACATCTGGTCCGTATTTCCCGAGGGCTCCATCTATGCCCCTCGTTTCTTTCCTCAAAGTCTGCCAGAGAGTTAGTACCCTTGGACTTTTCTTCTCTCGGAGAAGAACAGTATAATGTGCCTTTTACACTTCAAGAACTGGAGGCAACGCTCTCAGCTTGCCGATCATCGGCAGCTGGGCCTGATGACATTCATATTCGTATGTTACAACATTTACATCGGTCAGCCCTTGTAGTCCTCTTACATCTCTTCAATCTTATTTGGGCACAAGGAGTTCTTCCCCAGCTGTGGAAATCTGCCATTGTTCTCCCTTTCCGCAAACCGGGTACTACAGGACATGATGCCTCCCACTATCGCCCCATCGCTCTTACAAGTGCAGTTTGCAAAGTGATGGAACGCCTCGTAAATCGACGTTTAATGTGGTATTTAGAGACTCACAACAGTCTCTCCGCTAGTCAATATGGCTTTCGTAAGGGTCGTTCTACCATAGACCCCTTACTACGCTTGGATACGTATGTTCGTAATGCCTTTGCGAATAATCACTCAGTTATTGCCATATTTTTTGACCTTGAGAAGGCATATGACACAACTTGGAGGTATAATATTTTGGCCCAGGCCCATTCCTTAGGCCTCCGAGGCAATCTACCATCCTTCCTTAAGAACTTTTTAACTGACAGACATTTCCGTGTTCGAGTCAATAATGTTCTTTCCCCGGACTTCGTCCAAGCTGAAGGTGTCCCTCAGGGATGTGTTCTAAGCACAACACTTTTTCTCCTTGCTATAAATGATTTGGCCTCTGTTCTTCCACCCAATATTTGGTCATCACTCTATGTTGATGACTTCGCTATTGCTTGTGCAGGCGCTGACTGTCACCTTATTGCAGTTTCTCTCCAGCATGCGGTCGACCGTGTTTCCACCTGGGCCACCACACATGGGTTTAAATTTTCAAGTACCAAAACTCACCAAATTACTTTCACTAGACGCTCTGTTATCTCCGATCATCCTTTGTATCTCTATGGCTCCCGTATCCCCGAACGTGATACAGTCAGGTTTCTAGGCCTTCTCTTTGACCGTCGGTTAACCTGGAAACCTCACATTACCTCTCTGAAGGCAACTTGTCACAGCCGGCTAAACCTTCTTAAAACCCTTGCTCAGCTTTCCTGGGGAGCTGATCGTCGAACTCTGCTTCGCCTACATTCAGCCCTCGTTTTATCGAAACTCGATTATGGTGACCAGATTTATTCCGCGGCCTCTCCTGCTACTCTCTCTAGCCTTAACTCTATCCATCACCAAGGCTTACGTTTGTGCCTTGGTGCTTTTCGCTCTTCCCCTGTTGAGAGCCTCTATACAGAAGCAAATGTTCCATCCTTGTCTGATCGCCGTGATGCCCATTGCCTTCGTTACTATGTACGCTCTCACGATCTACACAATCCTTCCATTTATAGAATGGTCACCGATATTAGTAGACATTCTTTATTCGTTCGCCGCCCCTGTTTGCTCCGTCCCTTTTCTCTTCGCCTACTTTCACTCTTGTCTTCCCTTCAGTTACCACCTTTATATGTTCATGTAGCATCTCACTTTTCCCTACCCCCCTGGGAAGTTCCAGCTGTTCGGGTCTGTTCTTTCTCACTCCCTTGCTCGAAAGCTCAACTGCCTACGGTGGCTTCCCGCTCTCTTTTTCTTGATCACTTCCACTCTCATTCTCATGCCACCGCTGTGTACACAGATGGCTCTAAGTCTTCAGACGGCGTCGGATTCGCAGCAGTGTTTCCGGACAGCGTCGTACGAGGGCATTTACTATCTTCAGCTAGCATTTTTACTGCTGAACTGTATGCCATTCTTGCAGCACTTATTCGTATCGCATCTATGCCTGTGTCATCATTTGTAGTAGTCTGACTCCCTTAGTGCTCTACAGGCTATACGAAAATTTGATACATCTCATCCCCTAGTTCTCCGTATCCAACTTTGGCTACGCCGTATCTCTACCAAACATAAAGATATTGTTTTTTGTTGGGTCCCTGGTCATGTCGACGTACAGGGCAATGAACAGGCAGACACTGCTGCGCGGTCAGCAGTATATGACCTACCAATTTCCTATCGAGGTGTTCCATTTCTGGACTATTTTGCTGCAATAGCTACCCACCTTCGCACCCGTTGGCAACAACGTTGGTCAACTCTGCTCGGTAACAAACTTCATTCTATTAAACCGAGCATAGGTTACTGGCCGTCTTCTTGTCATCAGTGCCGAGGTTGGGAGACCACTCTCTCCCGCCTTCGCATTGGCCACACTCGTCTTACTCATGGGTATCTCATGGAGAGGCACCCTGTTCCTCTCTGTGAGCAGTGTCAAGTTCCAGTATCGATTAGCCACATTCTGTTAGACTGCCCTCTCTATCAACGAGCACGCAGAATTTACCTCCAACGTCGTCTTCGTTCTCCTACTCTCTCTTTACCTTCCCTTCTTGCTGATGGACCCTCCTTTAATCCTGACTCTCTCATTGACTTCTTGACAACGACTGATTTACTCCACAAACTCTGATGATACTTTTCGCACTCCCCTCAGCCCTTTCTGGTTCAGTCTCTTGCTGCCCTTTACCCTTTCACCATCCACTGCCCCGCTGTTATCCGTAACCTGTTGCTCATCCATCTCCCTTTTGCCACCTGATGCCCTCGCTTCCTTCCTGCCCTGCAGCGCTGTATAGTCCTTGTGGCTTAGCGCTTCTTTTTGATTATAATAATAATAATAATATGAATTAGCAATTCCCAAAGAATGCAATGAACTCTGTAGGACTGAATGACTTTAGTTCAGAGCCTTCTTTGTATAGGTTTAGCACAGAATATAATTTGCATGAATCAGCAACGTCTTTCTTTTAAACTGGCGTACTGAATGACCTGTAAAGGTTTAGTACAGTAATTCTATAATCAGTATTTAAAAATCTTCAAACATTAAACAAAGTTGGACTGGACTAAGTCACCTGTCTTGGTGAATGTGCATCACAGGAAAAATGGATGGCAGACGTTAAAGCAATATAACTCGACAAATTATCCAGCATAAGAATATCAGAATTAGATCCGAGAAAACTGACAGAGGACCTGTGACCAGCTTTGAAATCTCCCCCCCCCCCTTCCTCTAGAGCTAGGCTTGTCAACCCACTAGAGTTCATCAGATCCAAAACCTCTTGCAAAATGCAAGGGCCTTTACCCTGTACAAGGCTGAATAAAGGTGGTCATCCAGTGGCTTTGACTATACTACATTGTATTTACCCCTCGATTAAAACTTACCTAGTACAAAAGGTTAAGCCACTCTGCCAGGTGTTCTGCAAGGATTATCAGGTCACACTTGGTCCACCATATCCTAATAGGGTGTCCTGGCTATCAGTGGGCACTCAGAATTTACTTCCAAACATTGACTAGCTGAAAGTTGCACCTTTGATATATTGTGAACATAATCATCTATTATACGAGCTGTATGACCCCTATGGGTTACGCTCTTAGCCCTAAATATAAACTAGGAATCGTATTGTTCACTAAACCCTGTGGGTCAAATAGCATTGGTGTAATGTGTAAAGGTAGGGTAAATGTTTAGCTAACAAAGATGAACTGGTATGCCAGGAATCAACTTCTCATAGACTCCTGTAATCCCCGGTAACCTCCAGATCACCCAATATACCTTAAGATCCAGCTTCCAATGGGTGGAGTGACTACTACTAACAAACTATGCTAGAACAGAAGTGCAAATATCCCTAATAATAAGACCAAAATGAAAAAGGGTTTTGGGTATTCAGATCTGGTCTAATCCATCAGATAGTCCCTTTGCCACAAGGGACCCCTCTACCTTGGAACTGGCACGTGGATAAGTGAAAACTGCCGATGAGTGGAAGAGCTTTTTTCAATATTAAATACACAGCATTGTGTGACCCTGGTAGGTTTAGCGCTTTGTTTTGATTTTAATAATTCAATATCGAAAGTTTAAAATGCCCGGTAATGTGTTCACAATATCATATATATGTGCTCAATACAACTAGGCATAAAAAAAAATATGGCACCAATCAAAACCGGCGGAAAAAACACCATGATGAACAATGGCTTGATTAAAAACTAAAATACAGTGGACCCCCGCATAACGATTACCTCCAAATGCGACCAATTATGTAAGTGTATTTATGTAAGTGCGTTTGTACATGTATGTTTGGGGGTCTGAAAGGAATAATCTACTTCACAATATTCCTTATGGGAATAAATTCGGTCAGTACTGGCACCTGAACATACTTATGGAGTGAAAAAATATCGTTAACCGGGGGTCCACTGTAGTGGGATGCAGAAGAGGGAGCTGAAAATCCAGGGGCCTTCCTGCATTATATTTTGTACAATGGTCCTCTCAAGGAAGGTTCCTTGACTGGTGAGGGACTCTTGATCTAGAGAATTGGATCTGTGCTCCAGTTTTCTGAATTAGGCCTAAATACCTTCTACATCCCCCCACAGGCAATGTATAATCCTATGGGTTTAGCGCTTCCCCCTTGATTAGTATAATAATCCTTGCTCTGGTTCCCTGAATTGAGCCTGAATACCTTCCATCCCCCCACATGTGCTGCATAATCCCACTGGTGTAGCCCTCCCCCATGATTATAATAATCTTCCCTTCCGTGGACTGAACCTAATCGCCTCCCATTGCCTCAGAAACTCTATGACCCCTTCGTGTATGGGGGAGGAGGGGCACTAAATACATCATATTTCAATTCAATCAGTTTGAAAATTTGCAGGCTTTCTAACCTGCAGAATTGATTATCTGAATATTTTCACCACAGGGTACTGTACTTACAGTACAAATAAATCTGAGTGATTTGCATGGAGTTTTCAGTACCTGTTTTTATTTTGGCTTGGTGTGCAACCCCAACACTAAACAGGATTTTGTTCAAAATATTAATTTGATTACCCACACACTGAATAAGGAGAAAAAGATTAGTCTTACAAAAACTAATTAGATCAATATTCAGGAACAGTGAACTTCCAAGAACACAATTACCTGTGAATTTTGGGGCAGACTGTAGTTTATTATTTAATGTTGCATCTAATAAATGCAATAATTCACTACATAGATGTTCAAAAACTATTCCCAATCTCTGCCATATCTGGCAGCTCTTCCATGGATACCCCTCAAGGAAGGTTCCTTGATGTTGGTGAGGGGCTCTTGATTTAGGGAATTGGATCTGTGCTCCATTATTATTATAATCAAAAAGAAGCGCTAAGCCACAAGGGCTATACAGCGCTGCAGGGTAGGGAAGGAAGCAAGGGAATTGGATGGCAGAAGGGAGGGGGGATGATCAGCATGTTACAGAAAACAGCGGGGCAGGGGATAGTACGGGGGTAGAAGGTAGCAAGAGATTGAAGTAGAAAGGGCTGAAGGTATCAGAATTTGTGAAGTAAGTCAGTCGTTGTCAAAAAGTCAATGAGAGAGTCCGGATGAAAGGTGGGTCCATCAGCGAGAAGGGAAGGTAAAGAGAGAGCAGCGGAGCGAAGACGACGACAGAGGTAAATTCTGCGTGCTCGTTGATAAAGTGGGCAGTCCAACAGAATGTGGCTGACTGATAATGGAGCTTGGCAATTCTCACAGAGAGGAGCAAGACGCCTCTCCATGAGATATCCATGAGTAAGACGAGTATGGCCAATGCGAAGACGGGAGAGAGTAGTCTCCCAACCTCGACATTGGTGATAAGAAGACGGCCAGTGACCTATACTCGGTTTAATAGACTGAAGTTTGTTGCCGAGCATAGTAGACCAACGTTGTTGCCAACGGGTGTGAAGGTGGGAAGATATTGCAGCAAAATACGTAGTCCGTAAATGGAATACCTCGATAAGAAACTGGTAGGTCATGTACTGCTGACCGCGCAGCAGTGTCTGCCTGTTCATTGCCCTGTACGTCAACATGACCAGGGACCCAACAAAAAACAATATCTTTATGCTTGGTAAAGATGCGGCATAGCCAAAGTTGGATACGGAGGACTAAGGGGTGAGGTGTATCAAATTTTTGTATAGCCTGTAAAGCACTAAGGGAGTCTGAGACAACCACAAAAGATGACACAGGCATAGATGCAATACGGATAAGTGCTGTAAGGATGGCATATAATTCAGCAGTAAAAATACTAGCCGAAGATAGTAAATGCCCTTGTACGACGCTGTCCGGAAACACTGCTGCGAATCCTACGCCGTCAGAAGACTTGGAGCCATCTGTGTACACAGCAATGGCATGAGAATGAGAGTGAAAGTGGTCAAGAAAAAGAGAGCGGGAAGCGACCGTAGACAGTTGGGCTTTCGAGCAAGGGAGGGAGAAAGAACAGACTCGAACAGCTGGAACTTCCCAGGGGGGTAGGGAAAAGTGAGATGCTACATGTACATAGAAAGGTGGTAGTTGAAGAGAAGACGAGCGAATGAAGGCGAAGAGAGAAGGGACGGAGTAAACAGGGGCGTCGAACAAATAAAGAATGTCTACTAATATCAGTGACCATTCTATAAATGGAAGGATTGCGGAGATCATGAGAGCGTACATAGTAGCGCAGGCAATGGGCATCACGGCGATCGGATAAGGATGGAACGTTCGCTTCTGCATAGAGGCTCTCGACAGGGGAAGAGCGGAAAGCACCAAGGCATAAACGTAATCCTTGGTGATGAATGGGGTTAAGGCTAGAGAGAGTAGCAGGAGATGCTGCTGAATAGATCTGGTCACCATAATCAAGTTTCGATAAAATAAGGGTGGAATGTAGGCGAAGGAGGGTTCGACGATCAGCTCCCCACGAAAGATGAGCAAGGGTTTTAAGAAGGTTCAGCCGGCTGTGACAAGTTGCCTTCAGAGAGGTAATGTGAGGTTTCCAGGATAACCTACGATCAAAGAGAAGGCCCAGAAACTTGACTGTATCACGTTCAGGGATACGGGAGCCATAGAGGTACAAAGGATGATCGGAGATGACGGAGCGTCTAGTGAAAGTGATTTGGTGGGTTTTAGTGCTGGAAAATTTAAACCCACGTGTGGTGGCCCAATTGGAAACACGGTCGACTGCATGTTGGAGAGAAACTGTAAGGAGGTGACAATCAGCGCCTGCACAGGCAATAGCAAAGTCATCAACATAGAGTGATGACCAAATATTTGATGGAAGACTAGAGGCCAAATCATTAATAGCAAGGAGAAAAAGTGTTGTGCTCAGAACACATCCCCGGGGGACACCTTCAGCTTGGATAAAGTCCGGGGAGAGCACATTATTAACCCGAACACGGAAATGCCTGTCAGTTAAAAAGTTCTTAAGGAAGGATGGTAGATTGCCTCGAAGGCCTAAGGAGTGGGCTTGGGCTAAAATATTATACCTCCAAGTTGTGTCATATGCCTTCTCAAGGTCAAAAAATATGGCAATAACTGAGTGGTTATTCGCAAAGGCATTACGAACATACGTATCCAAGCGTAGTAAGGGGTCTATGGTAGAACGTCCCTTACGAAAGCCATATTGACGAGTGGAGAGACTGTTGTGTGTCTCTAAATACCACACTAAACGTCTATTTACTAGGCGTTCCATTACTTTGCAAACTGCACTGGTAAGAGCAATGGGACGATAGTGGGAGGTTTCATGTCCCGTAGTGCCTGGTTTGCGGAAAGGGAGAACAATGGCGGATTTCCACAGCTGTGGAAGAACTCCTTGTGACCAAATAAGATTGTAAAGGCGTAATAGGACTGCAAGGGCTGACTGATGTAAATGTTGTAGCATACGAATATGAATGTCGTCGGGCCCAGCTGCCGATGATCGACAAGCTGAGAGTGTTGCCTCCAGTTCTTGAAGTGTAAAAGGCACATTATACTGTTCTTCTCTGAGAGAAGAAAAGTCCAAGGGTGCTAACTCTCTGGCAGACTTTGAGGAAAGAAATGAGGGGCATAGATGGAGTCCCTGAGAAATACGGACCAGATGATTGCCAATTTCATTGGCAACATCTAGTGGGTTTGCTATATCAACACCGGCAACCCGCAGAACAGGAGCCGGGTCAGGAGAATATTTACCACTCAGTTTTCGTCCTTTTTTCCAGACTGCACTCATAGAGGAAGCAGAGGTGATGGTGGAGACATAATCTCGCCAGCAAGTGCGTTTAGCGTCACGGATGACATGGCGAGCGATCGCACGCTTCTGTTTAAAATCAAGGAGTTGCTCTGTGGTTCTATTGTACCGGTACCTGCCCCATACAGCGCGTTTCAAACGTACTGCACGAGCACAAGCAGGAGACCACCAAGGCACGCATTTCTGAGAATGCCTGCCCGAAGTTTGGGGTATAGAATGAGAAGCTGCGGTGAAAACGGAGGACGAGAAGAGGTGTAAGGAAGAGCAAACTGAGAGATCGATGCAAGAGAGAGTATGAGTCCGAGGATCAAAATGGGTGTGAGTACCTGTATTTAAAACATGGAGGGGGTGGGTGGCAAGAAAAGCCTCTAACTGAATTCCACGGGAATCACAGTGAGACCCCCCCCAGAGGAAATGGTGGGCATTAAAATCACCAAGTAACAGAATCGGTGGTGGTAATGACGAAACAAGGAAGGCAAAATCTGGAATAGATAATGCCCGAGAAGGAGAGAGATATAAAGAACAGAGCGTATACCACCTATGTAAGTGGATACGGGCTGCTGTGTAATGCAGCGAAGTATGAACAAATAGCTGATGGTACGGAATATCAGTGCGGAGAAGAAGGGCACTTTCATTAAAGGTCCCATCAGGAAAAGGATCTGAAGAATACAATAAATTATAGCCTGAGATGTGAGAAATAACAGCAGAGTGTAATATTGGTTCCTGTAAGCAAACACCAACAGGGGCAAACTGGGAGAGTAACATCTGAAGCTCACCCCGATTACCCCTGAGGCCGCGTATATTCCACTGTAAAAAGGCCATGATTGGCAATGATAAAGATACTTGAAATCCGCAGGTAAGGGTTCCTACGGACTAGAAGGGTTAGAAAAGTCCACATGCGGAGGCAGTGGAAAATGTTCAAGCAGCGAAGGAACGGTGCGCTGTGAAGAAAGGAGTTGCGCAGATGAAGCAGAGGAGAGAGAAAGAGCGGAAGGTGGATCAGTGTCCATTGATGGTTTGGTCTCTGCAATATATTCAGAGATTGCTTCAAGTGTTTCGGAATTCAGAGATGTCGTATGGGAGACAATATTGGGAATGGTAGGGGGAGGATGAGTAAAGATTGGAACTGTATTGGACTGTACCAAGGTAGGGGGGGGGGCCGAAAGGGTGGAGGGAACTGGAGAAGCGTGGCAGGGGACAGAAGAGACAGGAACCTGGGAGGTGGCAGAAGAGGAAGAAACTTGGGAGGGAACAGGGGAGGAAGGTACATTACGAGGAGGGTGAACCTCTGCACTTGTAACGGAGCCAGTGAGAGGGGAAGAACTAGGGACAGAGACAGGGAGGGTAAAATGAGGAGGTGGAAGATGGGTAGGAGGTGTTACCGGACCTTTTTTTGACTTTTGAGAAGTAGAGGGACGATTGGGAGGAGGTGTCGTACGAGGTCTCGTCGATACTGAGGCTTGTAAGAGAGAACTCGAAGAAGCGAGATTAGACTGAGGCGTTGAAGTAGGGACGTCTGAGCCGAGGACAGCAAAAGGATTAGATACAGGTAACCACAGAGGTGGGTGTAGAAGATGGGATACCAGAAGTGGGGGGACGTTTTGAAACACGGGAATAAGAAACACGTGGGAGTCTCCCTTGGAGGCAGAGATGAGAAACTGCCATGGCATAAGGGAGACCTTCTGTCTCTTTGAGGTAACGGATTTCCCGCTCGTTTAAATAGACCTGACAACGGCGAGAGTACGAAGGGTGAGCCTCATGACAGTTAAGGCAAGAGGGAGATCGATTGCAAGACGTATTAGAATGGTCATCGGCACCACAGACTGGGCATTCGGCGATAGATCTGCAATATTTCGCTGGATGGCCAAATCGCCAGCAATTTCTACACTGTTGTGGTGTAGGGATCACCTTTCGAACTTGTAACCGATGTCCTGCTATATAAACTGAGGATGGGAGTTCTCGGCTGTCAAAAGTTAAACGAGCCACATTGCTAGGGTATCGTCTCCGCCCACGGGCAGGAAGAACGTAAGTGTCTACCTTGAGGATTGGGAGATCTTGGAGTTCCAGCTGTTCTAGAATGTCGGTGCCACATGTCTGGAAATTTTGTTGAACTATGGTATGGGGCAGAATGACGGTACCACTACAAGAATTGAGGGAATGATGTTTTTCAAGGGTGACAGGAACAGTATCTATATGGGAAAGACGAGAGAGCTCACGAGCCTGGGTAGCATTCTGTACGGTAATGATGCGCGTACCGCTCTTAAGAGCATGAAAAGAAATATCTTTACCAACATGGCGTAGGAGTGCCTTGCCAATACTATGGTCAGAAAGATAGGCAGTAGAGGAAGTTGGTCGTAAAGTGAAGAATTTAGTCCACTGTTCAGTCTGAAACTGAGCGTGGAAAGGTAGTGAAGGACGTGTCGATCGTTTCTGAGAAGAACGAGAAGGTGAAGGTGGAGAAGTATCATCAGCAGGTAATTGTCGTTGACGTTTAGGCGTGGGACCAGAGTTGGTCCGACGTGGAACGGGTCGGCGATTTGAAAATTGCCGCACCGTAGAGGGAGAGGCCGGAAGCATAGTCAGAGGAGAGCGAAGGTCTGATAAATCGAAGGAGTCAGTCGAGGCCTCAGTACCTGAAGCGGGTGAGGAAACAGCACCGGCAATAGGTACAGAGGCATGAGGAATGTCTGAAGAGTGGTCCAAAGACGAGGCGGGGTCAGAACGGGGTGCGGTATCAAGAAGGGGCCCGGGGGTACCAGGTTCATGGACTAGGGCTGCCATGGTTAGGTTACTTCTTTCTTTTTGTTTTTAAGAAAAAAAAAGAAAGAAGAAAAGAAAATAAAAATAAAAAAAAGAAAAAAAAGGGGGGACCGGGGAGGGATAGGTCCTAGGAGGAATGAAAGGGCCAGAAATCTCCCTCCGCGCCCAAGAGGATCTCAGCACCCCAAGTAGTGCAGATGCAGCATGGAACCCGTGCCATACCCTACCCATCATGCTAGTAAACTAACAATCCGGGATAGCAACCTCACATCTGCCGAGCTACCTCGGTGGACAAAAGAGAGGGCGGCCGGATATCCGCCACAAAGCATACCTCCTTCGGCCACCACCCCCGGAATCCGAAAGGTGGCTTCCAGAGATACACTCGTCGCCCGAAAGACACCCAAAGCTACTCCGGGATACCGGAGAGGGATCGGGACATCCCCAGGCGATCCAGATTCCACGGCAAACTACGCCACCGCTAAGAACCTCAACGGAATGGGATGGACCCCGGTAACCTTTCTCCTACCCAGGAACTAGCGCGCCTGTGGGAGAAATCCCAAAGGACAAAAAGAGGAAGGGCAAAAGGGAGGAGTGGGGAGGAGGAGGAGGAAAGGAAAAAGGGGAGGATGGGGAGGATGGGATAGGGGAGGGGAGATTGGGGGGTAATTAGGTTCGGTCTGAGGAAGAAGACCGATAGGTCTAATTCCTCAGACCAAGAGCCTCTTCACCACGCCAAGGAGCCCCCCTTGAAGAGGATCTGTGCTCCAGTTCCCCGAATTAAGCCTGAATGCCTTCCACATCCCCCCCCAGGCGCTGTATAATCCTCCGGGTTTAGCGCTTCCCCCTTGATTATAATAATAATAATCTTCCATAGATAAGAATTTTGAACAGATTCCAAATAAATGAAATTTACATTAATAAACTGCATTGCATTCCACAAATCTGAAATGAATGATCAGTATATCACTTTCTATTTCACCTCGGGAGACGATCCTCAATTAAATAAGAGGCTACATAACACCATGGATACAAATATTGCTGCTATGGTGCCAAGATGTACTGTATCCCCCCCCTCCTTTTTTTTTGTAAGGAACACAGTGCTGTATGACCCTTGTGGGTTTAGCACTTAGTTTTGATAATAATAATTGTAAGGGACAAATTTAAAAAACTGCATAATCATACTAGGCAAAGCTATGCTGTTAAAACATTAGAAAAGGCCTAGTATAAAAAAAAAATTTATTTCAATAAAAATGTACATATTAACATTTTAAAAATTACTGGGCTTTGTACACCCAGAATTATATGAATAATAAAAATTCACCCACTTATTTTTTAGTTATAACTAGAGAATATTTGGGCACATTTCATATATAACTGTTATACAGTAAAATATATTCACCTGAAGTATCATTTGCTAGTAATCATCAGGTGTTTAATCAAGTTGAATTTTTCCACTACCTCAAACATCTGAATGCCAAATTTTACACTACTTATACCTTTGGTCAATGTCAGTGCCATTAATGTTAGAACACATACTGCACTGGCAAGTTAGATCAAAATTCAGGAAGTGACTGACCCATATTTAGCTGTAGTGAATGATCCCCAATTGCAGATTTCAGTGTCCATGTTTAAAATCACTGCTACTGTAACTTCAGATATGGTTGTCATTAATCACTATTCTTTCATAGAAATATAATCATGATTTGCAGGACCAAGGTTTTATTAGTTATTGCTCTAAGAGCATATCATTGATATTTGGCATGTTCAAATGCATAATCATAAGTGAAAATTTTAAGGGATACCCATCCTTCCAAATATAGTAATGGCTACCATTTGTTAATACGAAAAGAACCGAAGATTTAGATACACCAAAATTAACAACATTTTTAAGGCCATTTTGTGTTTACCGTAATTTACCCCTTTAGTATAATGCTGGAAGAGTTTCCAATATAATATTTTTGAGAGCTTTATACTGTATATCACAAACTTTCTTTCATAAACATTTATACCTAACACATAACTGGACTGACAGAAAACTAATCTTCTCAAGTCGTTAATAAAACAAAAAATATGAAAAGAATACATCCATTCCATAAATATTTTCCTAACCAAAAGTTTTCACAAGTTTTAATCACCAAAAGCTAGATAAAGGGCAGCACTTAATACAGAATATTAGGCTGAGGGAAAACATACAAAAGGACTTTCAACTCCTTTCATATCAACAGAAATTTAAATCTATCACTACAATGTGTACAGATATTACCTTTTCGAAGTTTGTCTATTTGTTGGTGCATGATTACGGTTTTTACTGGAATTCGTAGAGCTATTTGAATTACCTCCTACATGTCTTCCACCAGTACTGTGGTGTCCATTGGAAGCTGTTACACTATTACCACCACCACCTCCCCCCTTATTTCCCCGAGGATCCAGGTTTCCACCATTTGTATTGGGTTTCTGCAATCTAGGATCCCTCATCGATTCTGCCAAAGGTGTCCCACTAGAATTCCCAGAGCCGCCCTGGGACCCTGGACCTCGTGTGTTACCGCTTCCAGAGTCGCTGCCTCCACCGCCACTGCTGCCTATTGATTTATTAGGAGCTATAAGCTCTGAATTGGGTTCAGACATATTTGGCTGCTCAGAAAACTGCATGCAAAACCTGTCCAAATAAAAAAAATAAAAATAGTATTGCATAAATATATGGTTATTTGTTGTCAACAATAATAATGGATCTCTTCATGCAAGTGTACAGTTGATGACAAACAAATATAGACCAACATCAAACCTACCAAAACAACAATACTATACAATATCTTTCTTTCAACACACCAGCTGTATCCTACCAAGGCAGGGTGGCCCAAAAGAAAAAACGAAAGTTTCTCCTTATACATTCAGTAATATATACAGGAGAAGAGGTTACTAGCCCCTTGCTCCCGGCATTTTAGTCGCCTCTTACGACACACATGGCTTACGGAGGAAGAATTCTGTTCCACTTCCCCATGGAGACAAGAGGAAATAAACAAGAATAAGAACTAGAAAAAAAATAGAAGAAAACCCAGAGGGGTGTGTATATATGTGCTTGTACATGTATGTGTAGTGTGAGCTAAGTGTAAGTAGAAGTAGCAAGACATACCTGAAATCTTGCATGTTCATGAGACAGAAAAAAGGACACCAGCAATGCTACCATCATGTAAAACAATTACAGGCTTTCGTTTTACACTCACTTGGCAGGACGGTAGTACCTCCCTGGGTGGTTGCTGTCTACCAACCTACTACTATACAATATACTGGAAAAAAATAATCCACAAACCTAAGATGCCATAATAAAAATCCTAGGTAATCTACACAGCACCAAATATCAATTGGATTATTACTGATCTGCATCAAATTTTGACAATACTAATGACATTAACCTTCTACACAAACCAAAGCACATGTTTCTAATATTACTCCAGTCACAGCCACCTGTGGCTCAGTTGGCACTGCTCTCGCCTCACACACTGAGTGTCCTTGGTTCAATCCCTGGCATGGGTGGAAACATTGGGCATGTTTCCTTATACCTGCTGTCCTTGTTCACCTAGCAGTTAGTAGGTACCTGGGAGTTAGTCACCTGGAGGGGGTTGCATCCTGAGGGACAAAATTGAAGGACCCTAATGGAAATAAGACAGACAGTCCTTGATGACACACTGGTTTTCTTGGGTTATTCTGGGTGGCTAACCCTCTGGATTAAAAATCCAAACAAACCTTATCTTACCAACATGAAACCATAAAGGGCATAGCATCTACTCGACCAACAAGCACTGATGTTCCCAAGGCAGAATTTTAAGTCCTCTCCTATTTATGTATAAATAGCCTAACATATAATACCCAACAAGTCAAACTAATTCTCTTGTTAACAATTCTTATTTTATCCTCTCAAACAACATACCTACTACCTTAAATAACAGTAAATAGACTTAAAAATGCATCCACACTTGGATGGCAACTAACGAACTTACTCAACACCATCAGAAGGACCTATACACGACTGGGAAATAAGGCAACCTACTAAAACAATAAAAATAAAGAATAACCAAATATAAAATAAAGGTTAATTCCTAAGTCTGCATATGTGTAAATTCATATTTTTTTATTTTTTTTTTTATCACACTGGCCGATTCCCACCAAGGCAGGGTGGCCCGAAAAAGAAAAACTTTCACCATCATTCACTCCATCACTGTCTTGCCAGAAAGGTGCTTTACACTACAGTTTTTAAACTGCAACATTAACACCCCTCCTTCAGAGTGCAGGCACTGTACTTCCCATCTCCAGGACTCAAGTCCGGCCTGCCAGTTTCCCTGAATCCCTTCATAAATGTTACTTTGCTCACACTCCAACAGCACGTATTGATATTCAATACCTATCCAATACAAAATAAAGAAAAAACAAATTTATATAAAAAGGCTTGCAGGTCCCTCCCATTATGGATATTTGGCAGTGTACTGTATCATTAGTACTGCAGCAGAATGTAATAGCAGTAGTAGTACCGCTAATACAGTAACAGTGATATGATACTATTACAGGTAGCAGTACTGTTATTACAAGTACACTATTAGTAGTAGTGCTACAATTAAAAGTAGCAGGGTGCTATTAACAGCAGATAGTACTATTAATAGTAGTAGTACTATTACAGTAGTACTACTATTAAAAGTACAGCAGTATTACTATTACAAATCCTGTACTATGCTGCTATTACAAGCATAGTACTACTATGATACCTGTAATAGCAGTACTATGACAAGTATGGTAATAGTACAAGCAGCAGAACTAGCAGTCTTAGTGACATACTTACTCATTCACTTTCTGTAAGTCTCCACCTTTCCCAACGTAGAGCGTTAAGCAATTCTTGAATACACTCACGTAGCCTTTAGTCAGATTAACAATATCTCCCGGCTGAAAACAATAACGCAAAGTGTTAACACTATTATCTGAGGCTGATGTTAAAAACAGAATATAGACAACAGACAATTTTTCATGGCCTAACCAATTTTTTTTGTATCATTATCCAACATTATTCTGGATTAATAATTCTGACAAAATTGTGTTTCTCATTACAGTATTTACTGCATTTTTTTTTTTTTATAAAAAATCCATCTCGAACAGTTTACAACTAAATGTGTAAATCAAATAGATACTTTTTGTTGTGACATTAAGGTCAACATTGTTAATGCAATACAGTACTGTAGTAGGTACCATTGAACCATCTAAACAAGAGGGCTGGGGTAGTGCCCTTCTTTACAAATTAAGATGCATGACATGATTCATCTGTAAAAACCTGCAATTGCAGTCACAGTGGGGCCCATGATAACTACCCTATGGTGTACAGAAATACATATACACCATAGTGGTAAACACACTGGCCTGCGAGTTTTAGTACTCAGTTGCCACGGGCTGAAACCCCACAATTGTGTTATTACAATTTGGCGAGTCATAATTCAATGCCTAAATCTCACCTGTAGCAGCTGCCCTGGCTCTCCCCACAGTGATATGTTGATGCACCCGCTGCGGTCGGCTACTTTCACCGATCTTACTTCATGGCTTTCCTTTGTCAAATTCGGTCGACCTGCAGAATAATTAAAAATTTATTTCCTTAAAACTACAACCACAAACAAAGCATCAAGAAACTAAAAAGCAATGAGATAAATTTAAACCAATCAATTTTGTCATGGAAACCATCAACTAACTTGGAAGTTTGTAAGACATAAAACCATTATTATTATTATTCTTTCAACAAACCAGCCATATCTCACTGAAGCAGTGTGGCCCAAAAAGGAAAACAAAAGTTTCTCTTTTTAACATTAATAATGTATACAGGAGAAGGGGTTACTAGCCCCTTGCTCCCGGCATTTTAGTCGCCTTTCATGACACGCATGGCTTATGGAGGAAGAATTCTGTTCCACTTCCCTATGGAGATAAGAGGAAATAAACAAGAACAAGAACTAGTAAGAAAATAGAAGAAAACCCAGAGGGGTGTGTATATATATATGCTTGTACATGAATGTGTAGTGTGACCTAAGTGTAAGTAGAAGTAGCAAGATGTACCTGAAATCTTGCATGTATAAGAGACAAAAAAAAGACACCAGCAATCCTACCATCGTGTAAAACAATTACAGGCATTTGTTTTACACTCACTTGGCAGGATGGTAGTACCTCCCTGGGCAGTAGCTGTCTACCAAGCTACTACCTAGGATTATTATGGGGGTAACTGGGTACGTATTTGTATCTGTTTAACAGTGGATGAAGTAAACATTTGATCAGAGGTATGCAAATTCAGATGTGGAAGTATTATTATTATATGTAGGGGAAAGCACTGAACTCAGAGGTCATTCAGTGTCTGGGTAATGATGGGCAATTGGGTCTGAAAAACAGCCTAAGAGGCCTGCCCACTTAGAACATCTACGAGCACATAATTAAGCAGACTGTTCATACACCTAGGTTTTCTTTCCTTGAACATTTATTGCTTATCACAGTTTGTTTCTTGGTAATAGAAAAACACTGCCTTGCCACATATTTGTCAGAAGTCCACATCATACTTACGTCTTTAACTCCATACTAAGTATATACTTTGCATAACAGTTGGGAAGTTGGAAACTTGATGCAGTCTCACATGATCCAAGAAAATTGCTAGTGTCAAAAATTTTTATTTCAAGGAAGGAAAATAACCATCTGCTCATACTTTGCTTCTATATCTTGCCAGTGTTAACCTCAACTAACAATCTCTCTCAACTCCATGTGAAAGCACAACTGTCTATATTTCAGTATCATTGACATCATTATATTCAAAGGGAAGCATTAAACCCACAGGGGTCATTCAGCACCTGGAAAATGAGACGTAATCATAAAAAATAAAAAGGTACAATACCGTGATTGGAACGATACACAAATAACCCGCACATAGGACTAGTTAACCCCTTCAGGGTCCAAGGCCAAAATCTGAAGTGGTGCCCCAGTGTCCAAGAATTTTCCAAAAAAAAATTTGTTATTTTTTCTTATGAAATGGTAGAGAATCTTTTTGTGAAGGTAATAAAACAAAAAGTACAAAATTTGATGGAAAATTGACGAAATTATGCTCTCGCGAATTTTGATGTGTCAGCGATATTTACGAATCGGCGATTTTGCCAACTTTGACTCCCATTTTAGGCCAATTACATCATTCCAGTTGACCAAATTCTTAGCTATTTCACTAGTATTACTTCTATTCTATCGAATGAGCACAAGAAATCGCCAAGTCAACTGTTTCAACTACAAAATAAAGTGATTGGAAATTGGTAATTTGGCCAATTTAACACAAAGTTCAAAATATTCCAATATCAAAATAGCATCCAGAATAAACAATGTAGGCATTCCTGGCACTAAACTAACATTTCCTCGGTTCATTAGTTACGTTTTGAGGCTTTACAAATAAATCCCATTTTGATTTTTTATTCACATAATGAATTTTTATTCACACCAAAAAATAGAAGATTTATTGTTATGCAATATTGTAATAATTGTATAAATATCATCACCACATTTGTGAATGTATATTAGACCAACCAGCTGGCGTGTATTAGATGCGTGAGGTCGTTTGTTTACTCTTGAACATCGGCAAAAATTAACATTTCCGCTACTTTGAGCTCAATTTCAAGCCATTTCCAGTGCTAAAACCAATCAAAATCATCTCTATTTCTGTAATATGTCTTCCATTCTATCAAATGAGACCAAGAAATCACAAATACAACTATAAAAAACATACGAAAAAACACTGCAAAGTTGCTGTTTTAATCGAAAATCGTGGTTTCAGTTTTTTCTCTCATTATACACAGTGTGCTGCAGGATTTGTTTTAAGTGGTGCACACATACCACATAGATGTATTCTCTCATATCTATGCCCAAGTGTACCACTCACAGTTTATCAGAGTGAGCTGAGCTCATGACGTAGATCTACGGTTTGGACCCTGAACATAAAGCCGTAGATCTATGGGACGGACCCTGAAAGGGTTAACGGTTCAAGTTGGACTGAAACATCGTCATGAGTTTCTATGTGCAGATTATTTATGCAAGAGGTAATCATGTGAAATCCAACATACGTTACTAACTTACCTATTTCCAACACTATGAACACTAGTTTGAGATTCTTCATTCCAGGCTTCAGTTCTTTTATCAGTGTGTACTGGATGTCCATGTTGCTATAAGGAAGACATGATAAAAGCTATTAACCAGTCAAATGACTTAAAACTAAGTAATCCTATATATAATCAAGATTTTTAAAAATTGGAGATATTAATGTTTAACAACCAATATTATTATAATTGCACTGTGTATGTTGACTTTTATTTACTTAAGTTTCCACTACATTCAACAATTTTCAAAATTATTTTTGAAATCCCATCTCCTGTTAAATCCTTTAAATCCTCCAAGAGCTTCCATCATTTGTGTAGGTGGCCTGAGGGAGAATCTCTCCCAAGTGTGTCAGCTACAGTACCTTCAAATATTATAGTACACTCTTTCAATTATTATTCACAAAATGCACTAAAGTCATGTGGATCATAAAGCTCTGCAAGGTCATAAGAAGCTACTGGCAAAGGGAAGTAATGTGAAGGGTAAGCTTATGAGCTAATAAGGAAAGTCAAAGTTGGCAAAGTTAGTGTCGAAAAAAAAAAAATCATTGATTTTGTCTGCATCCAAAGTAGAGCTTTCTGAAAGAAGAGCAGATGAAATGAGGGCACCCAAGCATTGAAAAAGAAGCCGGAAATTAATTTTAATTTTAAGTACATACTCTTTCATAAATGGAACAGTCAATGAGAAGCTGCTTGACTATAAGACTCAAGTTTCAGAGAGGTGCCGACACCTCTCCATGTGATATGCTATGTCTGAATCGTGTATGGCCCAATACGCAGTTGTGCGAGAACCATTTCCCAAATCCGACAGCGCTGAAAAGTTGACAAAGAACACATCTGTTTTGATCAGAGACAGTTATTATTCTAACTTTGACCAATACTTATGCCATCAATCATGAATGCTCAGAGACAAAACTAGAAAATACTTTGAAGAGGGCAGGTCCCTTTGCAAGAAATTGATAGGTTCTGAGCTGCAGAATGTGCAGAAGAGTCTGAAAGTTCCTTGCCCTGAAGACCAGAATAACCAGAATAACTCTGTTGTCAAAGAACTGCCATTTTCTACACCATCAGAGCTTAAAACCATCAGTGTACACAGCAGCAGCATGCAAACCCAATGTAAAAATATTCAAGAGGGAGCACATGTCTGTGGCAGAGATATATGAGACTTTGTGTAAGGAACATGGAATATTAGTACCTCCCAAGATGGGATGGAAAGGAAATGGACAGAGTGAACAGAAAAGGAGGACAGAATAAGGAGAGCAGCTAGATACCATAGAAAAAAAAAAATCTACAGATTGCAGGATTATGAAGATTAAAAGTTAAAATAATGTAGACTAGGAATTTCAACTGTTTTGTAATAAAGGAACATGTGACTATAAGCAGGCTTTTGAATGGAGATAGACTAAAGGTACCAACACAATCTTTGATGATGGACAACTTCAAGCTCGGAAAGAATATCCAAAGCAAATGAATACACTGAACCCCATAATCAAGTCAAGATATGAAGCTTTCAGAGATGTCACATGAATTCCCCAACATCCTGCAATCAAAGTGGAGGTCAAGAAATTTAGTTTGATGGAGTGCGAGAGGAGACCCATGCAGGAAGATTATAAAATGGGGAATGACCAGGTGCCAAGTGAATGTGTAAGAAGTTTGTTTTGGATACTGAGAAGCTGAAGCCATGTGCTGTATCCAAACTAGTCACTTGTTAACCATACATCAAATAAAACTGCAAATAAACTAGCAAGAGCTATGGGTCTCGGTCTACAATTAATGAACGAGTTACATTCCTGCTGTTTCAACGTTAATTTGGGGCCTTCAGTATTTCCTCATAGAAAACAAATAGTACAAAGGATGGTATGTGTGTGTGTCACACATTCATAGTCACAAAACGATTTCTTTTTATGGCTATTGTTTGTAAATGCAGATGTTTGCAGCTTGAGTGTTCATAGTTAGAACCCCTGCAAACTGTACAGTAGTCACCAGATGCTTTCAATGAGAAATAATGTGGTGAAGGTGAGGCTTGCAATAGCAAGCATAAACAAACATGCAAGTAGGAAGTAGCAACAATGTAAAAAAAAAACTTAAGCTGGTGAAGCTTGTGTATAGATTCAATAAAACTACTAACAGCCAGAGGGTCCCTCCCCCTTTAAAACTCCTAGAGTAATGCTTTTATGGGTAACAAAAGCCTTGTTAATTATCACTTTCATAATTTACATACAGTAGAGTCAGAGGCAGCACCAATGGGGGACTAAAGCCTCCAAAAAATTCCATCAACCCTCCCCTCAAATGAAAATAACTCCTGTGTATGCATACATCACAATTTTTACAATTATTATTATTGTGAAAATTTTTATCATTATTACAATCAAAACTAAGCACTAAACCCACAAGGGTCATACAGTTTCACAAACAACTCGTCCTCTGAAGGCAAAATGTTAAGAGGATGTCAGTCTGTCCAGGACCACTATCAGGTTATGACTGAGTCAGCTGATAGACAGATATGTCATCTGAAATTTCCTCTCCAGAGTGCTGGTTATTTATGAATTGTTACAGCCATGGTATAATGGCAACCTTTATATCATATTGTTTTCTCTAGTATTATACCAAATCCACAAAATGTACATTGCACGATGATCAATCTACTATGTTATTCAGTATTGTAGAGAATTATCAATATTTTCAACTTTATTTTCAACCAAAGTATGTATGGGCCTGGTGCTTGAGTGTCCTTACAATCTTTACTATTATGACCAAGTCTTCGAAAGAGAAATCATTTCCATACATGCCCCAGGATAAAGTATGAACCCTCTAAGTGCTGACAACATTACGATTAAAAGAAAGTCGAACAAAACTTAATTATCACCATACTGAACTGAACAAAACACTACTAATACAAAATAAATAAAAAATAAAAAAGATAAATATTTTTTTTTCAACAAACCAGCCATATCCCACCGAGGCAGGGTGACCCAAAAAAGAAAAACTGTCACTATCATTCAACACTTTCACCATCATTCACACAATCACTGTTATGACCAAGTGCCCAGATATGATAGTTTAGATTTCACTCTAAACAGCCAATATTCCAAACCCCTCCTTTAAAGTGCAGGCATTGTACTTCCCACCTCCAGGACTCTAGTCCTGCTAACCGGTTTCCCTGAATCTCTTCAGAAAATATTACCCTGCTCACACTCCAATAGCTTGTCAGGTCCCAAACACCATTCATTTCTATTCACTCCTATCTAACATGCTCACACATGCCTGCTGCATGTTGAAGCCCCTTGCACACAAAATTTCTTTTACCCCCCGTCCCTCTATCCTTTCCTAGGACAAACCCTACCTCTCTTCCTTTCCACTACAGATTTATAAATCCTCCAAGTCATCCTATTTTGCTCCATCCTCTCTAAATGACCAAACCCCCTCGACAACCCATCTTAGCCCTTTGAATAATACTTTTAATAACCCCACACCACCACCTTATTTCCACACTATGAATTCTCTGCATAATATTTACACCACATATTGCCCTTAGACGTGACATCTCCACTGCCTCCAGCCTCCTTTTTGCTGCAGCATTTACAACCCATGCTTCACACCCATATACATATGTAAATGTAATCTTACATGCATTAAATTGTAATCCTGATAAGGAGAAAGAACAACACAAAAGAGGTTTGACCACTGAAGATATACACATAACAGAGGAGTGTACCCCCCCAAAATCTATGTTTAAAAATGTGATGATAGTAACACCTCAATGAGTTTGGAATGCTAAACAATGATTGGATATTAATTGAGTAGGGATGGAACAATACCAAAATCTTTGCCAATACCAATATTTTAAGCTGCTACCAACACCAACACCATCAAAATTAGCCAATACCTAATTTGGGACTCATACCAATACTATGAAAACTAGCTGATACCAATACTTTGGTACATCCCTAGATATGAGCACTTTAAACCCACTTAGTTTAGCTCATTCCCTTCCCCTTGAGGCAGAATTTACCTAGCAATTTTGCTGGCAGAATAGTCAGATAGGAAGCAGCATGATATAATGTATCTCTGAACACTTTCACTGCATTATGAAAAATGATTTTAGAAACTAATTTTTCAATAAGGTTTACTTTTAAAAAAATACAGTATCTATATAACCATTGTGTAAACTGCATAAATTTTTGTGCATAAATGCAGCCTGTCCTCGTAACACCAACATAAGTTTTCTACATTACAGTAATTCATTGAATGCCCAAAACCATATTTGCACAAGTGAAAAAAACCCAAGTCTTGTTACAGTGTAATATACCCAGTAAGAACGCTATAAAAAAAGTACTCCAGCACAGGAAAGCAAGGCGAGCAGGACCTAATAAGGAACAGAATGATGGCACAAAAGTTTTTTTTTTTTTTACAAAAAAGCTAAACGAGAATAAATGGAGTTGAATCGAAAAGCCACAAAACTTGTAGTAAGTGTTACAGAAGTACAGTATTTGAATAGTTAATGTAAATAACCATGAAGTTAACTGGAAAAACAAGCAGATGCAGTCAGAGGAACAATGAATATGACTGACAAGACTGGATGATAAGCAAAGCCTTGAAAGTTAGACGGGCCTGAAGTTGGTTACTTATTCCTTGTTCACATATTCCAGTAAGTATCTAGAGAAAAATTTGGTTGTTGGTTCCTTACTCTTCAGAACAGATCATTTTTTTTTTGTATTGACCTGATTATTTTTTTTTGTATTCACCAAGTTTCATTTCTGTAAGGAATAATTAAATAATGTTAAAATAGATGCATGACCACTTATCTGTATGGAGAGGATGTTCCCAGTAAACTGCTACTTGAACCTGTTGGTTGCAATCCTGCCCAATTAACTGGTCATAAATATTTGAAAAAATCAAATACACTATTACCCAATTAGAACTTTAATAAGCTCTTAGAATAGTTTAAGGTAAACACACTTAAGGAATAAGGAACCAGTAACCAAACTGAAGTCTAGTTACTTATTGTTATGTGTTGTAGTGGCTAGTACACTCGCTTCACAAGCAAGAGGTCCAAGGTTCGAATCCTGGGCAGGGTGGAATGATTTGGGCATAGTTCCTTCACTGCATTTTGCCCCTGTGCACCCAGCAGCAACTGGGGACCTGGATGAAAATCGACTGGCAGATCGTGTTCTGGGGACAAAATATTATGGTTAGGCTTTGAAGTGAGCACACACACAACACAGCTCTTAGCCTGCAAATAAACAGTGGTAGAAATTCCCATTTTCAGTTTTGTACTCTTACAATATTTGTTGGGAGGGGGGGGGGAGGGAGGGAAAGTAACTAACTTCAGGCCACATATTGTAATATATACTACTAAAAATATTAATCTACATTTACAGAAGATACATAACATTTGTTATGCATTTTGGGAAAGTTACACATGTGTAAACAAGGTGAAGAGTCTATAATTAAGCACAAATTTTGGGCAGACTAAAACTAAGGGTTATACAGGTTTCTAGACGAATTAACTACTGTAGATGTAGTAATAATTACAAAAAAATCAACAGTCAATAAATCCTGGGAGGAAAAGCAGATGTATTAACTAATTGTTATATAATGACAATAAAAACAATAGTCATTAAATCACCACAAAAGGGTATTAACAAAGAAATAGAATGGCCATAGATTTAGGCTGTAATGCCCTGTAATTAAAAAAAAAAAAAAAAAAAAGCAATGTTAGCAGTGCACGCCTAACCTGACCTTTGTAGTATTTTGTATATCGTGGTACATACACAAGTTTATACACTGAGATATGATGTCACTTCCTGTATCCTTTAAAAGCTAGGCTTTAAATAATATTACAAGAACCCCATTGGAAATAAGTTGCTGACTTTTTTGGAGCTATCCTAAGTAATCTACACATGTCACTATGTATGATAATTATAGTCTCATAAATCTGGGTAACTGTAGTTATTTATACCTGTATCTAAATAAACTTATCAGATATAACAGCTTCTCAGGTGTTATTTAATGATAAGGTAAAATCCGGGATACTTTACATTAAATAATTTACAACAATGTCAGATTTTATCCCAACATCCATGTTTATATAGTATGTTTACCTGTAATGTACCTGTGACCAGTTTTGAAAACTATTGCAGGGCAGCTGAGGCCAGTCTGTTGACTGCCTGGTCAACCAGGCTGTTATTGCCAATGGCCTGCAGGCCTAATGGCCCTGCACCCTGGTATATTTTGTCAAGTTATTTTCTGAATTGGTTTAGTTCCAGTTGGATGTTACTCTTAAAATTAATAAGAAAAACAATATAAATTAGATAAGGTCTTTTCATGAGAGATGAAGTGTTTACATCATCATCATAATACCTAGCAGGCAATGCCTCTGCACTTTTCCAAATGTCTCCAGTTTTCATGATGCAATCAGGATCTGGATTACAAATAATAGCAAAAATATAAGTTAAAATAATGTAGTGTGGCAAGACTGAACAAGGCCTCACTTGTTTAAGTGTCACCAAATTAGCTACATAAATATGTCTCAGTATCAAGCAGATAGACAAGCAGTCGAATCAAGTCAGAAAAGCATCAAGTTACAACTGCAACAAAGACTATATTAACTAGACTTCCTATAACATTAGTTATATCTCTTTAAATGTTTTCTGGATTAGTTCTACCCCAAAGGAGGTTCCTTGCTGATGGTGAGGGACTCCTGATCTAAGAAACTGAAGCTATACTCAAATTCCTTGAATCTAGCCTGAATGACTTCCATTCCCCCCAGGCATTGTATGATTCCTATGGCTTCCCCATAAATACAGTCTGGAGTAATTCGGAAATTTTGCAGTGGCAAAGGAAGCAACACGTATTTTACAATATAACTTTTGAACTCTCTCTCTAGAATTATTTGTAATTATGTTAGACAAATATGCAATTCAGGTGCTGAAGTTAGTTGCAGTAGCATAACACTGGACTGAATCCTCATTATCTTCATCTTATCTTAACATAACCTTACAAAATCTGAAAAGGAAATAGTATATCTACCCACTACACACAGCAAGAAAACATGAAGAGGACTTCTTATGCAAAAACTAACGAAATTATATTCTAGCACACAGTGAAGGCACAAATCTACACATGGAACATTATTATTATGAGGAAGCACTAAACCCATAGGGAATACAGTGGACCCCCGCTTAACGATCACCTCCCAATGCGACCAATTATGTAAGTTTATTTATGTAAGTGCGTTTGTACGTGTATGTTTGGAGGTCTGAAATGGACTAACCTACTTCACAATATTCCTTATGGGAACAAATTCGGTCAGTACTGGCACCTGAACATACTTCTGGAATGAAAAAATATCGTTAACCGGGGGTCCATTGTATACAGCATACACAGAGAAGAGTAATGACAATTATGGTTTACCTACAACTGATCATATAAAAATTCATCAATGAAAGTTTAATAACCATAATTACCAACTTGAACCTCCAGCAGCTGAGCTAGCCTCATGGTGGTGTCCCATCCTCAATCATAATTACTATAAACTAAGGTCAATAGTACGTCA
>NC_091298.1:63250291-63300302 GCF_038502225.1 Cherax quadricarinatus
TCTTATGCCTGGTTTAACATTATATTATATATTCGACTCTTAAGTTCACTTGCTAGAAACTAAAATAAAGATTTAGGTATTCTGGTTAGCAGAAATTTAAGGCCAAGATAAGTGTGCTAACCAGAAAACTAAATCTTTTTCGCGTTCATTTTGACTAAGATCTATAATGTTTACCTTAAAAGTAATATAGTTATTAATTTTTTTATGGATCACAACTTTACGCTTGTCTATACTGAAATGCATCTGTCACCTCTTGATTGACATCAACCTATCCAAAGGACATCCCAAAGCCTAAAACCTACTATTTGTGTCATTGACAAACCTACTTTTGTCACTGTTTATTCCCTTATCATTGTCATTAATGTAGTTTGTGAACAAGGGTCCCAAACACTGACCCCTGTGGTACACCACTCTTAAACAGGTACCTATTCTAACTTCTCCCCATCAACACAAACTGTTGCTTTTCGGTCAGCCATGCCTCGACCCAAGAGATCATTTTTCCTATCCCCAGATGAGATCTGGCTGAGTGGCGAAAGTACCGTGGTCTTAGATACAGAGTGTGCAGGTTCGAATCCTGCTGTGGTCTGAGAGATAATGATTGTTAAAAGATCGCCCGTTTGCTAATTATGTGTGTGTATGTGTGTGTGTGTGTGTGTGTGTGTGTGTGTGTGTGTGTGTGTGTGTGTGTGTGTGTGTGTGTGTGTGTGTGTGTGTGTGTGTGTGTGTGTAACCTTTATTTGAACGATACATGGAACAAATATTTACATATTAATGGGTACAGTCATGCTGATTTACATGTATGCAGAATTGCGACGTGGAAATTTTTAATTTAAGTTGTGGAGTTCCTTGGGTTCCTCAGACGCCGGGCGGGTACCCAAGATGCCGCTGACATTCCCTCTCTGGATCGCTACACTGAGGCGCTGGAAGAGAAAGGTGGCAGCCCTGGATTCTCTGGGATCTTCATAGAGCCTGGAATCCATTTCTGACGAAATCCATAGCATGATTTTCCAAGGGGCCCAGGGTCTCTGAATATAAAGGGACGAAGTGGAACTGGTAGGGGAAGTCCCTATTCTTGTTGAGCTTGTGATCTTCCCTGTGATCAGCAGCACCGCTGGAGTAGAAGCATAAGTATAGTCCCCCACCAGTAGTCAACTAGTCTTCCAGGAATATAACATGGTTGTATTGCTCCAACTACAAACACTGAAGACAGTTCACCACCAGCACAACGATGCTGCTCCAACTACAAACACTGAAGACGGTACACCACCAGCACAACGATGCTGTTCCAACTACAAACACTGAAGACGGTACACCACCAGCACAACGATGCTGCTCCAACTACAAACACTGAAGACGGTACACCACCAGCACAACGATGCTGCTCCAACTACAAACACTGAAGACAGTTCACCACCAGCACAACGATGCTGCTCCAACTACAAACACTGAAGACGGTACACCACCAGCACAACGATGCTGCTCCAACTACAAACACTGAAGACAGTTCACCACCAGCACAACGATGCTGCTCCAACTACAAACACTGAAGACAGTTCACCACCAGCACAACGATGCTGCTCCAACTACAAACACTGAAGACGGTACACCACCAGCACAACGATGCTGCTCCAACTACAAACACTGAAGACAGTTCACCACCAGCACAACGATGCTGCTCCAACTACAAACACTGAAGACAGTTCACCACCAGCACAACGATGCTGCTCCAACTACAAACACTGAAGACAGTTCACCACCAGCACAACGATGCTGCTCCAACTACAAACACTGAAGACAGTTCACCACCAGCACAACGATGCTGCTCCAACTACAAACACTGAAGACGGTACACCACCAGCACAACGATGCTGCTCCAACTACAAACACTGAAGACATGAAACAATATGAACATGCACAAATAACCTGCACATAGGAGAGAGGAGCTCACGACGACGTTTCGGTCCGACTTAGACCATTTACTAAATCAGTGTGGCTTTGTAAGTGGTCCAGGTAGGACGAAACGTCGCCGTAAGCTCCTCTGTCCTATGTGCAGGTTATTTGTGTATTGTTCCAGTCACAATATTGTGCTTTCTTATTCTTTAATGCAAACGTGATTCATGTAGCTACAAATAGGTAATTGCAAATAGGTAAGCTCACAGGTGCCGAGGGTTGGCAGAGCTCATACCTTGCATCCGCCACTTCAGAGCAATAGTATTCCAGATATGTGACCTTTGAAGTTTCAAGGCTTTGGTAGCGAGTCCCGGACGCACATGACTGTGTATTCAGCAGTGAACGGTACTCTGCTCCACCTATGTTCACGCCCATGTCCAACACACCCATCCCTGAACACCCATGTCCCTCCTCACCCTTTACATAACTGTATGCTGAGTATCTACTCAGCATACCCTTTCTAAGGGTTATGAAGGGCTCTTCAAGAAATGGGCGTTATCCTCCCCTTACATGGATCAAACCTGATTACTTCCTAATCCCTATGCGCTATATGACCTCTGCAGATGTAGAACTTCCTCTTAAATAATAATAATAATAATAATAATAATAATAATAATAATAATAATAATAATATTATTATTATTATTATTATATTATTATTATTATTAATGTAGTTTTTGGAAAGGGAATTATATTTATCATGTAGGTTCGTTCATGAGACGCACCTGTGTAACACCTGTACTGATACACCTCTGCACTGGAAACACCCGTAAAACACCTACACTGGACACAACTGCATAACATATCCTTCAAGGAGGACTGTGGGAAATTGTGGGAATGAGGTTCACAGGTACATTCCTGAAATACTTCATCCACATAATTCGAGGAAGGGGCACAAATAAGCAACAATTTATTGTTCGTACTAATTTTAATGGTACCTCAGAGCCAGGTAGGATTTTAGAGACACTAGGCTGCACCATGTCTCTCCTCCGAGACACACACACACACACACACACACACACACACACACACACACACACACACACACACACACACACACACACACACACACACACACACACACACACACAAAGTCGGGCTTATCAAATATTACAACATAAAAACTGATACCAATAATGTTGGTAAATTACAAAATACTAAGTGGACTGTATGATGGTTTGTGACTTGAAAGGAGAGGGGGAGGGGGTCTGTTGAGTGTACAGCATTTTAATAAAAATAATTATATAAATAGAAAGAAAGGAAAATTTAACCTGAGCACTCACCATTTAGTTACTGGATCACAACTATTATTTGTGGAACACACCCTAAAGCTACCCTAACAGCTAGAAATTACGATGTCCAATGCAAAACTACTGTACATTATAGGTAAGCGTCACTTAGCTGAGGTGTGCTGCCGGGAAGAATCAGAGTCCTTTGTTTTTCCATCCTTGTCGAATTTTAAGGGTTTTCCACACTATTTATTCCAATTCTTCAGCGGGGAACGTGTCAGCAATTTCTAAATTACGAACCGAGGCCAATATACACCAATTTTACCTCGATGATGCTGATTATTACACGATTGTAACAATCAATGTACACACATCAAAATCACTCTGGCGTCCTCACTCCTGTCTGTATCACTCCGCGGTCGTGCACACCCTCCTTCACACAAAATTTCTTGAAGGGTCAAATCAGCATCACATTTTAACACACAATTATTATATTATTCATGTTTACACAAAGAGAGTGCAAAAATTATAGGGGGATAAGTCTGTTGAGTATACCTGGTAAAGTGTATGGTAGAGTTATTACTGAAAGAATTAAAAGTAAGACTGAGAATAGGATAGCAGATGAGCAAGGAGGCTTTAGGAAAGGTAGGGGGTGTGTGGACCAGGTGTTTACAGTGAAACATATAAGTGAACAGTATTTAGATAAGGCTAAAGAGGTCTTTGTGGCATTTATGGATTTGGAAAAGGCGTATGACAGGGTGGATAGGGGGCAATGTGGCAGATGTTGCAGGTGTATGGTGTAGGAGGTAGGTTACTGAAAGCAGTAAAGAGTTTTTACGAGGATAGTGAGGCTCAAGTTAGAGTACATAGGAAAGAGGGAAATTATTTCCCAGTAAAAGTAGGCCTTAGACAAGGATGTGTGATGTCACCGTGGTTGCTTAATATATTTATAGATGGGGTTGTAAGAGAAGTAAATGCGAGGGTCTTGACAAGAGGCGTGGAGTTAAAAGATAAAGAATCACACACAAAGTGGGAGTTGTCACAGTTGCTCTTTGCTGATGACACTGTGCTCTTGGGAGATTCTGAAGAGAAGTTGCAGAGATTGGTGGATGAATTTGGTAGGGTGTGCAAAAGAAGAAAATTAAAAGTGAATACAGGAAAGAGTAAGGTTATGAGGATAACAAAAATATTAGGTGATGAAAGATTGGATATCAGATTGGAGGGAGAGAGTATGGAGGAAGTGAATGTATTCAGATATTTGGGAGTGGACGTGTCAGCGGATGGGTCTATGAAGGATGAGGTGAATCATAGAATTGATGAGGGGAAAAGGGTGAGTGGTGCACTTAGGAGTCTGTGGAGACAAAGAACTTTGTCCTTGGAGGCAAAGAGGGGAATGTATGAGAGTATAGTTTTACCAACACTCTTATATGGGTGTGAAGCATGGGTGATGAATGTTGCAGCGAGGAGAAGGCTGGAGGCAGTGGAGATGTCATGTCTGAGGGCAATGTGTGGTGTGAATATAATGCAGAGAATTCGTAGTTTGGAAGTTAGGAGGAGGTGCGGGATTACCAAAACTGTTGTCCAGAGGGCTGAGGAAGGGTTGTTGAGGTGGTTCGGACATGTAGAGAGAATGGAGCGAAACAGAATGACTTCAAGAGTGTATCAGTCTGTAGTGGAAGGAAGGCAGGGTAGGGGTCGGCCTAGGAAAGGTTGGAGGGAGGGGGTAAAGGAGGTTTTGTGTGCGAGGGGCTTGGACTTCCAGCAGGCGTGCGTGAGCGTGTTTGATAGGAGTGAATGGAGACGAATGGTTTTTAATACTTGACGTGCTGTTGGAGTGTGAGCAAGGTAACACTTGTGAAGGGGTTCAGGGAAACCGGCAGGCCGGACTTGAGTCCTGGAGATGGGAAGTACAGTGCCTGCACTCTGAAGGAGGGGTGTTAATGTTGCAGTTTAAAAACTGTAGTGTAAAGCACCCTTCTGGTAAGACAGTGATGGAGTGAATGATGGTGAAAGTTTTTCTTTTTCGGGCCACCCTGCCTTGGTGGGAATCGGCCAGTGTGATAATAATAAAAAAAATAATTTACACATGCTGAAATTACGAGAATTATAAAGAAATTTTCCATAAGGATGAAGGGGTAGCTGAATGCTGGTGAAGAGTTCTTGATCCCAGGGTAAGGAGGTGTCTCTCCCACATGGTGAGTGGTTACTGAAAGCCCACATGCTCCCCCCTTTGTTAGAATTTATTGTTGGTTGGCCAGTGGTTAAAAGCCTAACGACTGCACGAGGGTCATAAAGGCTGCATGTTACTTGTTCACCATTTAAGAACAATATGATTCATAAAAGAGGGATTAAATTCTTAATATTTACATACTGAGAGATACCTGACGGTATATATATATCCTCAATGTTTGCTGTAACTGGCGACCTTATGAAGAATGATAGATACGGGTTATGTACTAGCTTTAACATAGGTAAATAGACACGGATTCAACTAATGTGACATTTTATTGTGGCAACTTTTCGCCTTCCAGGAGCTTTAATTAACATTTTGTCTGTATTTCTACCATTATTACCAGCTTGAACATACTAGGTTGGACGGTACACGAGTGGTCAAGTTGGACCTGCCTAGCACGGGCCAATAAACCCACTTCAGTGTTCCTTCATTCTAATGTAGTGTGAATAATTGATTAAAACTGGTTTAATTGTTTGGTGGTGATTATTCTCGAAATATAACAGCGAACTGGTTGTGATAATTATAAATTGGTAATTTGGCAGCAACTGGTCGTTAAAAGCTATGAATAAATACGCTTTTCTAGTGATTTTTTTAGTTAATTAGTTCCCTGCGTCCCTTTCAAGGTTGGGGGGTTAGGGTGTTACGATACATGAAGGGCTCTTGATTTTAGACATTGGAAGTAGTCTCCCCGGTCTTCGTCAGGCCAGGGCTCTTGATCTTAGACATTGGAAGTAGTCGCCCTGCTCTCAGTCAGACCAGGGCTCTTGATCTTAGACATTTGGAAGTCTCCCCGTTCCCCGTCAGACCTGGGCTCCCCGTTTTCGGTCACTGATTATCATTAATTCTCCCAGGCGCTGCCTGGCCTCTTTGGATTGACCGCTTCCATATAAATATAATAATAAACTAAAAGTAATAATGATAACTACATTAATAATAAAAAACGTTAGATCTCCCTGTGGTCATTTACGAGTAGGTGGGTGTATTTGTCACTATACATTAGTATGCAGCTCAGTATTAGATCTGAGAAAGGTTACAGTTACTAATGTTATGGAAGAGACTCACGGCCTTGGACGGATCGTGGTCTGCAGGCCAACAGTAGTCAGACCTAGAACTTTACCTGGCACTCTGGCCTGGGAAAAGAGGCTATCGATAACTCGCTGCCAGGAGCCATTGGGCAACACACACCAAGGTTTGTCACTGTTGGTCACAAGATCAACGACACCACGATTGCCAAACAGGGCCAACGGCACCCTGATTCCCAGCTAGTATTCATCAGAATCAGATGAATGACTCACCGACTCACCCGCAGGACTAGATTAGGTTAGGTAAGGTTCGTCAGGAAACAGGACAAGTGTTTCCTGATGCGGGTCTTAGTTATATGATGACCCGTAGCTAGAACTTAATTAAAGACATCTGACCGAGGCCTTCCACCTCTTTAAAAATTATGTTTGATTATAACAATTTTTGATAATTTAGCCCCAGAGCAGGATTATAACGGATTATTGTATGACTAATACTGGTGTCAGAACACTGTAGTGACAAATAAAGCACCCAGCATCCCACCGAGGAGGAGTCGGGAGAGGTATGGGCACTGTGGTTATCAGGATAGTCACGAACCCTGGCCACAGTTACAAGTGTACCCGTCAGTTGACAAGTGCCTCTAACGCAGCAAGTGTGAGGGGAGTGAACACCAGGTTGTGCTCTTCGCCAGGAGAATGCACAAGTGACTCCCGACACGGGTCTTATGCATATAGATGACCCGTTTAAGTACACTGGAACATGATTTTAGAAGGAAAATGTGATAAACAGCGTTTCAATTTTTCAGTGATTCAGAGTTCCATTAATAGATAAAACAACATTTATTTAAAATGCAAGTAGGAATGCAGAGTTTTTACGACACTTAACATTTTTTGTACAGGACATTACGCATGTTTCTATTCTGTCCTCTCTCTCTCTCTCTCTCTCTCTCTCTCTCTCTCTCTCTCTCTCTCTCTCTCTCTCTCTCTCTGCTGTCAGTGATCCAACAAGGTTGGCAAGAGTCAGGGAATTCTTTATAAAACATTTGCTGTAAAAATCAAGATTTTGCAGTAGAGAGTTACAAAGGTAATTTGAATATCTGTGTATTCCAAATGATGTGGAAACTGTCAGGTTGCGAGAGAGAGAGAAACTGAAAGTGTATACATAAAAGAGGTAGATAAAAAATCTTTCTCTCTCACCTTTGGGTAAGAGAAATAGGAGAATAGATATAGTGTACGGAAGGTTGACAACACCTTGCCGTTAACACTGGAAGACGACCATCATGGCGTCTTGTCCGGCCCAAGGCCAGTGGATGTGGCGAACAGGTAAATTTTAGATCGGAGGAAGGCTGGTTATTCTGGTGTTACCTTGGAGCTCTCTATACTGTATATGAAGTGTGTGTAATCACCCATTTGTGGTTGCAGGGGTTGATTCTCAGATCCTGGCCCACCTTCTTAACTTTCACTCTTCAAATTCACTCCCTCGTAGCCTTGTGGTCCTATTGTACCTGCTCCTAAAGCTATGTATGGAGCCTGCCTCCACCACTTCAAGATCATTCTGCTTCCCTACCATTCCCTTCCCTACCACTTTCAAACATCCATGGGTATTATCTGACCTTAAGAAGACAGAAGAACGAGGGGACGACAAAATAACAACATATGAAATACTCGGAATAATTGACAAGGTAGACAGGGTTAGGCTGTATGAGAAGCGATAAACGGGTCGAAGTTAATATCATTAGGTCAAATTATATTAACTTCTTCTTGTAGGTCATGCCCCTTAGCTTAGGATCAAGTACTTTCTCAGGTACGGGTTCCTTACTGATGCTGCGTACTCCAAAGATGAGCCTAAAATATATTGTGAAAAAGCCTGGAATGACTCTTTGATGAGATTCCTAAAGTCTACTTATATATTTGCCTAACGAGCATTGGCTGCAGAGGTATTCTGCTGATGTTAGCCTCTGACGATGTACTGGCACTATGCACCCTCATTATTATTATAATCAAGGGGAAGCGCTAAACCCGGAGGATTATACAGCGCCTGGGGGGGGATGTGGAAGGCATTCAGGCTTAATTCGGGGAACTGGAGCACAGATCCAATTCCCTAAATCAACAGCCCCTCACCAACATCAAGGAACCTTCCTTGAGGGGTATGCACCCTCAGTTCCCTGATTCTTCATTACCTTGCATTTATTGGAGATGAATGAATTCAAGTAACCTCTTATCTCGCCAATCTTGCAGTTATCAAGGTCATTTTGTAGCCAATATTGCAGTTATCCAGGTCATTTCATGGCCACTCATTGTCCTCGTCAGGTTTTTATTTTCCCCTCAGTTTTACATCTACAAACTGGGATACAATTGGCTTAATTTCATCTGTTAAGTATGTGTATTTATGTGAGGGGGAACATGTACATACGTGCAAGTAGGCGGTTAGTCTCCACTAGTCTCTTGTTATCCTTGCTGAATGTACTAAAAAAAATCTTTGTTTATTCTTTCATGACCTTAAACGTGGGTATCATATCTCATTTCCTCCTCTCAGCTAGTGTGGGCAACTTAACTGTTTTCAGTTTATCATTACAACTTTCTTTGCTATCTCTGAGAGCTATTTCGTAGTTCTGACCTGTTTTTTTTTTCTGTGTAGACATCACACAGTTGAATATTCCCATTTTGGCCTAATACATTTTGTAAGCAATTGTTTTCACATTTCTTTATCCGTTATTTGAAAGGTATTTTATAGTTTGCCAGTGTTTTCCACATGTTTATCACAATTTTATGTATATAATCTCCCAATGACACTTTTTGTGGATATCAACACCTAGATCAGCTTCTTTTCTAATACTTTCAACATTTTGTTGTCTTATATTACTTTCTGCTCTGCAAGACATTTACTTACAGTGAATTACATCATCCATCTTTCACTCCATTTGCTTTATTTACCCAAGTTATCTTGCAGTGATTTATAATCACCGACATATCTATATAGTTTTCCATTCCTTCTGGTAAGTCATCTACATAAATTAAAAAAAAAAAAAACATTGTGGGAACAAGTACAGTTCTTGTGGTACACCACTGTCAACATTTCCCCCACGAGGATATTTTTCTCATATCACTCTTCGCATCTCTCCCCCTCAAACAGAATGCTGCTCGGTCAATTTTAGTTTGCATTTTATTACTCCTGTGTTTTGTAATATCCAAATTTGTCATATGTTTGTGAGTGTGTGTACACGTGTGGGTGACAGTGGTAAGACTCCAGTGGTTGTCCATCCAGCCAATACCCCCCCATCCCCTCGTTATATCACTTTGTTCGTTCTAACACTAATGGATGCTATTTCGGCTCGACGCAGTCCCATCCTTAAAAGGCATGACGATACTAAATGTGCATGAATCATTATTTTTAAGAGAGGTCCCAGAGATAAACCTTATTCATGTGATGTTTGGAGCCTAGCCAGTATGGCGTTCCGGGGTAAATGTCACCTTCCTTACCTTTATGAACAATCATATTTTCCACACCATATATTTAACCTTTTTAATTAAGTTTTTGTGCATCTTTGTTTCAGCTGTTATTTAGACGAAGATAGAAATAAGTGACAGAATTTGCACTTGCTAGTGGTGTATGTTAGACGCTGATGAGGGGCTCTTGATCTAGGGAATTGGATCTGTACTCCGGTTTCCTGAATTAATTAAGCCTAAATGCCTTCCATCCCCCCCCCACAGGCGCTGTATAATCCTACGGGTTTAGCGCTTCCCCGTGATTGTAACAATAATAGTGGTGTATGTCAGGACAAGACCCTTACTGAAGGAAGGTTCCTTGATACCCGTGCAGGACTCTTCATCCAGAAGTGGAGCTACCTCTCCCATTTCCCAGGCGATATATACCCCTACGGGTCTAACGCCTGCCCACGAGTTTTATGAGGGAAGGCGACGCACCTTGCCATACCTCGACCGTCTGCCAACGTCAGAACAAACGTAACCTCTCGAGGCTCATAATTTAGTCAACATTTTCCGACGCATGTAACGTCTTACAGAATCTGTGTAACACACTATGTTATTAATATCCCCCTTATAAAATAGTTATAGTTATAACCTTAATTTGTAAAGGGGTGGAGGGGTAAGCCAGTGGAAGGCCTCGGTCAGATGACCAAAAGCTCAAGCTGAGGGTCATATGACCCGCGTCTGGATATACTTGTCCTGTTTCCTTACAAACCTAACCTAACCTATCCTAACCTAACCTATCCTAACCTAACCTATCCTAACCTAACCTATCCTAACCTATCCTAACCTAACCTATCCTAACCTATCCTAACCTAACCTATCCTAACCTATCCTAACCTAACCTATCCTAACCTAACCTAACCTATCCTAACCTAACCTAACAAATTCTTTATGTTTCATCTTCAGAGTCCGTTGTGTCTACGGAAGGTTCTAGAAATAGCTCCCTGGACAGTCAGAAAGATTTTGTTTACTGGCGATAAGATGCTCTTTAAGGTGGTGGGGGGGGGCTAATTACAAGTGTACTGCTCATGATCCAAGGAGCTAGAGTTGCATGACCCCTACGGGTTTAGAACTTTCCCAAGAATATAGTAACATTAACAGTTTTATGGGTGTATGAAAATTAAATACCTGATAAGGTATATTAGCATCAGTTGTGTATACCTGGAGAGGGTTTCGGGGGTCAACGCCCCCGCGGCTCGGTCTGAGACCAGGTCAGGTGGTGGATCAGGGTCTGATCAACCAGGCTGTTACTGTTGGCCGCACGTAAACCGACGTAAGAACCACAGCATATATATACCTCATATACAAACAGCATATATACACAGATATACACCGCATATATACACCGTGAGGTGCATGTATGTTGGAATATATATATATATATATATATATATATATATATATATATATATATATATATATATATATATATATATGTTGAGAGTTAACTTCATATTTTAGATATTTAAGTATTCTTGAGTGGTGGTGGTGAACTAGTGACATGCAGCCTTAAATACCCTCATGTAGTCGATAGGCTTGAAACCCAATTAACCAAAACAGCACTATATGTCTGCTCTTAAATATTTTACATTTTTTAGCTTGCAAACTCTCGTGTCCTGAGTGTCTGCAACACGCTATTGCTAGAAAACATCCGTGCAACAATGGTTTTACTGATTAAAATGTGTGATAATTTTTATCTTCTGTACTTAATATGTTGAAGTTCCTAAACCTGTACTCCCTGGAACGCAGGCGGGAGAGATACATGATTATATACACCTGGAAAATCCTAGAGGGACTAGTACCGAACTTGCATACGAAAATCACTCACTACGAAAGCAAAAGACTTGGCAGACGATGCACCATCCCCCCAATGAAAAGCAGGGGTGTCACTAGCACGTTAAGAGACCATACAATAAGTGTCAGGGGCCCGAGACTGTTCAACTGCCTCCCAGCATACATAAGGGGGATTACCAATAAACCCCTGGCAGTCTTCAAGCTGGCACTGGACAAGCACCAAAAGTCGGTACCTGACCAGCCGGGCTGTGGCTCGTACGTTGGATTGCGTGCAGCCAGCAGTAACAGCCTGGTTGATCAGGCTCTGATCCACCAGGAGGCCTGGTCACAGACCGGGCCGCGGGGGCGTTGACCCCCGGAACTCTCTCCAGGTAAATTCCTTGCATTGTTAAAATCTCTAGTAAGGCTGATGCATGCAGGGGATGAGATGAAAAGCTGTAAGCCTTCTCCCTGAAAGCTGGCTGCCTTGGATCAAAACGTCTAGCGCAAGCTGGACGCCAAGGTATTGGTCCAGTGTGGTGAGAATGGTATAGCACTGCGTACCTTGTTCCAAGGTTCGTAGGTTCGAGTCTCCTTCAGCCAGAGATCAGTGTTTGTGTATAATTCGCCTGCTCTTGCGAATTCCTTGTATATATATATATATATATATATATATATATATATATATATATATATATATATATATATATAATTTCATTGAGAATTTATTTTGATTCCTATGTTAGGGATTAAGGTATTCCTAACTGGCGTACAGGTGACACGATTATTATAGTCATGAGGGAGCGCTCAACCCGTAGGATTATACAGCGTATGTAGGGGGAGGGTATGGAAGGTATACAGGTTCAATTCAGGGAACTGGAGCACATATCCAATTCCCTAGATCAAGAGCCCCTCACCAGCGCCAAGGAACCTCCCTTGAGGGGACAGGTAACACGAGCCTTGATAGTCGCCGGATCGCCATCTGGAGAAGACCCGGGCCGGAAGTACCGGCAAATCCCTAATGAATGAATGAATGAGCCTTGATAACCCTCGTCCACAGGCATCAAACCTAACAAATCAACCTATCATCTTTTCGAGGTGGACTGCTCTGAGTATATTACTATTATAATAAAAAAGAAGCGCTAAACCACAAGGGTTATACAACTGTTCTGAGTATAGAGACATTAAAACCTACATGTGGGGCACTCGAACCACCGTTTCAGTAAGCAGAATGTTTAAACAACGCAGTTACTATGTTAGTATCACGACCCAGTAGCATGCTGATCTTTGGCAAGTGACGGCCTGGCGGTGCTAACGTTACATGAGACATCACACTTTTACAATACCTTGAATACTTGAACGATTCCTGCTGTGTGGAGCCATCGTCTGGATAGATGTCACTTGTGTAGCCCTACAGTTTATGCGGATGTGATTGTCCTCTCTTACGTAGAATTTCTGATATTTACTAACGTTATGAACTGAAACGTATATATAAAATGTATAGCAGCATACATACACATACCATGCTTGGTATACATATAGGAGAAACTGGTCTGTAGTTCAGTACTTCCTGTCTGTCATTTTAATATGGGAACTATATTCACTGTATTCCAGATCTCTGGAATACAGTGTTCTATAATAGAAAATTTTAGAAAGGACTTAATTTTATATGAATGGAGGTGTTACGAACACTTGCAGTGCTCAGTTATAACCCACATGGAGACAGATTCAGAAAGTTATTGATATGTATATTTCGACCCACTGCATGAACAACCATCATACCACGACACCATTGCATGAACAACCATCATACCACGACACCATTGCATGAACAACCATCATACCACGACACCATTGCATGAACAACCATCATACCACGACACATTGCATGAACAACCATCATACCACACCACTGCATGAACAACCATCATACCACGACACCATTGCATGAACAACCATCATACCACGACACCATTGCATGAACAACCATCCTGTGTGATAGGTGAATTGGGAAGACAGTTGTTTCTTGCACTTACCTCATATAATATTATATAGATCTGGAATATATGAAAGTATTGTATCCATTTTTTGTTGTGGGGGACGGAGGTCGAGATTATTATTATTTATTATATTGTTATTGGAAGCGCTAAACTCGTTGGGGTCATACAGCGCCTGGTAATTGGGAAGTAATCAGCTTTGATCCAAAATCCGAAAAAGGGGATATTAGCTCCAGTTCCTTGAATCAAGACTACTTCAGCATCAAGGTATCTTGAAGAGAGACAAAAAGATAGGCTTTGTTTCTTTTGGGCTCCATGGGCAGTATTTCAGTGTTTTAGGCTGGTATACAATAAAATGTGTGTGGAGGGGGTGGGGAGGAGAGGGCATCATTCAGTTAGCGAGGGAACATTTGGGGACAAGAATTCATTTGGCAGAGATGGGCGGGTGGTAGGTTTTGTTTACATTGCTTCACATTCCCTCTGGTGAGCCAAGATGGCGGCCACCCCAGCCAACTCTACCTTAGCCAAGAAATTCCTGTACACCACACATCTCACTCACACCACCACACATCTCACTCTCAACACCTCACAACACCACACATCTCACTCTCAACACCACACATCTCACTCTCAACACCACACATCTCACTCTCAACACCTCACAACACACATCTCACTCTCAACACCTCACAACACCACACATCTCACTCTCAACACCTCACAACACCACACATCTCACTCTCAACACCACACATCTCACTCTCAACACCTCACAACACCACACATCTCACTCTCAACACCACACATCTCACTCTCAACACCTCACACACACACACAACACCACACATCTCGCTCTCAACACTTCACTCACACACAACACCACACATCTCACTCTCAACACCTCACAACACCACACATCTCACTCTCAACACCTCACAACACCACACATCTCACTCTCAACACCTCACAACACCACACATCTCACTCTCAACACCTCACAACACCACACATCTCACTCTCAACACCTCACAACACCACACATCTCACTCGCAACACCTCACAACACCACACATCTCACTCTCAACACCTCACAACACCACACATCTCACTCTCAACACCTCACAACACCACACATCTCACTCTCAACACCTCACAACACCACACATCTCACTCTCAACACCTCACAACACCACACATCTCACTCTCAACACCACACATCTCACTCTCAACACCTCACACCTCAATCACAGTTTTTTTTCCTTACAGTCTCCCACACTGGCAGTTTCCTCTATATTTCTGTTATCTAATGCGCAGCTAAAATTCATTCGGCAGTTTTTATTGTCAGTTGACTTTCTTATGACCTATGTTTACTGGTTTGTTTTTGAGAAGAATATTTATCATTATCTAAATTATATTTACGAGGTCAGTAAGAACACTTCAGTCCCTAAATATATACCGAGATCCACACTTCACAGTGTATATATCCTGGTTGGAACACAATCCTGAGCTATTTTCAGTTTTATATAGATGTTTAGACACAAACACTATATATATATATTAACATTAAGACAATAGGTACAGGATCTTAGATTCACATAATGTAAATGGTTGGAGGTACATGAATGAGTGAATAAGATCTATCTAGCATGGCTAGAAGGCCTGCTGCAGTCCCCTTTATGTTCTTTGTAATAAATGATATTTTTATTAATAAGAGTATAATATAACGAGGTGTTTTTTGGTGTGGATTATAATAGCTTGCCACACCCAGTATGGAGACATACTCCCACTATAACTAAACATGTGGGAACTGGTGAGACAGCTGTGTGACATGGTTACTGCCTTCCCACATTAATTGAAGTGACAGTTTTACCCTTGCAAGAATGTGCTAAACATTAATGGTTGATACAGCGGTACGTATTTGAGTAATGTTAATAGGTGTGTCAGGAATGTGAGTCATGGGTGAGGAGTGACGTTGCTCTTACCCGAGTTTCATTTCGTTAACCTATATTGGTTGCCAACTTTATCACTGCTGTTTAACCAACTTAAAATTTGAATATGGCTGCAATTTACATTAATCATTAAATATATATAGATTAAGGTAAACTCTGTGTATATACACAGAAAGATACACAACTCGGAAGGATAACAAGATTCATAATGTGGCAGAATATTCAGCATACCTTTTTTTTATGATTAATAAGACGCATGTTCAACACTTGAGTATCTTCATTTCTGAAACATTTAGCATGCACGGTTTTTTTTTTTCAGTCGATACAGGCGAATATAACACTGAAGACATTAGTAGCGTTTTAGACGTGATCAGTACGTCAGATCTGGCAGATGGTGGTTAGTCCCTCAAACCTAAATTATAGGCATGCGGCCAACCCTTACTTTTGACACTTCTTTTTTCTTGTACATAAGATATTGATTGAGCAGGTGTGAGTGATAACACAGGTGCTGTGGCGTCATGAGTGTTCTGTACACGTGAGCACAAACTTGGCAAGTTGTCCCTCAATAGTGGCCATCAACGTGCAAGAATGTGTTGCATTAATGAACACCAAAGTTGCTTTTATTCGTGTCAAACGAATACAAAAATAGAAAAATATATAGGCAAACGCCCCAGCTCTGATGAGCTAGATGTATTTTTTTTTTTAAATTTAAATACTGACAGACGTCTGTGAATTTGCAAACACTATGACGCCAAGGAAAGAAACAGAATTTGTCAGTCTTGTTATATTAATATTGTTAGACATGAGAGAGCGATATATATATATATATATATATATATATATATATATATATATATATATATATATATATATGTATATTATATATTATATATGAATGACTGGATGGATGAATGAAAATTAGGGGAGGAGGGAGGGGGGTGCAGGCAGAATCACATGAACACGTAGCTTATGCCAACTCTTGCTTCAAAAATATTACTGAAACTACTGTGTATAGTATATGTAGATATGCTGTTCCTAAGTTATTATAATGGTCTTGGTTAACTGAGGACGTAAAAATAATATGAGATACGGAACCCACCCCAGCTTGCCCAGGCCACAGAAGGCCAGAGAAATGTATATACTGCGAATATATTTTCTTACTACAACACTAAATGTGGCTTGTCGAATTAGGGGCTGCCCTCCCCTTCCTCGGATCAAGCCTGATTATCTCCCAATCTCCAGGCGCTGTGTAATTCCTATGGGGCTACATCAGCAACGTGCTGCTACCTAGAGTAATCATATGAAAAATTTCTAACAAACCAACAACTAGATTATCTCCACCATTATTTATATTAATACATTATGATGTTCAATGCCTTCACTATTAGATGGAAGCACTCAGACTTACGTGCAGCGCTGTATGGGGCATAGAGTGCTACCCTTTAACTATCATATTCTGTATGATACTCTGTATGACAAAGAGCAGGAATAAAAGCTTTTCTACCACACATGATGAGTTCCTTAAGCCAAATGTTGAAATCTGTTAGTCTAACTGGGAGACCAGGACAAAGATATACCTGGAGTATGTCTGGACCTGGAGTTTACCTGGAGAGTGTTCTGGGGGTCAACGCCCCCGTGGCCCGGTCTGTGACCAGGCCTCCTTAGGTCAGTGTCCCAGGATGCGACCCACACCAGTCGACTAACACCCAGGTACCCATTTTACTGATGGGGAACATAAACAGGTGGAAAGAAACGCGTCCAATGTTTCTACTCTGGCTGGGAATCGAACCCAGGCCCTCACCGTGTGAAGCGAGAGCGTTAACCACCAGGCCACCATGTCATATTATAGTAAAGTTATTATTAATTTATATATTGTCATAAAAGAGTAATTATTGTTATTTTAAAAGTTCTTTGAATAGTTTTAAGATGTTTAATATTTGTATTAATTCTTTAGTAAATTTCATAAGTATAATTAAAATTTTCATGCATATTGTAATATATTTGAATGATAAAAAGCATATGAGGGATATTTTGTGTCAGCTCAGATAAACATGTAAGCATTGCGAATATGTAAATTCTTTTTTTCTGTGGAGGACTTGCTAAGGCTTCTTTTATTTATTAATGCATTGCAATGTTTTAAGATAAGATAAGATTTCGTTCGGATTTTTAACCCCGGAGGGTTAGCCACCCAGGATAACCCAAGAAAGTCAGTGCGTCATCGAGGACTGTCTAACTTATTTCCATTGGGGTCCTTAATCTTGTCCCCCAGGATGCGACCCACACCAGTCGACTGACACCCAGGTACCTATTTGTTGCTAGGTGAACAGGACAACAGGTGTAAGGAAACGTGTCGAAATGTTTCCACCCGCCGGGAATCGAACCCGGGCTCTCCGTGTGTGAAGCGGAAGCTTTAGCCACCAGGCCACCGGGCCTGATAATGTATGGAGTATATAGAACTGTTAAAGTACATGTTCATCATTGTGGTTTAGCACAACTTTTTGAGTATAATAATAATAACAAATGTTTGGGGGGGGGGGTCACTCTTATTATGTAGTTAGGTGTATATCAGAAACATTATGAATAGTGTTACTTAGTGGACCGGAACAGCCACTGATAATGCCTCTTTTTATATATATTTATATCATTTATATACGTAACTATGTATATTGTATGAACTGTTTTAAATAAAAAAAAAAAAAAATTCGCAGGGAAACAGATCCTGGGGAATGTGAACTAAGATTTCTTAGATGGGGAGTCCTCTACCAGCCTCAATCAATCAAGCTTGTTCTCTAAGGATTACAATGCCGGGTTTACAGATTTTGGATATTGTGTGGTTTACATGTTTTAAAATAATTACAGAGGGGGCCACTAGGAGTAGGACACCTAGCATGGCTAGGCATTTCGGGTACTTAGATTAATGATTAACTTTAAATTATTACAGATTATGGTATTAAGGCTAAGTGACTACATTATAGTTTGAGTTTAGCATTGTGAATGCTTTTGTTTTGGCACAATACAAAGTGGATATTGGAGTACCATAGGCAAACTTATGACTAGTTAGGATTCATTATTTTAAGATTAAGATTAGTATTTCTGGGTTTATAGTCAGTGGGTGAGTGAGTAATTGTGAACCACCAGGTGGTTATCATGTAGTTAGTTGTTGGGGGGTATCAGGGAGATGTTTTTTAACTGTAGTTTTGAAAGTGATGAATGTATCTGCAGTTCTAGAGTTTTCAGGTAAGGTGTTCCAGATTTTAGGCCCTTTGACACACATTGAATTTTTGTAAAGGTTTAGTCGAACACGGGGAATGTCAGATGTTTGTGTCTGGTGTTATGCCTGTGGATCCTGTCACAACTATCAAGAAAGCATTTTAGGTCAAGGTTAATATTGGAATTTAAGGTCCTGTAGATATAGATTGCACAGTAGTTAAGTGTGGATGTTCTGAACAGGGAGTAAGTTTAGATCTATGAAGAATGGGGGGGGGGTTTGCCTGGAGAGGGTTTTGGGGGTCAACGCCCCCGCGGCTCGGTCTGAGACCAGGCCTCGTGGTCTGAGACCAGGCCTCGTGGTCTGAGACCAGGCCTCGTGGTCTGAGACCAGGCCTCGTGGTCTGAGACCAGGCCTCATGGTCTGAGACCAGGCCTTGTGGTCTGAGACCAGGCCTTGTGGTCTGAGACCAGGCCTCGAGGTCTGAGACCAGGGCTTGTGGTCTGAGACCAGGCCTCGAGGTCTGAGATGAAGCCTCGTGGTCTAAGGCCAGACCTCATGGTCTGAGACCAGGCCTTGTGGTCTGAAACCAGACCTCGGCTCCTTCAAGGATTTCCTTCCAGCAGAGTTGGAGTTATTTTTCATGGGAATTGGGAATTACCGTGTCTTGGGATGGCCTGTTGCACATAGAAAAAAAAAATGAAAATATCTTCATCACAGCTAACCAGCAAAAAGCAATAAAGGATTCCCTTAAGAGGGACCCATTATGTACCTCTGTAATCTTTTGACACCTTGCCCACAAGATGGGTATGGGGTGCATAATAAAGATGATAAACCAAAACTTAAGGGGGTAGGAGAGGCTTTAATGTTGAAATGCTTTTGATCCAAGGAACTGGAATTATTCTCCCCTTCTTATTATATTCGTAGAGGGGGATGGAATATTTACCCCGTAGAAATCATACAAAGCCAGAGGGATGAGGTAATCTTGATAAAAGGAAGGGGTCGTCAGGTATAATTCCTTGAATCAAGGGCACTCATCGGCATCAAGTAGCCTGCCTGGAAGAGTCAAACCATTTGCAACCATATAATTATTACTATAGTCAAAATGAAACGATAAACATGAGACACTGACAAGAACACACACGGGCTGTGAATCGACCCCTGCAACCACAAATAGGTAAGTACACACACACGCCCTATACCAAACCAGTGGGTCACCACCAGTAACCTGTGACACTGTCCTTCAGGGGCAGGTTCGGCACTGTGTACCTGGCAGAGGACAAGAGCACGGGACAAAAGTTCGCAGCTAAGTTCGTCAACACCAAAAGGAACCAGGACCGAGCTAACGCCGAGCGGGAGGTGGAGATCATGAAATCTCTCAACTCCGACTCTCCTCATCCCAGGCTTATACAGCTCTATGACGCCTACAACATGACAAAGGAAATGTGCCTTGTCCTCGAGATGTGAGTACAATTAAGACTTTACCTCTGTATTGTTGTGCATGGATTTCATTGCTGGCCTTGAGTATCGATGAACTTCAATGCCCTGAGGACTGTGATGAATTCCTCTGTTCTCTCCCAGGGAAACTTGTCCTTTAAATTATAAATGTGTGAATGATTAATTAAAAGAAATTAAATGTCTTTAGAAATGTCAGTAAGATCAAGATTAATTTAGGTAAAAAGGCACATTTGCAGCATTTGGATATTTTATGAAGGCTATTTTTTTTCAATGAGAAGCTAGAAAAAACTCACGGTAAGCAAAGTAAGTTCAACATAAAAATATCCAAACACTGTAAATGTGTAAATTTACCTAAATTTGTGGGTATACAAATAAAGAACAATAACTTTTCAGCAGGGTTATAAGTACTTCTGGTTTTGACAGAGTGGATGGTGGAGAACTGTTCGAAAGAGTGATTGATGACGATTTTGTCTTGTCCGAGAAAGCCTGCACCGTATTTATACGTCAGATCTGTGAGGGCATAGAGTTTATACACTCCAAGAACATCCTGCATCTGGACATGAAGGTATGCAGATTTAGAGGTTAGTAATCACAATCCTATTAGATTCAAATCAGCCCCCAAAGACCCCTAAAGTAGGGTAGCTAAGCAACTCCAACTGACATCTATATACTCACCAGTTAAATCAGCACAACACCTTCCCAGTAGTTATACCACTATGACTCCTTGATTCCTAGTAGCTAAACTACCACAACACCTCCAATAGTTAACCACAATTTCCCAGTCAACAACCACAACACATTGCTCCTCAATAAGCAACTAAACACATTACACAAATAACTCGCACGTAGAAGGAAACTTTATGATGGTGTTTTGGTCCAAGTCGGACTGAAATGTCACCATAAAGTTTCCTTTTATATGTAGGTTATTTGTGTATTGCTTCAGTCACAGTATTGTGCTTTTTGCGTAACTAAAAATATTCCCATTAAACAACCACACCATCACCTCCTGTAGTTATACATCATATTCCCGGTAGTTAATCCATAACAGCACTCAAACTCTCCCCAGTAGTGAAACACTTCCCCAATAATAAAACAACCACAACACATCACCAAGTAGTTAAACAACCACAACACTTTTCCCAGTAGTTAAATACTTCCCCATTAGTAACACCACAACACCTTCCCATAGTAAACTAATAACCTCCCAACATCTGCTCCCCCACCCGTTTCTTATGGTAAGCAGGTTACCGACCCCAACCTCTTCCCCAGCCGGAGAACATCCTGTGCTTGTCGCGGGAGGGCAACAGAATTAAGATCTGCGACTTCGGGCTGGCTCGCCGCTATGATCCACGCAAGAAGCTACAAGTTCTCTTTGGCACACCAGAATTTGTAGCCCCAGAGGTCGTCAACTTTGAGCCCATCAGCTTCGGCACTGACATGTGGAGCGTCGGCGTCATCACCTATGTCCTGTAAGTCCTTCTCGTGGCCAAGCTTGCAGAAATTTGAGAAAATTCACCAACAAGCCCTTTTCTTTGGTAGCTTTGAGGCTTTTAATGACTGCTATATTTTGTAAGTCATCCAGTTCTGTGATATTGTAATTTCATTTATTCTGATTCCTTGAGAAACTGTTCTAAAAATCTCTGAACTAAAAGTCCTCCACTCCAGGAGCTAAAAAAAAAAGAGCAAGAATATGAGAAAAGAAATAGGGCTAGAGTATCAACCCTACAGGCATGAATCAGACATATTACCAATACACCATCAATATTTAAATCACTTTTTTAAAGTATTAATGACCATTGATGCTGGTGACTCCTGATCCCCTATCCTTCCCTTTCTTGGATCAAACCTGATTACATCTCATTACCCAGATGCTGCACAACCCTGTCGAGTTTAGCATTTTTCCACGAATATACGCACAGTAATACGAACAACAGAACTCGTAAGTAGCACTGGGACACCTGTAAAAGATATGGGGCAACAGTGGTGCCTCTGTATGAAGGATGGAAGTGCATATACTTAGGACATTTTTATTAGATACATTTTGGTCCTTGGTCACTCCAATTGATATATTATTACATATTATTATTATAATCAAAATCAAGTGCTAAACCCACAAGGGTCATAGAGTGCTACTCTAGTTGTTAAAAAAAAAAGTGAAACCATATTACAGTACATATTGCCAATAATGCAAGTCATGAGTGAAGGTCAGGTGAAGGTGTTAGGTGAAGGTGTTAGGCAGCCGAGAAGCTGTATGTAGTACTATTACTGTATGCATGAGATGATGTATTTGCCAGCCCTTTCTTCTATGGTGTTGGAAGTAAGAATTAAGGAGGCTTCATTACAGTGGTGCCTATCCCTATGGGGTAGATCATTTTAACACTGTTCCTCTTTAGACCTGTAAATGACATGAACATTGCTAGTCATCTCATCTTGATTGCAAGCATCTTTACATTACCTGGAGTTTACCTGGAGAGAGTTTCGGGGGTCAACGCCCCCGCGGCCCGGTCTGTGACCAGGCCTCCTGGTGGATCAGCGCCTGATCAACCAGGCTGTTGCTGCTGGCTGCACGCAAACCAACGTACGAGCCACAGCCCGGCTGATCAGGAACTGACTTTAGGTGCTTGTCCAGTGCCAGCTTGAATACCTTGAAAAATTCTTCCAGACTTCTACATTTTTTATTGTATTAGCCATTTCTCCCCAAGTTCAGATGACAAAGAAAGAAACTTATTCGCTATCACTCATTCCAAATGATCACACAGTTCAAATGATTCGTCAGACCATAATACCCTCATCCATCCTTCAGAATGAAGGTACTATACTTTCACCTCAAGAACTCAGTCCAGCTTATTTGTGTCCCTGAAGGCCACCCCATAGATGTTACCCTCCTCAAATTCCAACAGCATGTCAAATTCCAAAAACCACTAGTCTTTACTCCGATATAACACTTTTACACATTTCTACATGCTTGATATTAAAGCCCTGACCAATCAGAACCTTCACACCCTCCTTCCAACCCTTCCTGGGATGTTCCTTACAATTTTTCTGGCTCAGTCCTTCTTAAATAAACATACCATTTCAACAACCTCTGCAATCTTTGAATTATTCTTTTTATACTACCACACCTTATAATTTCTATGCTCATTATTCTTTGCATAATATTCACAGCACATATTGATATCTCACTCATCTCCATAATATATTGACTTAGTTTTTCTCAAATTATTTGCTGGTATATTGCCATTGTTACGTTGAATATCTGGTGTCTGCCATAAACTGTATTCATTAGGGATTTTCCCTCATTATATTGTCAGGGACTTTTTCAATTTATCAGATTATTTTTTGGTGTAAAATTATGGTATTGTAGGGTACTATTGAACGCCATCATGGCTGGTAGGAAAATATGGAATTTTCAAGCCGACAATTGTAATTGTGTTTAGCCCTTAAACTGTCCAAACGTAGATCTACGTTTGTACGCGTAGCGCTCCGAACGTAGATCTACTTTTTTTAGTTTCTTATGGAGAAAATTAAGGTCGGAGCACTACGCACACAAACGTAGATCTACGTTTGGACAGTTTAAGGGTTAAAATTTCAATTTACTTTCACAAGAAATACAGAGTATCATAGTAAATTGTATGATACTGTACTGCACTTTAATTATTATATTTAAATTATGATCTAGATTAAAGTTCACTATTATTTATATGTAATGCAGCATCTCTGAGTACATATCATGCTTAAACTATTTTTTCATCACGTATCCTTATTTTTCTTTTGTCATTTACTCTTAGGTTGGCTTTTACAAACCTAAAAAGATGATTTAGTTTCATTCTGGTGTTCTATTTCTTTTTCTAATTTTTTTCTGCCTCTTGTTATATTGGTACAGTGCTCTCTGCAAATTTGTGGTACATAATTTAAATACAGTGGTTCCTCGAATTTTGAACAGCTCCCAACTTGAACAATTATGTAAGTGTATTTTTGGGTGTCTGAAATGGACTAATCTAATTTACATTATTCCTTATGAGAACAAATTCATTCGGTAACGGCACTCGAACAGCCTTCTGGAACAAATTAAAGCCGAAATTCAAGGTACCACTGTATGCCGTTCTCAATTATTAACAATTTTTACTGAAGGGTCTCCCACAGATAAATACAGTAATAATATTTACACTTTTTTTTACAGTGTCCCACCTCTTTTTCGTGCTTGGCACACGACTCGTATACAATTGAAAACCCACCATAAATTTTGTTGAAAATGCTCTCTGTGATTTTACACACAAATTTCTTTCTTTTGAACATTATTTCTTATTTAAGTTAATTCAGAAATGTATAAATGAGTTTTGAGAAATATTCAAAGAGACGTGATCTCTCAAACACAAAATGAGAAAATAACCGAACCAGATTATATTATTATAATTATCAAATAAAGAGGTAAATATTTGAACCAGAATTTGTCCTACCAACAGCATTTGGTGGTACAGAATCTGAGGTTCCCTATTTATTGGGATCTCTAGGAACATATCTCCCATGAATTTGTAGGGAGCATTGTACTGTATATTCCTTTCTGGCTTGCTTGAATTTCTGGCAAGGCTAATTTGGCATGCTTCCTATATTGGTTCAAAGTTCTTTGTTTATTCTTCACAGCACATTTCATTAGTATTTTTTCTATTTCTCTTCTCCCTTTTTGGACGATTATAATAATCAAAATGAAGTGCTAAACCCACCAGAGTCATAGGGTCTTTTTTTGGATTGAAACAATTAATTTTCACCTATGTTGAAGTAGTCAGAATTTTTTATCTATCTTTGTAATATATTTTTTTTGTTTCTCAGAAACACTGCCACAAATGATCATTTTTATAATCTGATTAATTAATCATTTTTCTGCTAGAACATGATTTCTTTTACTAAGTGAGTTCAGATACATTAATTTAAAATTTTCTTTTGTAGTAGATAATGTGGTAAGTTTAGAATTGACAGTACAGTGGACCCCCGACTAATGATCAGCTCCCAACTTGACCAATTATGTAAGTGTATTTTTGTAAGTGCTTTTGTAGGTGTATTTTTGGGGGTCTGAAATGGACTAATCTAATTCACAATATTCCTTATGGGAACAAATTCGGTCTATAACGGCACCCGATCAGACTTCTGGACTGAAATAATATCGTTAGTCGGGGGTCCACTATTACCTTTTCTTACCCAAGTTGCATTTTTATATGTCATTACATTAATTAAGAAATTGGGTTGATTATTTACTTTCCAGCCTCATCAGCTGTCTAGTCTGTTTCTTTATAGTCAAAATTCTTGATATCCATGATTTTTAGATAATAGTTCCCTAAATATAATATACAGCCCCTCTAATATTATTTTATTCTTGTGGAAGTGCTAAATAGTTCTCATTTATTGTTTGGTGTGTTTGTTCAATATATGCATGAAAGGAAGGAAATTACCAAAGGATTGGCAGAGAAATTGCGTACTTCCCCTATGTATAAGGAAAAAAAGGAAGATAGTGATTATGTATGAGTGATGGTGAAGGTATTGAATGATGATGAAGGTTTTTTTCTTGTTTTTGGGGGTCACCCTGCCTCGGTGGGAAATGGCCGATGTCTTAAAAAAAAAAAAAAAAAAAAAGTCTGCTTAGTATACCAGGGAAAGCTTATAGTAGAATTATTACTGAAAGGGATCAGGGATGATTTAGGAAAGGTAGGGGGGTACACCGAGTCTTTACATTGAAGCATTTAAGTGAACAGTACTTACAGTACTTATGTTTGTTGCATTTATGGATTTAGAAAAGCATATGATGGAGTAGATAAGGAAGTCATGTGGTGGATGTTGCAATAGGACAGGAGGTAGGTTACTAAAAGGAGTTAAGAGTTTTTATGCAGAGTGAGGCTTAGATTAGGATATATAGGAGGGAGGAAGACTATTTCCCAGTGAAAGTAGGACATGGGGATGTGTGATGTCACCACAGTTGTTCAGCATATTTTAGATGGGGTTGTAGAAGTAAATGCTAGAGGTTTTGGAAAGGTGTAGGATTGAAAGATGTTGGATCTGATACAAAGTGGGAGTTATTCCAGTTTCTCTTTCCTGATGACAGTGGTCTTTTAGGGGATTCTGAAGACAAATTACAGAGATTAGTGGATAAATTTGGCAGGGTATGTAAAAGAAGGAAGTTAAAAGTGAACCTAGGAAAGAGCAAGATGATGAGGGTAACAAAAAGAAGTCTAGGCAATGATAGATTGAATATCAGATTGAAGGGAGAGTGGAGGAAGTGGGTTCATTTAGATATTTGGGAGTGAACATATCAGCAGATGGGTCTATGAAAGATGAGGTGAACCACACTAGACAGATAAGGGGTAGAGTAGGTAGGGTGTTGAAACATCTGTGGAATGAAAAAAGTCTTATCTATAGAGGCAAAAAAGGAAATGTACCAGAGTGTAATGGTACTAACACTATTTTTATGGTGTGGGGCATGGGTTTTGAATGCTGCAGTGAAAAGGAGGCTAAAGGCACTGGCAATGTCATTTTTGATAGCGATGCAAGGTGTGAATATCATGCAGAGAATCCAGAGTGCCATGACATCAATCAATGCACTAATTTTTCTGCCTTCAAATTTGGAGCCAGACCTGATAGGCCTAGGCAGTATAGAATGGATCTTAATCAGTGTGTGCAGTATTAAAAAAAATCTGGGACCACTTAGTACCTTGTGGGAGCACCAGTTCAATTGAGCACCAGCTAGGACAAACACCATGGCAATCCCCAGGGATTCACTAATGCCATGTTGTATTAACACTCCTTTTTTTGAGGAAAATGATGGTGACCTCAAGTTTTGTGGCTTTGAGATGGATGTGGCCACAAGTGGTCGAGGAAATATCAAAAACCTTTTAGTGTTGATGCATTCAGTAGTGTCATCCTGCCAGAATGTCCTATCACCTATGCCCTAACTAAAGAGAGAGAGAGAGAGAGAGACGATTCTGCAGCATGTGTAATACATGCTTGGCTGGCTGGCTGGCTAGCCCTGTCTCTGCCTCTGTCTGTCTGTCCGTCTGTCTCAGAGAGAGCCACTCATGAACCAGAATCTAAGGACTGAGTAAGCTTATTTAGGCACAGGTACACATAAGTACAGTTATCATAGTGTTAAATTACCTTGGATAACCAAAAGAAGCCACAGTGCTATACTGCACTTGTTGATATGAGGCATAAGCATGACTAGCAAGTAATACACATTTTGGCCACAGTTGTATCTTTTCACTTGTTCAGATGTGATTATTCTGCAACATGTGTAATACCTGTTGGTTCATAAGCAGCTCTCTTTGAGACAGAGACAGGCAGACAAAAGACTTGTGTGTGTGTGTGGAACTGTGAGAACAATTAAAAAACATATGTCAATATTCAATGAGCAGTGCACTATCAACACTGTCACTCTACACTGCACCATCAGCAGTGTAGAGTGACACACTTGTTTGATATTGTACTTCAATGAGTTTCATATCCTCCAGCACTTCTAAAAACATTGCTGGGACCTATAAATAAATTGTATATATTTCTAGACAATAGTATGTCTTATTGCAAACAGAAACTTGACCTCTTTGTATGAGAAAAAATCAAAATATTCAGAGTGCTAGCAGTAAAATGTAGATCAAAGGTTTGACAGTTAGAGGGTTAAAAGGTGATATGGTATGACCGAGGGTATAATTCTGAGGGCTGAGGAGGGGGTTGTTGAGGTGGTTTGGTCATGCAGAAAGGATAGAGGGGGATAGGTTCAAAAAGAGGGTATATAAATTTGGGATGGAAAGTAAAAGGGAACAGGGTCCTCCCAGGAATGGTTGGAGGGTGGGGGCACAAGAAGCTTCAGCATCCAGCAGGCTTGTGTGAGCGTGTTAAATGGGAGTGCATGGGGAAGAGTGGTTTTTTAATGCACATGATGTTGGTGCAAGAGCAAGTAACCTTATGAAGGGATTCAGGGATTATTATTATTATTATAATCAAAAAGAAGCGCTAAGCCACAAGGACTATACAGCGCTGCAGGGCAGGAAGGAAGCGAGGGCATCAGGTGGCAAAAGGGAGATGAATGAGTAATAGGTTACGGAAAACAGCGGGGCAGTGGATGGTGAAAGGGTAAAGGGCAGCAAGAGACTGAACTAGAAAGGGCTGAGGGGAGTGCGAAAAGTATCATCAGAGTTTGTGGAGTAAATCAGTCGTTGTCAAGAAGTCAATGAGAGAGTCAGGATTAAAGGAGGGTCCATCAGCAAGAAGGGAAGGTAAAGAGAGAGTAGTAGAACGAAGACGACGTTGGAGGTAAATTCTGCGTGCTCGTTGATAGAGAGGGCAGTCTAACAGAATGTGGCTAATCGATACTGGAACTTGACACTGCTCACAGAGAGGAGCAGGGTGCCTTTCCATGAGATACCCATGAGTAAGACGAGTGTGGCCAATGCGAAGGCGGGAGAGAGTGGTCTCCCAACCTCGGCACTGATGACAAGAAGACGGCCAGTAACCTATGCTCGGTTTAATAGAATGAAGTTTGTTACCGAGCAGAGTTGACCAACGTTGTTGCCAACGGGTGCGAAGGTGGGTAGCTATTGTAGCAAAATAGTCAAGAAATGGGACACCTCGATAGGAAATTGGTAGGTCATGTACTGCTGACCGCGCAGCAGTGTCTGCCTGTTCATTGCCCTGTATGTCGACATGACCAGGGACCCAACAAAAAACAATATCTTTATGTTTGGTAGAGATACGGCGTAGCCAAAGTTGGATACGGAGAACTAGGGGATGAGATGTATCAAATTTTCGTATAGCCTGTAGAGCACTAAGGGAGTCTGAGACTACTACAAATGATGACATAGGCATAGATGCGATACGAATAAGTGCTGCAAGAATGGCATACAGTTCAGCAGTAAAAATGCTAGCTGAAGATAGTAAATGTCCCCGCACGACGCTGTCCGGAAACACTGCTGCGAATCCGACGCCGTCTGAAGACTTAGAGCCATCTGTGTACACAGCAGTGGCATGAGAATGGGAATGGAAGTGATCAAGAAAAAGAGAGCGGGAAGCCACCGTAGGCAGTTGAGCTTTCGAGCAAGGGAGTGAGAAAGAACAGACCCGAACAGCTGGAACTTCCCAGGGGGGTAGGGAAAAGTGAGATGCTACATGAACATATAAAGGTGGTAACTGAAGGGAAGACAAGAGTGAATGTAGGCGAAGAGAAAAGGGACGGAGCAAACAGGGGCGGCGAACGAATAAAGAATGTCTACTAATATCGGTGACGATTCTATAAATGGAAGGATTGTGTAGATCGTGAGAGCGTACATAGTAGCGAAGGCAATGGGCATCACGGCGATCAGACAAGGATGGAACATTCGCTTCTGCATAGAGGCTCTCAACAGGGGAAGAGCGAAAAGCACCAAGGCACAAACGTAAACCTTGGTGATGGATAGAGTTAAGGCTAGAGAGAGTAGCAGGAGAGGCCGCGGAATAAATCTGGTCACCATAATCGAGTTTCGATAAAACGAGGGCTGAATGTAGGCGAAGCAGAGTTCGACGATCAGCTCCCCAGGAAAGATGAGCAAGGGTTTTAAGAAGGTTTAGCCGGCTGTGACAAATTGCCTTCAGAGAGGTTATGTGAGGTTTCCAGGACAACCGACGGTCAAAGAGAAGGCCTAGAAACCTGACTGTATCACGTTCGGGGATACGGGAGCCATAGAGGTACAAAGGATGATCGGAGATAACAGAGCGTCTAGTGAAAGTAATTTGGTGAGTTTTGGTACTTGAAAATTTAAACCCATGCGTGGTGGCCCAAGTGGAAACACGGTCGACCGCATGCTGGAGAGAAACTGCAATAAGATGACAGTCAGCGCCTGCACAAGCAATAGCGAAGTCATCAACATAGAGTGATGACCAAACATTGGGTGGAAGAACAGAGGCCAAATCATTTATAGCAAGGAGAAAAAGTGTTGTGCTTAGAACACATCCCTGAGGGACACCTTCAGCTTGGACGAAGTCCGGGGAAAGAACATTATTGACTCGAACACGGAAATGTCTGTCAGTTAAAAAGTTCTTAAGGAAGGATGGTAGATTGCCTCGGAGGCCTAAGGAATGGGCCTGGGCCAAAATATTATACCTCCAAGTTGTGTCATATGCCTTCTCAAGGTCAAAAAATATGGCAATAACTGAGTGATTATTCGCAAAGGCATTACGAACATACGTATCCAAGCGAAGTAAGGGGTCTATGGTAGAACGACCCTTACGAAAGCCATATTGACTAGCGGAGAGACTGTTGTGTGTCTCTAAATACCACATTAAACGTCGATTTACGAGACGTTCCATCACTTTGCAAACTGCACTAGTAAGAGCGATGGGGCGATAGTGGGAGGCATCATGTCCAGTAGTACCCGGTTTGCGGAAAGGAAGAACAATGGCAGATTTCCACAGCTGGGGAAGAACTCCTTGTGCCCAAATAAGATTGAAGAGGTGTAAGAGGACTACAAGGGCTGACCGATGTAAATGTTGTAACATACGAATATGAATGTCGTCAGGCCCAGCTGCCGATGATCGGCAAGCTGAGAGCGTTGCCTCCAGTTCTTGAAGTGTAAAAGGCACATTATACTGTTCTTCTCTGAGAGAAGAAAAGTCCAAGGGCACTAACTCTCTGGCAGACTTTGAGGAAAGAAACGAGGGGCATAGATGGAGCCCTCGGGAAATACGGACCAGATGTGTGCCAAGTTCAATGGCAACGTCGAGAGGGTTTGCTACATCAACACCAGCGACCCGTAGAACAGGAGCTGGGTCAGGAGAGTATTTACCACTCAATTTCCTCACTTTTTTCCAGACTGCACTCATAGAAGAAGCAGAGGTGATGGTGGAAACATAGTCTCGCCAACAAGTGCGTTTAGCTTCACGGATGACACGGCGAGCGATCGCACGCTTCTGCTTAAAATCAAGAAGTCTCTCAGCGGTTCTATTGTACCGGTACCTGCCCCATGCAGCACGCTTCAAACGTACTGCACGAGCACAAGCGGGAGACCACCAAGGCACGCACTTCTGAGAATGCCTGCCTGAGGTTTGGGGTATAGAATGAGAAGCTGCGGTATAAACTGACGTCGAGAAGATGTGTAGGAGCTCATCAATGGAGGATGAAGAAGGAACCTCACTAAAAGCAGTGAGGTGTGAGTAAAGATCCCAATTTGCCCGATCAAACTGCCAGCGAGGGCTACGGAAAGGTGGTGAATAGGAAGGAGAAGTAAGAATGATCGGAAAATGATCGCTATCATGTAAGTCTGGTAGAACAGACCAGGTGAAGTCTAGTGCAGTGGAGGAAGAGCAGACTGATAGATCGATGCAAGAGAGAGTATGAGTACGAGGATCAAAATGGGTGGGAGTACCCGTATTTAAAACATGGAGGGGGTGAGAGGCAAGAAAAGCCTCCAACTGAATGCCACGTGAGTCACAATGAGACCCCCCCCAGAGGAAATGGTGGGCATTAAAATCACCAAGTAACAGAAGTGGTGGTGGTAAGGATGAAACAAGAAAGGCAAAGTCTGGGATAGAAAATGCTCGAGAAGGAGAGAGATATAAAGAACATATTGTAAACCACTTATTCAAGTGGATACGGGCTGCAGTGTAATGCAGCGATGTATGGACAAATAGTTGACAGTACGGAATATCATTGCGTAGAAGAAGGGCACTTTCATTAAAGGTCCCATCTGAGAAAGGATCCGAAGAATACAATAAATTATAGCCTGAGATAGGTTGGAAAACAGCCGAGTTTAATTTTGGTTCTTGTAAGCAAGCACCAACAGGGGAAAACCTGGAAAGCAACATCTGAAGCTCACCCCGATTACCCCTGAGGCCGCGGATATTCCACTGTAAATAGGCCATGATTGGCGATGAAGAAAATATCAGGAATCTGTAGGTAAAGGCACCTACGGACTAGAGGGGTTAGAAAAGTCAACGTGTGGTGGCATTGGAAGATGTTCAAGTAGCGAAGGAACGGAGCGTTGCGAAGAATGGGGTTGTGAAGATGGAGGAGAGGGAAGAGAAGGAACAGGAAGTGAATCAGTGTCCATTGAAGGTTTAGTCTCTGCAATATATTCTGAAATGGCTTCAAGTGTTTCTGAATTCAAAGATGTATGGGAGACCATATTGGAGATAGGAGGAGGAGGATGAGTAAAGATTGGGACAGTAATGGACTGTACCAAAGTAGAGGGGGAGGGAAAAGTGTAAGGGACTGGAGATGAAGTGTGGGGGGGGACAGAAGAGGCAGAAACCTGGGAGGTGACAAAAGAGGGAGAAACTTGGGAGGGGACGGGGGTGGAAGGCATAGTACGAGGAGGAGGGTGAATCTCCACACTTGTAATAGAGCCAGAGAGAGGGGAAGAACTAGGTACAGAGACTGGAAAGGTAAAGTGTGGAGGCGGAAGAAGGGAAGGAAGGGGCAAAGAAGATTTGAGCAATGTGGATTTTTTGGACTTCTGAGTAGAGGGGCGATTGGTATTAGGTGTCGTACGAGGTCTTGTCGATACTGGGGCTTGTGAGGAAGGACGCGAAGATGTGAGAACAGACTGAGTTGTAGTCGGGACGTCAGAGCCAAGGACAGCAAAAGGATTAGATGCCGTAGTGGCTATGGGAGGGGTAACAACAGAGGAGGCTGCAGAAGATGGGACCCCAGAAGTGGGGGGACGTTTGGAAACACGAGAATAAGAAACACGGGGTAGTCTCCCTTGGAGGCGGAGATGAGTAACTGCCATAGCATAAGGGAGACCTTCTGCCTCTTTGAGGCAACGGATTTCACGTTCATTTAAGTAGACCTGGCAACGGCGGGAGTACGAAGGGTGAGCTTCATTACAATTAAGGCAAGATGGAGGTTGACTGCAAGATGTATTAGAATGGTTGTCGGCACCACAGACTGGGCATTCGGCCATAGATCTGCAATATTTCGCTGGGTGACCAAAACGCCAGCAATTTCTACATTGTTGCGGTGTAGGTATCACCTTTCGAACTTGTAACCGATGTCCCGCGACATATACAGAGGACGGGAGTTCTCGGCTGTCAAAAGTTAAACGAGCCACATTGCAAGGGTAACGTCTCCGCCCCCGGGCAGGAAGGACATAAGTGTCTACTTTGAGGATTGGGAGATCCTGGAGTTCCAGCTGTTCAAAAATGTCATTGCCACATGACTGGAAATTCTGTTGGACTATGGTATGGGGCAGAATGACAGTACCACTACAAGAATTGAGAGAAAGATGTTTTTCAATAGTGATAGGAGTAGTATCGATATTCGAAAGGAGAGAAAGATCATGAGCTTGGGTAGCATTCTGGACAGTGACGATGCGCGTACCGCTCTTGAGAGCGTGAAATGAAATATCTCTGCCAACATGACGCAGGAGCGCTTTGGCAATACTATGGTCAGAAAGGTAGGCAGAAGAAGAAGTTGGTCTTAAAGTAAAGAATTTAGTCCATTGTGTGGTCCGAAACTGAGCGTGGAGAGGGAGTGCTTGACGTGTCGGTCGTTTCCGAGTAGAATGGGAAGGTAACGACGGAGCATCATCAGGAGATTGACGTTGGCGTTTAGGAGTAGGACCGGAGTTGGTCCGGCATGAAATGGGTGGGCGATTCGAAAATTGCCGTACCGTAGAGGGAGAAGCCGGAAGCATAGTCAAAGGAGAGCGGAGTTCAGACAAATCGAAGGAGTCAGTCGAAGCCCCGGTACCTGAAGCGGGTGAGGAAACAGCACCAGCAAGAGGTACAGGGGCATCAGGAGTGTCCGAAGAGTGGTCTAAACACAAGGCAGGGTCAGAATGGGGTGCGGTATCAAGAAGGGGCCCGGGGGTAGTGGTTTCATGGACTAGGGCTGCCATGGTTAGGTTACTCCTTTGCTTTTTGTTTTTAAGAAAAAAAAAGAAAGAAGAAAAGAAAATAAAAACAAAAAAAAGAATAAAAAAAGGGGGGAGCGGGGAGGAATAGTTCCCAGGAGGAATGAAAGGGCCGGAAATCTCCCTCCGCGCCCAAGAGGACTCGACACCGCTAGTAGCGCAGATGCAGCATGGAACCCGTGCCATACCCTACCCTTCATGCCAGTAAACCAGCAATCCGGGATAGCAACCTCACATCTGCCGAGCTACCTCGGTGGACAAAAGAGAGGGCGGCCGGATATCCGCCACAAAGCATACCTCCTTCAGCCACCACCCCCGGAATCCGAAAGGTGGCTTCCAGAGATACACCCGTCGCCCAAAAGACACCCAAAGCTACTCCGGGATACCGGAGAGGGATCGGGACATCCCTAGGCAATCCAGATTCCACGGCAAACTACGCCACCGCCAAGAAACCTCAACGGAATGGGATCGACCCCGGTGTCCTTTCCCCTACCTAGGAACTAGCGCGCCTGTGGAAGAAATCACGAAGGCTAAAAAGAGGAAGGGCAAAAGGGAGGGGTGAGGAGGAGGAGGAGGAATGGAAAAAAGGGGAGGATGGGGAGGATGGGATAGGGGAGGGGAGAATGGGGGGTAATTAGGTTCGGTCTGAGGAAGAAGACCGACAGGGCTAATTCCTCAGACCAAGAGCCTCTTCACCACGCCAAGGAGCCCCCCTTGAAGAGGAGGGATTCAGGGAAACCAATGAAATGGACTCAAGGAAGGGGTGGGAGATCAGGGATATTCCATTCGTAGGTGTAATCCAACTGTGATGTCAGCACACCTCTGGAGAGTGATTGAGTGAATGTTGGTGAATGTGTTTTCTTCTTTAGATCACCCCACCTTGGCAGGAGATGGTTGATGAGTTAACCCACCATTTATCATGCACATTTAGATTATAGTGCATGACACATGGTGGGTTAGATGCATTTATATTATTATTATTACAGTTAGGGGGAAGTGCTAAATCTGCAAGGGTCATACAGTACATGGGGAATGGTAGGTAATCTGGTTCTATCCAAGGAAAGTAAAGACAGATCCACTTCTTTGGATCAAGAGCTCCTGACCAGCATCAAGATACCTTGCATGCATTTACGATTTCTACATTGTCTTGAATTTTACATCACCAGCCTTGGTGCTAGTGGAGGGGTCTCGATTACCATTATTATATTTTAAAACATACACTAAACCCATGCTGGAAGGGCTGGTAATCCGAGGATTGTCATAATAAAAAAAAGAAGCACTAAATCTTCAAGGGTCATACAGTGCCACCGGGCAGGGAAGGATGCAGGGGTATTGGGTAGCAAGAGGGAGAGGGATGATTATTAGGTCATGGAGTGCAGTGGGACAGTGGATAGTGCAGGGGAAAAGGATAGCAAGAGATTGAGGTCGAAAGAGCTGTGAGGAGTACTAGAGGCATCATCATCAGAGTTTGTGCAGTAAATCAGTTGCTGTCAAAAAGTCAGTGAGAGAGTCTGGGCTAAAGGATGGTCCATCAGCAAGAAGGGAAGGTGGTAATCCAAGGAATTGGAATTTTCCTCCTTTCAATCCAACCTAGTTACTCCCCCACACCCCATAACCCTATTGTTGTATGGCCCTTAGGTTTTTAACACTTCCTCATAACAGGAATGTAGCATGTAGAGTTACTTTTACAAACACAGTATATTGGCAGTCCACATAATTTCTTTTATATTCTGCCCCTTCTTCACACTGAGTATTACAATATATTATTATGTAAAAACTGAGTAGTTTCCTTCAAAAGCTGCCATATTTAGGATTTTTTTTTACAGTTTAGTTACATCCACTATGTCTTGTTTTCTTTACGCTTAAAATGTCCATTAGTTTTTCATTTTTGAGTTCCCTCACCCCCACCTCCATGTACAATTTTGTTTTAAATCTGTTTTCTTATTTTTTCATTTGGTTTTGTCATGTTTCTATACCTTCTCTGGTGTTCTAGTAAACTAATTGATGGATGGGATTAACCCATTTATTCTTAGTATATCTTTATTATGCACCCCAGAACTATCCAGTGGGTGGTAGTCTAAGATTACTGAAGCACATAATGGGTCCTGGTCTGGGCACAATATTTGTTTGCTAAGCACATTACAGTGGTAATGAACCTACAAATTTATTGACTTAAGAACAGAATAATAGTATTATTATTATAATCAAAAAGAAGCGCTAAGCCACAAGGGCTATACAGCAGAATAATAGTAATGAGTTTGTGTAGTCATGAATTCAGTCACAAAACATTATATACCTAAATTGTTATGAGTTATTTTAAAGAAGATATTTAGCAAGATATGGCTGAATCTTGGCAAGTTCAGTTGGTTATGAATATCTTTTTTTTTCTAAAATGGCTGGTAACACAGTATGCCATTGTGGATAAAATACTTAATATTTCTTGAACATTTGGGAGCAAGTTGTTTCTGAATTAATGAATTTTGTTGCATTCCAGCATATAATGACAGTATAACAACAGTTACTGTATGGTAAAGGTTAGAGAATCTTTTTATGCTGTACATTAATTTTAGTTTCTTCCTTTAGTTAGCCTTGGTGCTGATGAGGGGCTCTTGATCCATGGAATTGGACTTATCCTTCCCTTCCCTAGGTACTATGTCTCTGTAGACCCTTATGGATTTAATGTATGACTCCCTGTGGTTTTTTTGTACTTACAATAATACATGACCACTGTGGTTTTTCGTGCTTAACCCTTTGAGGATCGACAGGTGCTCTCCGAGACTGTTCTCAGGGTCGGCCAAATTTAAAAAAAAAAAAAATTATTTTTTTTTCTTATGAAAAGATAGAGAATCTTTTCCCGATCATAATGACACCAAAAGTATGAAATTTGATGGAAAACTTACGGAATTATGCTCTCGTGAAGTTAGCGGTCTCGACAATGTTTACGCATCGGCGATTTTGCCCACTTTGAGCCCTATTTTCGGCCAATTCCAGTGTACTAGTCGACAAAAATCATAACTATTTCTCTAGAACTCCATTTTTTCTATTGAATGAGTACAAGAAACCACCCATTTACTGATTTCAACTATCCAATACAGTGGTCAGAAATTAGCAATTTTGCCAATTTCACACATTTCAAAAGATGCCAATTTCCAAATAGGGTCCAGAATAAACAAGAAAGACATTCCTGGCACTAAAATAACATTTCCTCTGTTCGTCAGTCACATCCCCAGGCCCCTCTTATATTTCTTTGGCTTTCCACTTTCAATTTTTATTCTTACAAAAAATAGAAGATTTACTGTTATGCAGACTGCTGCATTAGTGTAGAAATGGTATAAATAATATCAGTGCACTTGTGAAAGAATATTAGACTCACCAGTTGATCCTCTTCAAGGGGGGCTCCTTGGCGTGGTGAAGAGGCTCTTGGTCTGAGGAATTAGCCCTGTCGGTCTTCTTCCTCAGACCGAACCTAATTACCCCCCATTCTCCCCTCCCCTATCCCATCCTCCCCATCCTCCCCTTTTTCCATTCCTCCTCCTCCTCCTCACCCCTCCCTTTTGCCCTTCCTCTTTTTAGCCTTCGTGATTTCTCCCACAGGCGCGCTAGTTCCTAGGTAGGGGAAAGGACACCGGGGTCCATCCCATTCCGTTGAGGTTTCTTGGCGGTGGCGTAGTTTGCCGTGGAATCTGGATTGCCTAGGGATGTCCCGATCCCTCTCCGGTATCCCGGAGTGGCTTTGGGTGTCTTTTGGGCGACGGGTGTATCTCTGGAAGCCACCTTTCGGATTCCGGGGGTGGTGGCTGAAGGAGGTATGCTTTGTGGCGGATATCCGGCCGCCCTCTCTTTTGTCCACCGAGGTAGCTCGGCAGATGTGAGGTTGCTATCCCAGATTGCTGGTTTACTGGCATGAAGGGTAGGGTATGGCACGGGTTCCATGCTGCATCTGCGCTACTAGCGGTGTCGAGTCCTCTTGGGCGCGGAGGGGGATTTCCGGCCCTTTCATTCCTCCTGGGAACTATTCCTCCCCGCTCCCCCCTTTTTTTATTCTTTTTTTTATTTTTATTTTCTTTTCTTCTTTCTTTTTTTTTCTTAAAAACAAAAAGCAAAGGAGTAACCTAACCATGGCAGCCCTAGTCCATGAAACCACTACCCCCGGGCCCCTTCTTGATACCGCACCCCATTCTGACCCTGCCTTGTGTTTAGACCACTCTTCGGACACTCCTGATGCCCCTGTACCTCTTGCTGGTGCTGTTTCCTCACCCGCTTCAGGTACCGGGGCTTCGACTGACTCCTTCGATTTGTCTGAACTCCGCTCTCCTTTGACTATGCTTCCGGCTTCTCCCTCTACGGTACGGCAATTTTCGAATCGCCCACCCATTTCCTGCCGGACCAACTCCGGTCCTACTCCTAAACGCCAACGTCAATCTCCTGATGATGCTCCGTCGTTACCTTCCCATTCTACTCGGAAACGACCGACACGTCAAGCACTCCCTCTCCACGCTCAGTTTCGGACCACACAATGGACTAAATTCTTTACTTTAAGACCAACTTCTTCTTCTGCCTACCTTTCTGACCATAGTATTGCCAAAGCGCTCCTGCGTCATGTTGGCAGAGATATTTCATTTCACGCTCTCAAGAGCGGTACACGCATCGTCACTGTCCAGAATGCTACCCAAGCTCATGATCTTTCTCTCCTTTCGAATATCGATACTACTCCTATCACTATTGAAAAACATCTTTCTCTCAATTCTTGTAGTGGTACTGTCATTCTGCCCCATACCATAGTCCAACAGAATTTCCAGTCATGTGGCAATGATATTTTTGAACAGCTGGAACTCCAGGATCTCCCAATCCTCAAAGTAGACACTTATGTCCTTCCTGCCCGGGGGCGGAGACGTTACCCTTGCAATGTGGCTCGTTTAACTTTTGACAGCCGAGAACTCCCGTCCTCTGTATATGTCGCGGGACATCGGTTACAAGTTCGAAAGGTGATACCTACACCGCAACAATGTAGAAATTGCTGGCGTTTTGGTCACCCAGCGAAATATTGCAGATCTATGGCCGAATGCCCAGTCTGTGGTGCCGACAACCATTCTAATACATCTTGCAGTCAACCTCCATCTTGCCTTAATTGTAATGAAGCTCACCCTTCGTACTCCCGCCGTTGCCAGGTCTACTTAAATGAACGTGAAATCCGTTGCCTCAAAGAGGCAGAAGGTCTCCCTTATGCTATGGCAGTTACTCATCTCCGCCTCCAAGGGAGACTACCCCGTGTTTCTTATTCTCGTGTTTCCAAACGTCCCCCCACTTCTGGGGTCCCATCTTCTGCAGCCTCCTCTGTTGTTACCCCTCCCATAGCCACTACGGCATCTAATCCTTTTGCTGTCCTTGGCTCTGACGTCCCGACTACAACTCAGTCTGTTCTCACATCTTCGCGTCCTTCCTCACAAGCCCCAGTATCGACAAGACCTCGTACGACACCTAATACCAATCGCCCCTCTACTCAGAAGTCCAAAAAATCCACATTGCTCAAATCTTCTTTGCCCCTTCCTTCCCTTCTTCCACCTCCACACGTTACCTTTCCAGTCTCTGTACCTAGTTCTTCCCCTCTCTCTGGCTCTATTACAAGTGTGGAGATTCACCCTCCTCCTCGTACTATGCCTTCCACCCCCGTCCCCTCCCAAGTTTCTCCCTCTTCTGTCACCTCCCAGGTTTCTACCTCTTCTGTCCCCCCCCACACTTCATCTCCAGTCCCTTACACTTTTCCCTCCCCCTCTACTTTGGTACAGTCCATTACTGTCCCAATCTTTACTCACCCTCCTCCTCCTATCTCCAATATGGTTTCCCATACATCTTTGAATTCAGAAACACTTGAAGCCATTTCAGAATATATTGCAGAGACTAAACCTTCAATGGACACTGATTCACTTCCTGTTCCTTCTCTTCCCTCTCCTCCATCTTCACAACCCCATTCTTCGCAACGCTCCGTTCCTTCGCTACTTGAACATCTTCCAATGCCACCACACGTTGACTTTTCTAACCCCTCTAGTCCGTAGGTGCCTTTACCTACAGATTCCTGATATTTTCTTCATCGCCAATCATGGCCTATTTACAGTGGAATATCCGCGGCCTCAGGGGTAATCGGGGTGAGCTTCAGATGTTGCTTTCCAGGTTTTCCCCTGTTGGTGCTTGCTTACAAGAACCAAAATTACACTCGGCTGTTTTCCAACCTATCTCAGGCTATAATTTATTGTATTCTTCGGATCCTTTCTCAGATGGGACCTTTAATGAAAGTGCCCTTCTACGCAATGATATTCCGTACTGTCAACTATTTGTCCATACCTCGCTGCATTACACTGCAGCCCGTATCCACTTGAATAAGTGGTTTACAATATGTTCTTTATATCTCTCTCCTTCTCGAGCATTTTCTATCCCAGACTTTGCCTTTCTTGTTTCATCCTTACCACCACCACTTCTGTTACTTGGTGATTTTAATGCCCACCATTTCCTCTGGGGGGGGTCTCATTGTGACTCACGTGGCATTCAGTTGGAGGCTTTTCTTGCCTCTCACCCCCTCCATGTTTTAAATACGGGTACTCCCACCCATTTTGATCCTCGTACTCATACTCTCTCTTGCATCGATCTATCAGTCTGCTCTTCCTCCACTGCACTAGACTTCACCTGGTCTGTTCTACCAGACTTACATGACAGCGATCATTTTCCGATCATTCTTACTTCTCCTTCCTATTCACCACCTTCCCGTAGCCCTCGCTGGCAATTTGATCGGGCAAATTGGGATCTTTACTCACACCTCACTGCTTTTAGTGAGGTTCCTTCTTCATCCTCCATTGATGAGCTCCTACACATCTTCTCGACATCAGTTTATACCGCAGCTTCTCATTCTATACCCCAAACCTCAGGCAGGCATTCTCAGAAGTGCGTGCCTTGGTGGTCTCCTGCTTGTGCTCGTGCAGTACGTTTGAAACGTGCTGCATGGGGCAGGTACCGGTACAATAGAACCGCTGAGAGACTTGTTGATTTTAAGCAGAAGCGTGCGATCGCTCGCCGTGTCATCCGTGAAGCTAAACGCACTTGTTGGCGAGACTATGTTTCCACCATCACCTCTGCTTCTTCTATGAGTGCAGTCTGGAAAAAAGTGAGGAAATTGAGTGGTAAATACTCTCCTGACCCGGCTCCTGTTCTACGGGTCACTGGTGTTGATATAGCAAACCCTCTCGACGTTGCCATTGAACTTGGCACACATCTGGTCCGTATTTCCCGAGGGCTCCATCTATGCCCCTCGTTTCTTTCCTCAAAGTCTGCCAGAGAGTTAGTACCCTTGGACTTTTCTTCTCTCGGAGAAGAACAGTATAATGTGCCTTTTACACTTCAAGAACTGGAGGCAACGCTCTCAGCTTGCCGATCATCGGCAGCTGGGCCTGATGACATTCATATTCGTATGTTACAACATTTACATCGGTCAGCCCTTGTAGTCCTCTTACACCTCTTCAATCTTATTTGGGCACAAGGAGTTCTTCCCCAGCTGTGGAAATCTGCCATTGTTCTCCCTTTCCGCAAACCGGGTACTACAGGACATGATGCCTCCCACTATCGCCCCATCGCTCTTACAAGTGCAGTTTGCAAAGTGATGGAACGCCTCGTAAATCGACGTTTAATGTGGTATTTAGAGACTCACAACAGTCTCTCCGCTAGTCAATATGGCTTTCGTAAGGGTCGTTCTACCATAGACCCCTTACTACGCTTGGATACGTATGTTCGTAATGCCTTTGCGAATAATCACTCAGTTATTGCCATATTTTTTGACCTTGAGAAGGCATATGACACAACTTGGAGGTATAATATTTTGGCCCAGGCCCATTCCTTAGGCCTCCGAGGCAATCTACCATCCTTCCTTAAGAACTTTTTAACTGACAGACATTTCCGTGTTCGAGTCAATAATGTTCTTTCCCCGGACTTCGTCCAAGCTGAAGGTGTCCCTCAGGGATGTGTTCTAAGCACAACACTTTTTCTCCTTGCTATAAATGATTTGGCCTCTGTTCTTCCACCCAATATTTGGTCATCACTCTATGTTGATGACTTCGCTATTGCTTGTGCAGGCGCTGACTGTCACCTTATTGCAGTTTCTCTCCAGCATGCGGTCGACCGTGTTTCCACTTGGGCCACCACACATGGGTTTAAATTTTCAAGTACCAAAACTCACCAAATTACTTTCACTAGACGCTCTGTTATCTCCGATCATCCTTTGTATCTCTATGGCTCCCGTATCCCCGAACGTGATACAGTCAGGTTTCTAGGCCTTCTCTTTGACCGTCGGTTAACCTGGAAACCTCACATTACCTCTCTGAAGGCAACTTGTCACAGCCGGCTAAACCTTCTTAAAACCCTTGCTCATCTTTCCTGGGGAGCTGATCGTCGAACTCTGCTTCGCCTACATTCAGCCCTCGTTTTATCGAAACTCGATTATGGTGACCAGATTTATTCCGCGGCCTCTCCTGCTACTCTCTCTAGCCTTAACTCTATCCATCACCAAGGCTTACGTTTGTGCCTTGGTGCTTTTCGCTCTTCCCCTGTTGAGAGCCTCTATACAGAAGCAAATGTTCCATCCTTGTCTGATCGCCGTGATGCCCATTGCCTTCGTTACTATGTACGCTCTCACGATCTACACAATCCTTCCATTTATAGAATGGTCACCGATATTAGTAGACATTCTTTATTCGTTCGCCGCCCCTGTTTGCTCCGTCCCTTTTCTCTTCGCCTACATTCACTCTTGTCTTCCCTTCAGTTACCACCTTTATATGTTCATGTAGCATCTCACTTTTCCCTGCCCCCCTGGGAAGTTCCAGCTGTTCGGGTCTGTTCTTTCTCACTCCCTTGCTCGAAAGCTCAACTGCCTACGGTGGCTTCCCGCTCTCTTTTTCTTGATCACTTCCACTCCCATTCTCATGCCACCGCTGTGTACACAGATGGCTCTAAGTCTTCAGACGGCGTCGGATTCGCAGCAGTGTTTCCGGACAGCGTCGTACGAGGGCATTTACTATCTTCAGCTAGCATTTTTACTGCTGAACTGTATGCCATTCTTGCAGCACTTATTCGTATTGCATCTATGCCTGTGTCATCATTTGTAGTAGTCTCAGACTCCCTTAGTGCTCTACAGGCTATACGAAAATTTGATACATCTCATCCCCTAGTTCTCCGTATCCAACTTTGGCTACGCCGTATCTCTACCAAACATAAAGATATTGTTTTTTGTTGGGTCCCTGGTCATGTCGACGTACAGGGCAATGAACAGGCAGACACTGCTGCGCGGTCAGCAGTATATGACCTACCAATTTCCTATCGAGGTGTTCCATTTCTGGACTATTTTGCTGCAATAGCTACCCACCTTCGCACCCGTTGGCAACAACGTTGGTCAACTCTGCTCGGTAACAAACTTCATTCTGTTAAACCGAGCATAGGTTACTGGCCGTCTTCTTGTCATCAGTGCCGAAGTTGGGAGACCACTCTCTCCCGCCTTCGCATTGGCCACACTCGTCTTACTCATGGGTATCTCATGGAGAGGCACCCTGTTCCTCTCTGTGAGCAGTGTCAAGTTCCAGTATCAATTAGCCACATTCTGTTAGACTGCCCTCTCTATCAACGAGCACGCAGAATTTACCTCCAACGTCGTCTTCGTTCTACTACTCTCTCTCTTTACCTTCCCTTCTTGCTGATGGACCCTCCTTTAATCCTGACTCTCTCATTGACTTCTTGACAACGACCGATTTACTCCACAAACTCTGATGATACTTTTCGCACTCCCCTCAGCCCTTTCTGGTTCAGTCTCTTGCTGCCCTTTACCCTTTCACCATCCACTGCCCCGCTGTTATCCGTAACCTGTTGCTCATCCATCTCCCTTTTGCCACCTGATGCCCTCACTTCCTTCCTGCCCTGCAGCGCTGTATAGTCCTTGTGGCTTAGCGCTTCTTTTTGATTATAATAATAATAATCACCAGTTGATGTTTATTGGATGCTTGGCATGATTTGTTTACTTTTGAACTTTGGTAAAAATCGAACATTTCTGCTACTTTGAGCTCAATTTCTAGGTACTTTTCTTTGTAAAACCAGTCAAAATCATCTCAATTTCTGTAATATGTCTTCCATTCTATAAAATGAGACCAAGAAAACTAGAATAAAACAATAAATACCATACGAAAATACAGTGCAAAGTCGCTGTTTTATTCCAAAAACACGGTCAGTTTTTTTTTTCTCATTATGCACTGTGTGCTGCAGGATTTTTTTTATACTGCACACTCTGACCACATAGACCCATTCTTTCATATGTATGCCTACCAGCTTTCTCCCACTAGATTTGAGGGTGCTAGAATTTAGGCGTACTAGTACGTCAAAAACCCTGGGTCATAAGCCGTACTAGTACGGCCAAAACCCTCAAAGGGTTAAAATAGTCTGATTTATATGTCCTTGTAGTCTTCCTATTTCCTTACATCTTGAATCTATTTACAATTCTCCCTCATGCTTAACCCAAGTTAATCTTAACTGTTGTATTATTCATGTCAGACACTGGTGTGTTACAATGTGTGTGGTGTGTTACAGGATGTGTGGTCTCTTGCAGGCTGTCAGGTTTATCACCATTCATGGGTCACAACTACGTGGAGACGATGACTAACGTGACGCATAACAAATACGACTTTGAGGATGAAAGTTTCAAGAGTGTCTCAGACGAGTCCAAGGAGTTTATCCAGAAACTGTTGGTGCTGGATAAAAGGTAAGAATGTCTTGCCTAGATCTGTCAGTCACTTTTCTCTTATCACTTCATGATCTTATACCTGTATGCATTCGTGTGTATATTATTATTATAATAAAAGAGAAGTGCTAAACCTACAGGAGTCATGCAGCACAGATTCGTGTGAATAATTATCCAAACTATGGATAGTCTTTAGCCTCATCAGTAGCCTAAGCTAAGTTTCTCACATTTTTCCAGTTATTTTCCTAGAGCACTGATGCAGAAGCCTTAGCAGACCTGAAAGCTTTGGACAGCATACTGCATCACTGCAATGTGACATTGCATGGGTGCAATACTGTATTGATGCAATATGGCATCAGTGCAGTATTGCACTGATATTGTACTGATGAAGGAATGGTGGGAATGTTGCAGTTCAGAGAGTCATTTTAACTGTTATATCTGAACACTTCTGATGGATGATGGTGACTGCTGCTTTTTTTTTTAGTCACCTTACCTTGGTGGGAGACAACTAGTATTAAAATTTTTTAACATTGTAATACTATAAGGTTTGGCATTCCTGAGTGTTAACTGTAATATATAGTCAAGTATATTAATTGCTATTGTAGGGCTTTTATGTTGCAGTTTGCGCCTGACCCCTGCACAGTGTCTCCGCCATGACTGGCTAAGAAGGCCACCCCCCTCCACCTTGCGCTACAGATGCCTAGAGTCTGAGGGCGGGTCTGAGGGCGAGTCTGAGGGGGAATCTGAGGAAGAGTCTGAGGAAGAATCCGAATCAGAAGACTCAGAGACTGACAACTCACTCACAGAGGAGAAGATTGCAAAGGAGGAAAAGGAAAATGAAAAGGAGAGGAGGAGGAGAGATAATGAACAGATAAAAAACATTGAAATCAAGAGAAAAGAATTGGAAAAACAAATGGAAGAAAAGAAGAAAGACTTAGAAAAACAAATGGAAGAAAAGAAGAAAGACTTAGAAAAACAAATGGAAGAAAAGAAGAAAGAACTGGAAAAAAAGGCAGCGGCTATAAAACAAGAGGAGGAGCTGGAACGAACAAAAAAACAACTGAAGGAATTTGTGGAGAGATGGAACTCCCATCCTAACTCGCCATATCTGGTGGGGACACCCATTCCACTGGATCTACAGCGGCTAGTCAGGACAGGTGGCTGGAACTCCAGAGCATCCTTAGCATCCTTTGCCTCTATGGCTGTGGCACCCCCATCTGACATTGCTGACCTCTCACACCTGGAGGAAGATGTGTTTACCTTCAATGACCTGGATGCTGTAACTAATGAGGAGGCACTAATTAACAATGTGGATAGCCAAGAAGATTTCACACTGTACACAATAGAGCCCACAGCACCCCTCACCAAGCAACCATCACCAGAGGAAGTGGCCAAAGAGCTGGAGGCTAAACTGATACAACTGCAACTGGAGGACACAACAGTATCCAGCAAGGATACAAGTACAGGTGAAGGTATCTACCATAATCCTACAACATGCACAACTAGAACTAAATTTGATGATATGCAAGAAGAACTGAATGAGATTTTGAAACTACAGAATACAACAAAAAATGCAAAGAACAAAACTGTACTAAATGATGTAGCTAATAATAGTAAGGATAAAATTAATAAATATAATGAAGAACAGGCAAAGGCTAAAGATATCCTTAATAAAAAAGAAGAGCAAAGGAAGCCTAATGATATACTGATAAATAAGGAGAAAGAACCCCTAGAAAAGGTTATTGAGGTACCACACAAAATGAGTGCAGAATCTATGGAAAAACACAAGAGAGCATATGAAGAACGGAAGAAAATGAAAGATATGGATTCAGACCAGCCAAAAGGCAAAGAAAATAATGGGAGAAGCAGCATCAGCAACCATCAGGATCAGGAGAAACCAAAGAGTGTAGATAGAAAAACAATGAGAGAATCAAAATCCAAAATATCTGAGGAGCTGCCTGAGGCTGAAAAGATCATTAATGACATACTGAGGGTAGATCACAAGAGTGCATATGAGGAATATAAGAGAATGATGGCCGAGTCACAGATGAAGATTGACGAGAAAAAGGCAAATGAAAGCGTGAAAAATAACGTAGAAAAGGAGGAGAACAAGCAGATACCAATCAAGACACAAGAGAAGACTGCCTACAAGGAAGATACTGCTAGTAAGAGAGAGAACAGCGAACACAAGATCATAAACATCACACACAAGAAGGAAGACCAAAAGAAACAAGAGTCTGTAAAGGTGAATGTGACAGGCAGAACAAAGAACTCGCAGGAAAGCATTATACGGAAACAAATCACTGACAAAAGGGTTAATGGTGTCAAAAAAGAAACCATTGAAGAAAAACAGAGTGAAGAAGAAAGGAAGAAAAGACAAGAGGAAGAAATGGCTGAACACAAAAGGCTGTATGAAGAATACAAAAGGATGGTGTATCAAGGGAAAAATAAAGAAGATAAAATTTCTGAAGTTACTCAAGTTCATGAACAGCAAAGGGCTGCTGACAAGCAAGCAGTTAGTGTAACACTAACAAACAAATCACAGAATAAAGAAAGACATAGACAGCCAAATGATGCAATAAGAATGCTGGGAAATCAAAATATGAATTCTTGCAGCAAATCTGATCTGTTGCCAAAAGAACCACTGAAAAGACCTGAAATAATTGCACTCCAAAATGAGGAGCTTGGGGGAGTAATTTCAAGACAAAGAAAAAAGTCCCTATCACGTTCAGAACAGGGAGGTAGCAACAGAGATAGCACCTCTCGAGGCACAACTTCCAAAAACAGCGAAGAACGGGAATACAGTCCCAGAGGCTCAAGAGGTTCAACTCCAACCAAGCAGCTCAAGAAACAGCCCTCTAGAGATGTGCCTCTTCCAGTCAAGAACACAGATAGGGAAGATCAAGGAGCAACACCAGTTCTTCATGTGTCTTTGAGAGTTGGCTCTTTACCTTCTGCCACCAATGATAATGACAGTTTACACAGCATTGAAAAGCAAAGCTCTGTTGATATGATGCCAGGGAGTCCTACCCGAAGGAGCCGAAAGACTTCACGTGAGGAGCGTCCACCCTCCAGAGAGTCCGATAGGAGTACCCGGGGAGGAACTCCTGTTAGCAGTAGCCATCGGCGACCTTCTCGAGATGTTCCCCTCAGTCCTGCTCAGTTGGAACGCCTGGATGCAAGCTTTAGCCTGAGTATCTCTGACCAAACATTTCCTCAGTCACAAGCTTGGCCTGACATTATTGTTGGGCCTCAAGGTGAAGATAGTGAAGACTTGCCAGATTATAAAGATTCTTTAGATATTCCGGTTGCAACTCTAATGAAGAGTCCAAGTGGAACATTGTTATCTGTCCCAGGGGTGACAGTTTCTCAAGTAAACAAGCAGGCATTAAATGATCCCTCACCTCCGAGTCCCAACCAGGCAAACGATGAGACAGTTGCCAAAGATGAGCAAGCCTATGTCCCAAACAACAAGCTAGTTGCATGGATACTCGATATTGGCACAAAGCAAGTTCAACAAACTTCATCTGTCAGCATGTCTGATCGTGTGAACCAGTGGGAATCAAGAGATTCTTCCCCCAGACTAACCCCTTCTCCTTCCAGAGACAGATCTCCACGGCCTAGAGAGTTATCTCCATTGCCTACTGGAAAAGAGAGAGAAAAATCTCCCACATTGGCGAGGCCACAGCCATTTCAGCCTTTATCACGGGAGGCATCTTCTGATAGTCTTTTCATCCAAACACCTTGGGGGACCCTGAAACGTTCTCCATCCAAGAGTAGCTTATCAAAAACTCAGTCTTTTGAAGCTCCTTCCACAAAGATAGGAGAAATGACATCAACTGTGCTCGGTAGTACAGATTTGTCATCAGAAAAATCTGATGACAGCACATACACTGACAATGCAACACAATCTCGGTCTCCTAAAGCAGTGGGATCAAAGTTAATAAGACAATTAGCTGTGGAGGTGACAGACTCCCAGCCTGCCCACAGGGTTAGCAGTGATATACCTCCCAAACCTCCAGAAAGGAATAAAGAAACATATAAAAGTGAGCAAGAAGATGATAGACCTGCAGTCAAACAAGAAAATAATGAAAGAAAAGTTTTAATCGAAAAAATACATAATGATAGAACTGAAATCAAGCAAGAAGATAATGGTAGAACAACTACAGTCAAGCAAAATGTTAATAGAACTGAAATCAACCAAGACAATCATAGAACTGCAGTCAAGCAAGATGATTTTAAAAGCTACACACTGCCCAGATCATCAAAACTTATGAAACAGAGGTCATCAGATTGTTTAAATTTGTATTCAAGTGACAAGAAGCAAGACATCAAGAAGCCTCCACCTATTGATATTAAGAAAATTAATGAAGACTATAACACTCAAAGTCTAAAGAGAAAAAGCAAATTCCCTCCTTCACCAAACCAAAAGAAGAAAATTGGTCCCATGCTCTTTTCTGCTCAGGATCGAATATTTCAGTTTGAGCAAAAGCCTACGTTCAGTCACCCACCACAGCAACCCATCACTAGAACCAGAAGTAATGTTGTTCTTTCACTTTGCTCTGAGAAGGTATCAAATGATGTTAACAAGAATGGCTTGCGTGGGGCTAAAGTGAATGACAAGACTCAGGTCGGGTACCTGAGGACAAGGCTCCTGGAAAAAGTAGGCAAGAGTACACCTACACTGCCTGAGGAACCAGGCCAGGGTGAAGACTCAATCAGTCAGAGTACCACTAACAATAAAAGGAATAGTGCTGGTGGCTCCGGGCCCTCCCACCTCCGTTAGCAAACCTCTCACACGCAGTTTCACTTTACAAGGTGTATGAATGTTAAACTCCTAAAGCATCTGTATTAAGTTTATGAATATATTTGAGAAGTGCCAGGCTGTGCCGTCACTCACTGGACATAAATGTGTGAGAGCAACTCATTTCCCTCCATCATGCATATTTAACCATATCACAATATCTGTTACTGTTAGAAAACTTTGCATGTTTATGACCACAGAATATAAAAATTACACAATCATTTGTCAAAGTATTACTTTTTCACCTTACATACATACACACACACACAAATACACAT
>NC_091298.1:63300402-63320067 GCF_038502225.1 Cherax quadricarinatus
ACAAATACACATACAGTATATAGTACAGAAAATTATACCTGGTGATGTTTCTAATCATCATGTCAACAACACTGTGACCAGCATTATCACGCTTTGACAAATTATGTTCGCAAAGGCAGCTTTCATAAGGAAGAATTTTGTCACTATTGCTTTATAAGCATGTTAAATTTTTTTGCATTATTATAAATGAAACTTGTACAAGCTAGAGATTATTATTTACCCTTACAGCAACCAGATAAAGTATGTATTTTTTTTTTTTCCAAGCCAAACTTGTCAGTTACACTATAGGTGTATGATAATTTTTTTTTTTTTTTGAGTGATTTATCAGGCAAAACCCTATTGGAAAAAGTGATCAAGTTATTGTGAAAACAATATTTGCCACTAAATATGACCTTAGGGAAGGAAAAAATTTACTAAATTATAAGTTCTCATTCACAGAGCACTAAATCTATTGGGATGTCATATAGCACCTGGGAAATAGGAGGCAATCAATTTGGTCCAAGGGGGAAAAAATAAAATTCCTTGGATTAAGAGTCCTTCCCTAGCATAAGGCATTCCAAATGAAGGGGTAAATATGCAGATCAAAAGCAATATTTCAAGGATATTAACTGGAATCAGTGACTTCAAAATAAAAATGTGATATACGAGTTCTGCAAACTACATACATGAAAATGGTATCAGTCAGTACACAGAAGCGTCTTGCTTATTCAGCACCCTATTTTCAGTGCTCCACGTTGTTGGTTTTTCAATTGAGCCATTCATCATATTCAGTGCTTTTTCAACCTTTCCATCATTTTTGCACAACTGTAGTTTATGGAAGAGCAACCAGTGCCACATTTTAAGGTAAGTATTATGTGTACTGTGTATTTATTTTACTTTTGTATCTTTTTTCTTCATATCTAGTTGTACCAAGCTTTCAGATGCATTCAGTATTGAAAAAATGCTCCTTTTCCACCTGCTGGCAATTTTTGCTTATTGTTGGGGTTGGGAACCTAACAGCCTTTTTTTTTTTTTTTTTTTTCAACAAGTCGGCCGTCTCCCAGCGAGGCAGGGTGACCCAAAAAAAAGAAAGAAAATCCCCAAAAAGAAAATACTTTCATCATCATTCAACACTTTCACCACACTCACACATTATCACTGCTTTTGCAGAGGTGCTCAGAATACAACAGTTTAGAAGCATATACGTATAGAGATACACAACATATCCCTCCAAACTGCCAATATCCCAAACCCCTCCTTTAAAGTGCAGGCATTGTACTTCCCATTTCCAGGACTCAAGTCCGACTATATGAAAATAACCGGTTTCCCTGAATCCCTTCACTAAATATTACCCTGCTCACACTCCAACAGATCGTCAGGTCCCAAGTATCATTCGTCTCCATTCACTCCTATCTAACACGCTCATGCACGCTTGCTGGAAGTCCAAGCCCCTCACCCACAAAACCTCCTTTACCCCCTCTTTCCAACCCTTTCGAGGACGACCCCTACCCCTCTTTCCTTCCCCTATAGATTTATATGCTTTCCATGTCATTCTACTTTGATCCATTCTCTCTAAATGACCAAACCACCTCAACAACCCCTCTTCTGCCCTCTGACTAATGCTTTTATTAACTCCACACCTTCTCCTAATTTCCACACTCCGAATTTTCTGCATAATATTTACACCACACATTGCCCTTAGACAGGACATCTCCACTGCCTCCAACCGTCTCCTCGCTGCTGCATTTACCACCCAAGCTTCACATCCATATAAGAGTGTTGGTACTACTATACTTTCATACATTCCCTTCTTTGCCTCCATAGATAACGTTTTTTGACTCCACATATACCTCAACGCACCACTCACCTTTTTTCCCTCATCAATTCTATGATTAACCTCATCCTTCATAAATCCATCCGCTGACACGTCAACTCCTAAGTATCTGAAAACATTCACTTCTTCCATACTCCTCCTCCCCAATTTGATATCCAATTTTTCTTTATCTAAATCATTTGATACCCTCATCACCTTACTCTTTTCTATGTTCACTTTCAACTTTCTACCTTTACACACATTCTCAAACTCATCCACTAACCTTTGCAATTTTTCTTTAGAATCTCCCATAAGCACAGTATCATCAGCAAAAAGTAACTGTGTCAATTCCCATTTTGAATTTGATTCCCCATAATTTAATCCCACCCCTCTCCCGAACACCCCAGCATTTACTTCTTTTACAACCCCATCTATAAATATATTAAACAACCATGGTGACATTACACATCCACAGGAAGAAATATACAGACGAAAATATTTAAAAAGGTAATAATGTACAAGAGTGAGACAGAACCAAATTTGTTTTTATCATAAAATCTACATCCCAGGAAAAAAATGAATGACTTTCACCTAGCAAGTGGTATTTATTATTATTATAATCAAGGGAGAAGCGCTAAACCCGGAGGATTATACAGCGCCTGGGGGGGGATGTGGAAGGCATTCAGGCTTAATTCGAGGAACTGGAGCACAGATCCAATTCCCTAAATCAAGAGCCCCTCACCAACATCAAGGAACCTTCCTTGAGGGGTTGCAAGTGGTAATTAGGAATCATGATTAAAGTTTAGGATCACACCCACTATTAATTCTTCAGAAATTGAAGTTCAAAGTGTCTTAGTGAGACTTAACATCTATTTCTTTTTAAAATTAAATATGGGAGTTAGCATAATCCAACATTAGAGATGTAGCAGGAAAGAAGTGAGCCATGCTAACATTACCTTGGGACAGATGATGATTTACACTGCACTACCTTTGTAGATGCACAAGGTAGGCCAGCATCACTCCTGGATACAGAATAGCATGAGGTAGGTCAGAATCATTCCAAGGCAAGAGTCACTGGGCAAACCAGCATCACCTTGAGAATTTAGGTAATAAACTGACCAGCATCATCCCAGGACACTGAGTATTAAACAGACCAGCATCAGCCTGAGGAGGAGAAAAGTATTAGGCAGGCCAGCATCACCATGGGATACAGACAAGTGTTAGGAAGGTCAGCATCACCATGGGATGCAGACAAGTGTTAGGCAGGCCAACATTACTCTGGGATGCAGACTAGCTACTAATTAATGTATCAAATACTACTTTTCTTGTAAATCATCATCTTTCAACAAACCGACCGTATCCCACTTAGGCAGGGTGGCCCAAAATAGAAAAACAAAATTTTCTCTTTTTAACATTAGTAATGTATACAGAAAGGGTTACTAGCCCCTTGTTCCTGGCATTTTAGTTGCCTCTTAAGACATGCATGGCTTACGGAGGTTTTTTTTTTTTTTATTATCACACCGGCCGATTCCCACCAAGGCAGGGTGGCCCGAAAAAGAAAAACTTTCACCATCATTCACTCCATCACTGTCTTGCCAGAAGGGTGCTTTACACTACAGTTTTTAAACTGCAACATTAACACCCCTCCTTCAGAGTGCAGGCACTGTACTTCCCATCTCCAGGACTCAAGTCCGGCCTGCCGGTTTCCCTGAATCCCTTCATAAATGTTACTTTGCTCACACTCCAACAGCACGTCAAGTATTAAAAACCATTTGTCTCCATTCACTCCTATCAAACACGCTCACGCATGCCTGCTGGAAGTCCAAGCCCCTCGCACACAAAACCTCCTTTACCCCCTCCCTCCAACCCTTCCTAGGCCGACCCCTACCCCGCCTTCCTTCCACTACAGACTGATACACTCTTGAAGTCATTCTGTTTCGCTCCATTCTCTCTACATGTCCGAACCACCTCAACAACCCTTCCTCAGCCCTCTGGACAACAGTTTTGGTAATCCCGCACCTCCTCCTAACTTCCAAACTACGAATTCTCTGCATTATATTCACACCACACATTGCCCTCAGACATGACATCTCCACTGCCTCCAGCCTTCTCCTCGCTGCAACATTCATCACCCACGCTTCACACCCATATAAGAGCGTTGGTAAAACTATACTCTCATACATTCCCCTCTTTGCCTCCAAGGACAAAGTTCTTTGTCTCCACAGACTCCTAAGTGCACCACTCACTCTTTTTCCCTCATCAATTCTATGATTCACCTCATCTTTCATAGACCCATCCGCTGACACGTCCACTCCCAAATATCTGAATACGTTCACCTCCTCCATACTCTCTCCCTCCAATCTGATATTCAATCTTTCATCACCTAATCTTTTTGTTATCCTCATAACCTTACTCTTTCCTGTATTCACCTTTAATTTTCTTCTTTTGCACACCCTACCAAATTCATCCACCAATCTCTGCAACTTCTCTTCAGAATCTCCCAAGAGCACAGTGTCATCAGCAAAGAGCAGCTGTGACAACTCCCACTTTGTGTGTGATTCTTTATCTTTTAACTCCACGCCTCTTGCCAAGACCCTCGCATTTACTTCTCTTACAACCCCATCTATAAATATATTAAACAACCACGGTGACATCACACATCCTTGTCTAAGGCCTACTTTTACTGGGAAAAAATTTCCCTCTTTCCTACATACTCTAACTTGAGCCTCACTATCCTCGTAAAAACTCTTCACTGCTTTCAGTAACCTACCTCCTACACCATACACTTGCAACATCTGCCACATTGCCCCCCTATCCACCCTGTCATACGCCTTTTCCAAATCCATAAATGCCACAAAGACCTCTTTAGCCTTATCTAAATACTGTTCACTTATATGTTTCACTGTAAACACCTGGTCCACACACCCCCTACCTTTCCTAAAGCCTCCTTGTTCATCTGCTATCCTATTCTCCGTCTTACTCTTAATTCTTTCAATTATAACTCTACCATACACTTTACCAGGTACACTCAACAGACTTATCCCCCTATAATTTTTGCACTCTCTTTTATCCCCTTTGCCTTTATACAAAGGAACTATGCATGCTCTCTGCCAATCCCTAGGTACCTTACCCTCTTCCATACATTTATTAAATAATTGCACCAACCACTCCAAAACTATATCCCCACCTGCTTTTAACATTTCTATCTTTATCCCATCAATCCCGGCTGCCTTACCCCCTTTCATTTTACCTACTGCCTCACGAACTTCCCCCACACTCACAACTGGCTCTTCCTCACTCCTACAAGATGTTATTCCTCCTTGCCCTATACACGAAATCACAGCTTCCCTATCTTCATCAACATTTAACAATTCCTCAAAATATTCCTTCCATCTTCCCAATACCTCTAACTCTCCATTTAATAACTCTCCTCTCCTATTTTTAACTGACAAATCCATTTGTTCTCTAGGCTTTCTTAACTTGTTAATCTCACTCCAAAACTTTTTCTTATTTTCAACAAAATTTGTTGATAACATCTCACCCACTCTCTCATTTGCTCTCTTTTTACATTGCTTCACCACTCTCTTAACTTCTCTCTTTTTCTCCATATACTCTTCCCTCCTTGCATCACTTCTACTTTGTAAAAACTTCTCATATGCTAACTTTTTCTCCCTTACTACTCTCTTTACATCATCATTCCACCAATCGCTCCTCTTCCCTCCTGCACCCACTTTCCTGTAACCACAAACTTCTGCTGAACACTCTAACACTACATTTTTAAACCTACCCCATACCTCTTCGACCCCATTGCCTATGCTCTCATTAGCCCATCTATCCTCCAATAGCTGTTTATATCTTACCCTAACTGCCTCCTCTTTTAGTTTATAAACCTTCACCTCTCTCTTCCCTGATGCTTCTATTCTCCTTGTATCCCATCTACCTTTTACTCTCAGTGTAGCTACAACTAGAAAGTGATCTGATATATCTGTGGCCCCTCTATAAACATGTACATCCTGAAGTCTACTCAACAGTCTTTTATCTACCAATACATAATCCAACAAACTACTGTCATTTCGCCCTACATCATATCGTGTATACTTATTTATCCTCTTTTTCTTAAAATATGTATTACCTATAACTAAACCCCTTTCTATACAAAGTTCAATCAAAGGGCTCCCATTATCATTTACACCTGGCACCCCAAACTTACCTACCACACCCTCTCTAAAAGTTTCTCCTACTTTAGCATTCAAGTCCCCTACCACAATTACTCTCTCACTTGGTTCAAAGGCTCCTATACATTCACTTAACATCTCCCAAAATCTCTCTCTCTCCTCTGCATTCCTCTCTTCTCCAGGTGCATACACGCTTATTATGACCCACTTCTCGCATCCAACCTTTACTTTAATCCACATAATTCTTGAATTTACACATTCATATTCTCTTTTCTCCTTCCATAACTGATCATTTAACATTACTGCTACCCCTTCCTTTGCTCTAACTCTCTCAGATACTCCAGATTTAATCCCATTTATTTCCCCCCACTGAAACTCTCCTACCCCCTTCAGCTTTGTTTCGCTTAGGGCCAGGACATCCAACTTCTTTTCATTCATAACATCAGCAATCATCTGTTTCTTGTCATCCGCACTACATCCACGCACATTTAAGCAACCCAGTTTTATAAAGTTTTTCTTCTTCTCTTTTTTAGTAATTGTATACAGGAGAAGGGGTTACTAGCCCATTGCTCCCGGCATTTTAGTCGCCTCATACGACACGCATGGCTTACGGAGGAAAGATTCTTTTCCACTTCCCCATGGACAATAGAAGAAATAAAAAAGAACAAGAGCTATTTAGAAAAAGGAGAAAAACCTAGATGTATGTATATATATATATGCATGTGCGTGTCTGTGAAGTGTGACCAAAGTGTAAGTAGGAGTAGCAAGATATCCCTGTTATCTTAGCGTGTTTATGAGACAGAAAAAGAAACCAGCAATCCTACCATCATGCAAAACAGTTACAGGTTTTTGTTTCACAGTCATCTGGCAGGACGGTAGTACTTCCCTGGGTGGTTGCTGTCTACCAACCTACTACCTATAACAGGAGTGCTAAACCATCTTCGATTTAATAATAGCTAACACTTACAGAAAAGTTCTTACTTCATATAAGCTTAACCACAATCATAAAATATTTAAGTGCAACACACAGTACCTATCCTAAATGCATCCATTCACTGTATGAGAATTATTACATTTACAAACTACAAACAATAAAACTAAATATTGAAGACTTATTACTGAAGTATATTAATGCAGCAACTTACTGTTGAATATACTTGTTCATTCAAATATAGCACTTCTTCAGTAAATAAGTACAGGTACTGTAGCTGCAGCTGCACATAATGACGAAAAATATACAAGACTTGCCCAAATGTAAAATCCTTACATGCAAATGTTTACCACAAAAATTTACAATGTCCAAACTGTTACAGTTTATGTAATTTATTACTGACAGTTCACCTAACAAATTCCCTATTTTACAGTATTAGCTGCCAAATCTATGTTGGACTAACGGACTGAATGAATGATGGGCTAAACATGTAGAAGACTGGACATAAGGTTGAAGCCAGTCAAAAACTGGATGACTGACACCTGAAACCAACAGAAAGACTGAGCTGATGAGGGAGACTAGCAGCAGAAAGCTGGATGGATGTGATACAAAACTACTGAAGAACTGAATACATAACAAAGGAGGAATGAATGACTACTGCAAAGCGGCAGCCTAGATTATTGCACGAATGAACAAATCATGGCCTCATTTAATGGTTGATTGGAGGGATGATGACTTCGGTTAGTAGATGATTGCTTCTATTTAATATGAGGCTAGAGGGCCTGTTAATGAATGGTACCTACAGTTAAATGATGGCTTTAGCTAATGAAAGATGAAGTGGATAAAGGCCGTAATGAAAGCCTATACAGATGGTACAAATAACCATAGTATATGACTGGATCAAAAATAGCTTCATTTGGCAGATGAATGGTTGGATGATACCCTAACCTAATGGAAGATTGAACATGATGGTCCATTTGTAAATAACAATGAAAGATCTACTGGTAGATGACTGCATGAATGACAGCCTCTTAGTGGAAGGCTGGATGAATAATGACTTTAATCAGTAGATGAGTGGACAAATGAATGCTTCATTTAGTGCATGAATCCAAATGAAGACTTCAGCGGAAATGGGATGGACAACGGCCTCAGTTATTTGAGTGCTAGATGGATGATAACCACCAGGTACTAGAAATTGGCTTCAGTTAGAAGACTGGACGGACAATGACCTCGGCTAACCAAAGATTGGACGGATGGTACCCGCAGTCACAAAAGACTGAACAGATAATAACCTCACTTTATGGAGGATTGAATAGATGACAGCCTCAACTTAGGGAAGATTGGATGTATGTTGGCCTCAGCTTATGGCAGATCAGATGGCAAATTCAACCAACACACTAAGTGACAACTCATCAAACAAATGGATGGATAATTAACTTTTGATGATTTACTATACATTCTCAAACAGATTAATGGCAATTCAGTTAGCTGCAAATCTGAAATGGCAATGAAGAGATTCAGGATTCCAGTATAGGGACTGATGATAGACATAAAAATAAAAAGAAGTGGCATTTTCCATAATACGCATGAGACTTGTACTCTGCAGAAACTGACACAAGGTTATTTACTTATAAGGAAATCAGACTTCGTGTAATGGTTATAACTACTGATTAGTAGTACAGTATAATTAAGTATTAATTAATAAAAACTACAGTTCAATGGGAATAATGCCTTTTAAAGTACAGTGGACCCTCAGCTAACGATATTAATTCGTTCCTGAGAGCTCATCGTTAGCTGAATTAATTTTCCCCATAAGAAATAATGGAAATCAAATCTATGCAAGACACCCCAAAGTATGAAAAAAAAAAAATTTTACCACATGAAATATTAATTTTAATACACACAAACTGACACTTACCTTTATTGAAGATCTGGTGATGATTGATGGGATGGGAGGAGGGCAGAGTGTGGAAGTTGTTAATATTTAGAAGGGGAATCTCCTTCCATTAGGACTTGAGGTATCAAGTCCTTTTCTGGGGTTACTTCCCTTATTCTTTTTATGCCACTAGGACCAGCTTAAGAGTCACTGGACCTCTGTCGCACAACATATCTGTCCATAGAGCTCGGTACCTCTCGTTCCTTTATGATTTGTCTAAAGTGGTTCACAACATTGTCATTGTAACAGTCACCAGCACGGCTTGCAATAGCTGTGTGAGGGTGATTTTCATCCATAAAGGTTTGCACTTCAAGCCACTTTGCACACATTTCCTTAATATCTTTTTACAATTTCATACTAATTCTCACCCTTTTTACCACAGGGATGGCACTAGAAGCTTTCTTGGGGTCCAAGGTGACTTATTTTGCAGCTACAAACACTAAAAACACTGGGATAATGTGAAATGTACCGAATGTATGCGTAGATGCGACGGCACTGGTGGCTTGTAAACACTGGTGTTCAGGCCACATGTGGACACATCTCGAACGAATCATGTAGGGCGAGTTTTTTAGCATTAGCTGAGGCAAAATTTTTGCGTTAAAATGTATCATTAGCTGGATTTAACGTTAGGTGATGCCATCGTTAGCTGAGGGTCCACTGTACAATTATATACTTCTAAAATAAAAATTCATAAATTTCATTGAGAGTGATTTTTTAAATGACTTGATTCTACTTCAATATACCTTCATATAATTATCTAGAAGTTCCTAAATGAACAAAGTCATCACAGTGTTGATGAAACGAAAGCCCTGTCTAGAACCATCTGAACAGATGGTTTTTCTCAGGTAAAAATGTGACTAAATGAAACATGCCTTATTCTAAACAGCACTGAATGAATAAATTCAGCTAAGAGATGATTATATTGATGATGCCTTCTGCCAAGGTATGACTGGATGGATGACTCAATCAAAACCCAACTGAACATAAAGTTGCCGGGGAACGACTAGAGGGATGATAACTTCTTTCAGGATGATGGAATAGATGATACACTCTTATTCCAATGTGGAATCTTCATAAACAGATAAGTAAAACTAATGGCCTTTACATTCCTTAGTTCAACACATCATGACAAGAACAAATCTGAACTTCAAAAAAAGATACTGCTGAGCATATGACATATGGTCTTGTGAGAAATTTAGTTGGATCTCAAAATTCCTTAATAAAAGAAAAAAAATGGCTGATATTATTATACCATAGAAATCTTAAATATACAGCAAAATGCATATAAATGTTGAACATGTTATCTTCAGAAAGTTAATTTTGTAAAACATGAAGATGACACACTGTGTATAAAGATGAAAGTATCAACCAAATAGAAAAACAAAGAATAGAGGAGCATTCGAGTGCTTTTTTGCAATTTTCATTCTCACTTTATGTACAAATTACAGTATTTACACATCAGAACTGTGTGATGAGCTGTAAATAAAAATTACATTTTAATGTAATTTTGTTAATGATGCATAAACAAGTAATTTTATTTGAAAATTTAAAAGCAAATAACACATACTTAAACATTTAGTACAAAAAGAATTTAAATAGAATAGAGACTAAAAATAAGAAAAAATAAGGCACCTGTCTTTCCCATTTAAGCTAATCTATCTTGCCTGAAAGGCGGAAAATATATTCTGTTCAGACACTGGGAAAAACTGAGGCGATATACAGTACTCTCACACTGTGCTTTTTCGTACTGCTTTTTTTTGTTGTTGTTATACAGCCATTGAAATTTTCTTCCAAATATTACTCCTTCATGAAACAAAGTTGTAAAGTTTGGGTAAATTTTGAAATCAAGCTGGATCTCATGTGGAATATTTCCCCTATACACTAAGGAAATGTCTTGGATTACTTAAATGTGGTGCACTGTGCTCGCTTATTTGTGGTTGCAGGGGTCGATTCTCAGATCTTTACCCTACCTGTTAACTTGCCAAGTGCCAGATTCACTCCCTCGTATTATTATTATAATAAAAAAGAAGCGCTAAGCCACAAGGGCTATACAGCGCTGCAGGGTAGGGAAGGAAGCAAGGGTACTGGGCGGTAGAAGGGGGGAGGATCAGGAGGTTACAGAAAACAGAGGGGCAGGGGATAGTGCGAGGGTAGAGGGTAGCAAGAGATTGAGGTAGAAAGGGCTGAAGGTATCAGAGTTTGTGAAGTCAGTCAGTTGTTGTCAAAAAGTCAATGAGAGAGTCTGGATGAAAGGTGGGTCCCTCAGCGAGAAGGGAAGGTAAAGAGAGAGCAGCGGAGCAAAGACGACAACGATGGAGGTAAATTCTGCATGCTCGCTGATAAAGTGGGCAGTCTAACAGAATGTGGCTGACTGATAATGGAACCTGACAATTCTCACAGAGAGGAGCAGGGTGCCTCTCCATGAGATAACCATGAGTAAGACAAGTATGGCCAATGCGAAGACGGGAGAGAGTAGTCTCCCAACCTCGACACTGGTGACAAGAAGACGGCCAGTAACCTATACTCAGTTTAATAGACTGAAGTTTGTTACCAAGCATAGTAGACCAACGTTGTTGCCAACGGGTGTGAAGGTGGGTAGCTATTGCAGCAAAATAGTCCGTAAATGGGATACCTCTATATGAAACTGGTAGGTCATATACTGCTGACCGCGCAGCAGTGCCTGTCTGTTCATTGCCCTGTACGTCAACATGACCAGGGACCCAACAAAAAACAATATCTTTATGCTTGGTAAAGATGCGGCATAGCCAAAGTTGGATACGGAGGACTAAGGGGTGAGGTGTATCAAATTTCTGTATAGCCTGTAAAGCACTAAGGGAGTCTGAGACAACTGCAAATGATGACACAGGCATAGATGCAATACAGATAAGTGCTGCAAGAATCACTCCCTCGTAGCTCTGTGGACCCTACTCTAAAATTAGGCACAGAGCCTGCCTCTACCACCACTTCAAAATAATTCAACCTCTTGACCATTCTAATTATTATTACAATCAAAAAGCACTAAACCTACTAGGGTCAAACAGCACTGCCTGACCACTCCAAGACTGAGCAAATACTTCCTGACATCTTTGTGGCTTACCTGTTCCTTTAATTTGAAACTGTCTGCTTGAGTATCTGTTTCTCACCTCTCAGCCTCTCCCAACTACCCTATAAATTCTTCTGAGTATTTTGTATGTTGTTATCATATCTTCCCCAGTTCTTGTCCTCCAATGCTGTTAGATTCAGTTCTGTTAGCCTCAGGAATACACCTCAAATATGTCTGGAATTTCTCCAGTTTCTTAACATGCCAAGTTTGTGGATAAGTAGGGCCACATTAATCATCTCCACAGAATTCTATGGCAACAAAGAAGATGAGCAAGTAATTTAAGGTAGGATAAAATTCTTTCTAGTCAATTTTTAGCACATTTTTAAAGTAAACAAAAAAAATGCATTGTAAAATGTACGAGTGCATTAGCTGATCAAGAGGCCATGGAAAATTTTCCAACCATATCTATGAACCAGCAAGGCCACATTAACCATCTTCACTTTTAAAGCAATGAGCAAGATCATGAAATTCAAAATAAAAATATGTTGCAAAATTTTTTTCACGCTGAGAAAATTGTGTATTATTATTATTAATAGTAGATACTGTCACAGCTGGTGATGCTGGGGGTTTTGAGAAACATAACAGCTACTTCTTATTGAAACAACCTCATATTCTGCAGAAGGAATGCCCTGACCATTTTCTTTGGAAAGAATACACACAAAACTAAAGTCAACAAATACCTTTCCCCAGATCTAAGAAAAGGTACTACCTACCAGATGTTTGTACAGGTATTACACATAGCCACACTGACCCTATCCACATACTTGTATTTCATAATCAACAACTAATACCAACCATATTTAAAGGCAAACTCCATGGGGAAATGGAGAAAAGTGCTTCCTCCATAAGCCATGCATCTCGCAAGAGACTATAAACTGCCAGGAGCAAGAAGCTAGTAGCCCCTTCTCCTGTATAAATTATTAAATGTACAAAAGAAGTAACACTTTATAAACAAAGTGTCTCTTTGTTTTCAGGTCACCCTAACTCAGTGGGAGACGTGTCATGTTAAAAAAAAAATTTAAAAGGCAAGGAAATTTTTACATAACCTCTCAAGCTACATGTCCTTTTGTTTATGACTGTCTAAACCTCATTACATCCAACTAAGCCTAGTACAGAAACATCAATCCTATAACACATTTTTAGATCAACAAGCAGTAACATCTACACTGTAAGGTATCAAAAACTTTTATTACCTTTACAATTAAAAAAAAAAATGGCTTAGCTTTCTTGGAATAAAGAACTTAAATTCATTTACTCCATGTTCTTCACTTTACATAGCATGATTTCACATGTGGTGCCAGTGTCAGGAACACAACTGCGCAAAATTTGAGAGTTTACTGTAGTCATCTATGGGATACTACTACGTACACTGCAAAGAATCCATCACTTGTTATCCCTTTCATCAAGTGACTCTAAAAGACCCATATTATTATTATAATAAAAAAAAGTGCTAAGCCACAAGGGCTTAAAAAAAAAAGACCCATAACTTTAAAGTCAGAGGTCACCATACAATGAAATAAATTTATTCTCCAATGGTTGTCTTTTATACAAATAAACTGTACCAATAACCAAATGCACCTCAAATATAAATCTACAGTATTTCTTCCACAGAATCATCTTTAAGACTACTAACCACCTCTGCTAGATCTCTGCTGTTCCTAGAACAGCTACACACAAATATTTAAAACATAATGTGGCAGATGTTGCAAGTGTATGGTGTAGGAGGTAGGTTACTGAAAGCAGTGAAGAGTTTTTACGAGGATAGTGAGGCTCAAGTTAGAGTATGTAGGAAAGAGGGAAATTTTTTCCCAGTAAAAGTAGGCCTTAGACAAGGATGTGTGATGTCACCGTGGTTGTTTAATATATTTATAGATGGGGTTGTAAGAGAAGTAAATGCGAGGGTCTTGGCAAGAGGCGTGGAGTTAAAAGATAAAGAATCACACACAAAGTGGGAGTTGTCACAGCTGCTCTTTGCCGATGACACTGTGCTCTTGGGAGATTCTGAAGAGAAGTTGCAGAGATTGGTGGATGAATTTGGTAGGGTGTGCAAAAGAAGAAAATTAAAGGTGAATACAGGAAAGAGTAAGGTTATGAGGATAACAAAAAGATTAGGTGATGAAAGATTGAATATCAGATTGGAGGGAGAGAGTATGGAGGAGGTGAACGTATTCAGATATTTGGGAGTGGACGTGTCAGCGGATGGGTCTATGAAAGATGAGGTGAATCATAGAATTGATGAGGGAAAAAGAGTGAGTGGTGCACTTAGGAGTCTGTGGAGACAAAGAACTTTGTCCTTGGAGGCAAAGAGGGGAATGTATGAGAGTATAGTTTTACCAACGCTCTTATATGGGTGTGAAGCGTGGGTGATGAATGTTGCAGCGAGGAGAAGGCTGGAGGCAGTGGAGATGTCATGTCTGAGGGCAATGTGTGGTGTGAATATAATGCAGAGAATTCGTAGTTTGGAAGTTAGGAGGAGGTGCGGGATTACCAAAACTGTTGTCCAGAGGGCTGAGGAAGGGTTGTTGAGGTGGTTCGGACATGTAGAGAGAATGGAGCGAAACAGAATGACTTCAAGAGTGTATCAGTCTGTAGTGGAAGGAAGGCGGGGTAGGGGTCGGCCTAGGAAGGGTTGGAGGGAGGGGGTAAAGGAGGTTTTGTGTGCGAGGGGCTTGGACTTCCAGCAGGCATGCTACTGCATTTGTAGTTGTTTCTATCAGCTAAAATCTATGGAAATAATTCCTAAATAAACAGAGATCTCATCCCTGACTTAATGAAGTACTAAATACCTTCTGGCAATAGTACATTATACTTAAAGCCTGAAAATTTTTGCATGCAAGTATATTTCTTGCAGAAGTCAAAGACAAATAGTTGAATATATTTAATGTTTCTCTGAATCACTAAACCTTATGTAACCAATATTTTCTACATCAGCTTATTTGGGAATAAAACCACTTATATACAGTCTCTCCTCACTTAGTGACATACTCGTTTACCGACGAATCGGACTTACGATGGGCTCTGCCCAGTATGCATACCTAAATAAAGTATATTAGAGCTGATTTCCTGTATTCTGTTTATTACAATATACAGTACACTACTGTATAAACATTTAAAAATATACCAGAAATGTTTTAAATGGTGCAAAGGTGACATTAAAACAATATCAAAGATGGATGACACAAACCCACTATCATTATGGTATGAATTTGTTTACCTACGTAGTCTTAAGAACAGAACTCTATTGTTAAGTGAAGAGAGGCTGTACTACATTTTCTGTAGCATTATATTGCAATCCGTACTCAACATCAGCATCATCGGATAGGTGAAAGAGGCAGTGAATTGATAAGCGGATAAACTCTCAAAAAATGATGCAAAACATTTTCATAATAAAAAAAATGGCTCGTAGTATTTTGTGTGATTTTATCCACAAGCTTCATTCAACCATGTGATATTTAGATACAGTATCTGGAGTACAAAATTGTTCAATAAAAACCTTAGAAGCAGATTTCAAACTGCTTAAATTTGATCCCTGCACAATCTTGGCAAGAATTCACAACATTTTTCATTCCTTTAAGTTTATGAAATTAAATTATATAAATTACATATTTTTATATGCTTAAAATGTGAAGAGCCAAACTACACAGTAGTCTTAGATCTGTTGGAGTGTGAGCAGGGTAATATTTAGTGAAGGGATTCAGGGAAACCGGTTATTTTCATATAGTCGGACTTGAGTCCTGGAAATGGGAAGTACAATGCCTGCACTTTAAAGGAGGGGTTTGGGATATTGGCAGTTTGGAGGGATATGTTGTGTATCTTGATATGTTTATGCTTCTAGACTGTTGTATTCTGAGCACCTCTGCAAAAACAGTGATAATGTGCGAGTGTGGTGAAAGTGTTGAATGATGATGAAAGTATTTTCTTTTTGGGGATTTTCTTTCTTTTTTGGGTCACCCTGCCTTGGTGGGAGACGGCCGACTTGTTGAAAAAAAAAAAAAAAAAAAAAAAAAAAATATTTCATTTCTCAAGATTTAATTTAAAAGATTACAGACACAATAACAGTTATGAAACAAATCATAAAAATTATAATTCTGACTAACTGGTAGAGACTACACTTTAAACTAATTGGTAAAGTAGCAAAATACTTAAACTGGAGCAAAATTTTATACATAAACACAGAATTAACCTGATTAAGATTCATGCAGTTTTAATAAACTGGTTATGAAAATATTAACTGTAGTTATAGCACACTGCTTACATACACACATACTGTACGTACAGCTCACAGTTTGTCCGTCAAGAGTTAGAGTGTTTCAGAGGGGACTAAGAGCTAAAGCTCAATCCTCGCAAAACAAAATAATCAAAGTTCTTGCTAAACTTTTACATAACAGATATGTTTTGCAAAGACATTTGTTCAGCTTTGGTAAACTGAGCGTCCAGTTATATTGCAATAATGTACAGTTTAATTACCTTGTTACAAAGTAAATATGTAACATTGTAGCTGCCTGGTTATACAATAATACATGTAAAAATTAATCTACAATGTGTCTAAAGAAAAAAAAAAATTACCATCTGGCTATTACCATGATGGGCTTTTTCTTGTGGATGGCACTGCATAATTGTACAGTAATGGGAGTCTTGAGTTGGTGTCCAGCGTAATAAGACCACTCTGGCACATCCATAATTTCTTTATCAAATCTAGGAATGCTAAATGAACACACAATCCAAGTAGAAAATAGCTTGATCACAGCTCAGAAATTCATTTTGTAAAGATTTACTGAACCCAAAAACTGAATGAAAAAAAATTGATGATACTACTTGTATATTTATACATATTCATTTTTTTTTAATTGCCCTATCTTTAAATAATGCCAAAACTTTAAATGATATGTCTACATATACAGTGTAGTCCCTCGCTTTTCGTAGTTCTCGGCAATCGTAAATTTCGCCAATCATAGGGGTATTTTCGTATAAACATGGACTCGCTTTTCATAGGTTGACTCGCGAGTCGTAGTTCGTCCGGGACGCGTACCCACGGCGTGAGCCAGTGGCAGCAGCCAGTCTGGCATTGTTTACCAGTGAGCGAAGGTCCCCTCACGTGCTCCAGCGAAATATTTCATAATATTCCATTTATTTTAGTGCTTGCAAGTACTAAATAAGCTACCATGGCTCCAAAGAAAGCTCCTAGTGCCAAGCCTGTGGTAAAGAAGGTGAGAAATACGACTGAATTTAAGAAAACCATCATTGAACAATATGAAAGTGGTACAAGTGTGGCCAAACTGGCCAGGATGTATAAGAAACCCTACACAACCTTATGTTCCATAGTGGCCAAGAAAAAGGAAATAAAGGATGCTGTTGTTGCAAAGGGAGTAACTATGCTGACAAAAATGAGATCACCAGTACTGGAAGAGGTTGAGAAGTTATTATTGGTGTGGATAAATGAGAAACAATTAGCAGGAGATACTCTTATGACTTTGATTATTTGTGAAAAGGCTAGGCAGTTGCATGAAGATTTGGTAAAGAAATTGCCTGCAAATAGTGGTGATGTGAGTGAATTTAAGGCCAGCAAAGGCTGGTTTGAGAGATTTAAGAACCGTACTGGCATACACAGTGTGGTAAGGCATGGTGAGGCTGCCAGTTCGGACCACAAGGCGGCTGAAAAATATGTGCATGAATTCCAGGAGTACATAGAGGCTGAAGGACTGAAACCTGAACAAGTGTTCAATTGTGACGAAACAGGCCTCTTTTGGAAGAAAATGCCAAAGAGGACCTTCATTACACAAGAGGAAAAGGCAATGCCAGGACACAAGCCTATGAAAGACAGGCTGACGCTAATGTTCTGTGCTAATGCTAGTGGGGATTTCAAAGTGAAGCCATTACTAGTGTACCATTCTGAAAATCCCAGAGTGTTCAGGAAAAACAATGTTATGAAGAGTAAATTGTGTGTGTTTTGGAAATCTAATAGTAAGGCATGGGTCACGAGGGAAATTTTCGTCGAGTGGTTCAATGAAGTGTTTGGCCCTAGTGTGAAGGAGTATCTCCTGGAAAAGAAATTGGATCTCAAGTGCCTGCTAGTAATGGACAATGCACCTGCTCATCCTCCAAACTTGGATGACCTAATTTTCGAGGAGTTTGGGTTCATCACAGTAAAGTTCTTGCCCCCGAATACCACTCCTCTCCTCCAACCCATGGACCAGCAGGTTATTGCAAACTTTAAAAAACTCTACACAAAAGCAATGTTTCACAGGTGCTTGACTGTGACCACAGACACTCACTTGACCCTAAGGGAATTTTGGAGAGAACACTTCAGCATCCTCCACTGCATAACCCTTATAGGTATGGCTTGGGAGGGAGTGACTACCAGGACTTTGAACTCTGCCTGGAGAAAATTGTGGCCAGATTGTGTCGACAAGAGGGATTTTGAAGGATTTGGGACTGACCCTAATGAGCCTATGTCTGTTGTAAAATCAATTGTGGCACTGGGGAGTTCCATGGGGTTGGATGTGAGTTTGGAGGATGTGGAAGAATTGGTGGAAGACCACAATGAAGAGCTCACCACTGAGGAGCTGCAAGAGCTTCAGCAGGAAGAGCAACACATCGCAGCTCAGAATCTTGCTGCAGAGGAGGAGGAAGAGAGATGGAAGAAGGTGCCTTCTTCAGAAATTAAAGAGATTTTTACTATGTGGGGTAAGATGGAAAGCTTTATGGAGAAACATCACCCTAACAAGGTTGTTGCAAGCCATGTTGGCAACATGTACAGTGACAAAGTCTTGGGCCATTTTAGGGAAGTGTTAAAGAGATGCCAGAAACAGAGCTCTCTCCACAGTTATTTTGTGAGACAGGACTCCAGTGACTCTCAAGGTGGTCCTAGTGGCATTAAGAAACAGAGAAGAGAAGCAACCCCAGAAAAGCAAATGGTACCTGAGGTGTTGATGGAAGGGGATTCCCCTTCCAAACTATAAACAATCCACTCTCTCTCCTCCTCCAGTCTCCCATACACTAAGAAGAATCTCCAATAAAGGTAAGTGTTATGCTGTTAATGTTTCATTCATCATTTCCCATTGTATTGTTTATGTACTACATGTATATTTCATGTTAAAAATTTTTTTGTTTTAATACTTCTGGGTGTCAGGAACGGATTAATTGTATTTACATTATTTCTTATGGGGAAAATTGATTCGTAAATCGTAAATTTCATTTATAGTAGCGGCTCCAGGAACGGATTAATTACGAAAAACGAGGGACCACTGTATGAAGTCCAAGCCCCTCACATACAAACTCTCCTATACCCCCTCCCTCCAAACTTTCCTGCCATCCAAACCCTCAAACCAATAACATCAAAGTTTAAAGAAAACAAATAGGTAAATTTCTAAGTTTCCAAGACAACACTTAATTTTAATACATCCAACACAGTAGGTATTCTTTTAAAAATCTGTTATTCTCTACAAACTACTTTATTAACCTTACATAAACTCAGTTATTCATGTCATATATTGAATCTATGCACTGCCCCTAACAACCAGCTACTAAATCAAGCTTATTACAGAAAAAAAAAAAGACAGCACTCAGAATCCTAACTCCAACTTCAGATCCTACACATTACTCAGAAAAATCATAAAAACTAGTTAATGTGCAATCCCTTCACATTATTTTGTGTGCTACACTTGCAGACCTTAAAGAACAATTCTACCCTAAGTTAACCCTTTGACTGTTTCAGGCCCCTTTCTGAAA
>NC_091298.1:63620167-63825167 GCF_038502225.1 Cherax quadricarinatus
AGTGTGGGTGGGTGTGAGTTGGACCTGACTAGCTTGTGCTACTAGGTCAGATGCCGTGCTCCTTCCTTAAGTGGATGTGACCTAGACCTGACTAGGCTGGGGGAGTGGCATATGCTGGTGGACGACTTGGACCTGCCTCGCATGGGCCAGTAGGCCTGCTGCAGTGTTCCTTCTTTTTTACGTTCTTATAGAGAATTTCCCATTCCCCTATGCGCTGTATAGCTCCTACGGGTTTAGGGTTTCCCCCATGAGTATAATTCCAGACGAGGCTCAACAAGGTTGCCAGAGTCACTAATTACCGAAATAAAAGTGAATATGTTTCTCTCCTTCCAAAGCTTACAATGCGTGGGTTATATATTATAAAATATGTAAGGTTTGCGTGCAGCCAGCAGCAACAGTCTGGTTGATCAGGCTCTGATCCACCAGGAGGCCTGGTCACAGACCGGGCCGCGGGGGCGTTGACCCCCGGAACTCTCTTCAGGTAAACTCCAGGTAACCTTCACGGCGCGGATAACGGAGATAAAACACCTCAATTACTGGGAGCGCTTGAGGTTCCTGAACCTGTATTCCCTGGAACGCAGGCGGGAGAGATACATGATTATATACACCTGGAAAATCCTAGAGGGACTAGCACCGAACTTGCACACGAAAATCACTCACTACGAAAGCAAAAGACTTGGCAGACGATGCACCATCCCCCCAATGAAAAGCAGGGGTGTCACTAGCACGTTAAGAGACCATACAATAAGTGTCAGGGGCCCGAGACTGTTCAACTGCCTCCCAGCACACATAAGGGGGATTACCAACAGACCCCTGGCAGTCTTCAAGCTGGCACTGGACAAGCACCTAAAGTCGGTTCCTGACCAGCCGGGCTGTGACTCGTACGTTGGATTACGTGCAGCCAGCAGTAACAGCCTGGTTGATCAGGCTCTGATCCACCAGGAGGACTGGTCACAGACCGGGCAGCGGGGGCGTTGACCCCCGGAACTCTCTCCAGGTAAATATTAATTATAAGCCGTCTAGCACGTCTAGGCACTTAAGGCTTATAACCTGAATAACAACAAAAGAAGGCACAATATCGTGACTGTATTATAACTTAAATTCACTATGAATTTTTGGGGCTATCCTGGCTAATTCACACATATGTTACTATATATGATAATTTATGTAAATGTATTTGTGTAGTTGTAGCTAAATAGACTTACTGAACGTTACAAACGTTGAATTACGTATGTTATCATTATACTATTTTCAGTTTCCAAGGCACAATTATCCATCTATTATTATTTTTTTTGAAAGGCATCTTCGGGAGAGAGCACCAATATTACATTACATTTACATTACATTACATTTTTAAAGTAAACAATCTCCCTAAAATGGCTGGATACAAAAACAACTGGAATCGAGGTCGGTGCCAGTACCCGCTATCAGTATACGATAACAGTTATCTCAGCTACATTGCGTGGCTATATTCCATCTAACATGCAAGTAGAATTTACCTCTCGTACTAATACTAGTAAATCAAACTAGAAGACTTTACTTAGATTATTAACCCAGGAGACTTAGTAACACACGATAACACAAAAACCCATCGTAGTGTCTCTAATATCTTTTATTCTCCACCATAACCATCCTGTGGGCAATCGTAGTGTGTTCTGTTTTGATTGTGATCCTTAGGTTTTCTTCACAACAGTCATCTACTACCCATGCACCTACTTACTGCCAGGTGAACAGGAACAACAACCCAGCAGGTGTCATAAATGGTTTGAAAACTGACAAGTTGAAGATTGAGACACTTAAGCAACATATGGGAGACTTATGTTGCTTAAGTTTTCAGTTTTCAGATCATTTATCACATCTGTCAGACACTGCAACATCATGGGATCTTGGTACAAGGAATTCTTCAATACTTGTCCAACCTTCGGACAAAGACCTACTTACACTAGTGCATGATTCCTGTGAAAAATTACATTTATCTGAATGTAACTCATTATGTACATAACAGTAAATGATAACAAAGATAATTATTATTTATCAGTTACAGAGACAAGTAGGAATTTGGGACACCTAGGTCGCAAAAATGTCCCCTTCGATACCTACAACTGTCTTATCCACAAGTTGCTCTAGACCTATTAATTACAAATGAAAGATGTATCAACAAGAATTCTGATAAATATATTAGTTTGTGGACTGTATATTAAATTTAATAAAGGATTATATATATACATGGGGAAGTGGAACAGAATTCTTCCTCCGTAAGCCATGCGTGTTGTAAGAGGCGACTAAAATGCCGGGAGCAAGGGGCTAGTAACCCCTTCTCCTGTATGTATTACTAAATTTGAAAGGAGAAACTTTCGTTTTTCCTTTTGGGCCACCCCACCTCGGTGGGATACGGCCGGTGTGTTGAAAGAAATATATACACATATACATAACAGAAGGAGAATATCTTAAACTCACTCACCAATTTGACTGGAGATTAGGGCGTATCATACTCAGAAAACCTCACTGTCTATACATGAAAATAACACTGGCCAGAGTTATAACATAACAGACTTATCTGAGGTTCCTGGAGCTATCTTGTCCAGTCGCCTGATATCTCAAGTTATGCAGGAATGCACATCCAACAATTTCGCCTCCTATTTGAGAGGTGTCAGCCCAATTTTAACCTCTAGAGCACGAAAAATTCTTCCTATTACACTAACGTTTTCTTGGCTCATTCAAAACACAATGGCGAGTCTCTTCTGTGCAGGCGCAGTTCCCATTTTTTAATAGCATAATTTTTATTAAATACAGTATGGCCATCTATTTACATATAACTACTGTATTTCTGGAAAATATATACAGTATTTTCCACAATTCCACTGTGATCCCGCCTCCTGCTTCCACTCAACTGACTGCGGTATATGGCTCTTCTCCAGCCATATGTTGTACATTCAACTTTGATGGACTGAACACATCGATTCCAGGCTGAGGGACTGATTACCTCAAACTCTTCCTCTCCTTACCCTTACTCCTTGTATTTGACTGAAGAAGCCACTGTGTGGCGAAACGTTGCCTTCATAAAGTCTCCCATATGTTGCTTAAGTGTCTCAATCTTCAACCCAGCAGGTACCTCCTTACTGTCAGGTGAACAGGAGCAACAGAAGTTGCTTCTGTTCACTGAACCCAAGACTTAAGGTTATGAGGCGAAGTCTCACAACCATAAATGTGAATCTATCCCATCTATGTTATTATTACTGTGGTGGCCTGTGGCCTGGAGGTAAAGCTCTCGCTTCACACGCTGAGGTTCCAGGTTCGATTCCCGGCGAGGGTGAAAACAGTGGGCGTGTTTCCTTACATTGGTTGTCTGTGTCCACCCATCAGTAAAATAAGTACCTGGGTGTTATATAAATCAAGAGCATTCAGTGATGACAGAATGTTAACGTGTCAAGTAATTCTTTACGAACTGTCCAGACAATTACCGCCTTGTCTTGTTTAAATATTCGTTATGCAATCGCAAAATAAAGGGAATTGCAACTTGTATATCTACTACCAATTCAGAGTCATGCACCTATATATGTGTTATATCTATGTGACTCTGATGGGTTAGTATTATACCCCTTCAAGAATTCTCTATTATTACACATACACTTTTTAAATTACACCAAAGTGGTTGGGCCACTTACCTTTTATGTCCTACCTCTCTCCCCCCTCCCACCCTTTTCCAATATTTCCATCTTGACTCATCCTTCTTCCTCACCCATCTTACCAAAGACTCTGGTCATAAGAAGTATTTTTCCCTCTAATATATTATTGTTATATTATAAATTTACATTTATTTATCAGATATCTTTAAAAATTATGTTAGACATACATAATACACACGTCCAAATGAATAAAAACTAACAATCTGAAGGGTGGTCCATTGAACGCTAGAGAGAATGAGAGTACACTCAGTCCCTCTGTAGACTTTGTCGTGGACGGTTACGGTCTATTCTCTATAAGGATTACAATGCTGAGTTTACAGAATTTGGTTATTGTGTGGTTTACATGTAGTAAAATAATAATTACAGTGTACCACTAGAACACCTAGCATGGCTAGGCATTTCGGGCAGACTTAAATTAAATCTTAAGTTTAAAATATTACGAAATTATGAGGTAAGTTGGTATTATGGCTAAGTGACTAAATACTAGTTTGTGAGTTTAGCAATGTGAATGCTTTTGTTTTGGCACTATATATAGTTTCAGTATTGGAGTATCACAGGCCAACTTATGACTAGTTAAGATTCATTATTTTGAGATTGAGATTGATATTTCTGTTTATGGTCAAATGGGTGAGTGAGTGTAAGTGTGAACCACCAGGTGGTATTCGTGTAGTTAGTTGATGGGGTGTATCAGGGAGATAAGATGTTTTCTGATGGTAGTTTTGAAGGTGATGAATGTGTCTGCAGTTTTAGAATTTTCAGGTAAGGTGTTCCAGATTTTAGGGCCTTTGACATACATTGAATTTTTGTAAAGGTTTAGTCGGACACGGGGAATGTCACAGAGATGTTTGTCTGGTGTTATGCCTGTGGGTTCTGTCACAACTATAAAGAAAGCGTTTTAGGTAAAGGTTAATATTGGAATTTAAGGTCCTGTAGATGTAGATTGCACAGTAGTAAGTGTGGATGTACTGAACAGGGAGTAAGTTTAGATCTATGAAGAGTGGGGGGGGGGGGGTGTTGCCAGGGATGGGATTTAGTGATTATTCTTACTGCGGCTTTTTGTTGGGTTATTATTGGCTTTAGGTGTGTTGCTGCAGTTGAACCCCAAGCACAGATAGCATAGGTGAGGTATGGATATATAAGTGAATGGTATAGTGTGAGAAGGGCAGTTTGCGGCACGTAGTATCGTATCTTGGAGAGGATCCCAACCGTTTTGGATACTTTTTTGGTTATGTGTTGGATATGGGTGCTGAAGTTCAGGTTGTTGTCGAGGTATAGGCCTTGGGAATTTGCCCTCATTATGCCTGGCAATTAGAGTGTTGTCGATCTTAATGTTAATTTGTGCATCTCCTGCTCTGCTACCAAACATAATATAGTAGGTTTTGTCAGTGTTAAGCGTAAGTTTATTGGCTGTCATCCAAGTCGATATTTTGATCAGCTCCTCATTAACAATGGTGTTGAGGGTGGCAAGATTAGGGTGAGAGATGACATAAGTCGTGTCGTCAGCAAAGAGAATGGGGTTCAGGTGTTGAGATACGTTTGGGAGATCATTGATGTATATGAGGAAGAGCAGGGGACCAAGGACACTTCCCTGCGGAACTCCAGTATCAAGTGGCTGTGTTGTTGATGCTGTGTCTTTAATGGTGACATACTGATACCTATTAGTAAGGTAAGATTTGAAACATGCAAGCGCATGGCCTCTTATACCATAATGGTCAAGTTTGTGGAGTAGGATGCCGTGGTCTACTGTGTCAAAAGCTTTTCTTAGGTCAAAAAAAAAATTCCTAGTGGATATTCCTTATTTTCCAATGCTGTGTAAAGCAGATCTAGCATTTTTATGATTGCATCGTTAGTGCTTTTATTTTTCCTGAATCCAAATTGGCAGGGGTTGAGTATGTTTCGTGCCGTTATAAATGAATATAGTCTCCTGTGCACGAGTTTCTCAAAGATTTTGGATAGCAATGGTAAGTTTGATATTGGCCTATAGTTGTTTAAATCTGTAGGGTCACCGCCTTTATGTATTGGTGTAACCATTGCCGTCTTGAGTAGTTTCGGGAAGGTGCTAGTTTCTAGTGACTTGTTAAAAAGTAATGAGATAGCATGCGAGAGGACATGGACCGCTCTCTTGTACAATAATGGTGGGACATGAGACAGATTCCCTGAGTTATTTTTAAGTGACTATAATCTCGCTGACTTCCGTGGGCTCAGATGGAGCAAGATAGAAGGAATTTGGGAAATTCCCACCCATCTAGGTAGTCCCCGGCATGGGTATTGGTACGTGGGATTTTATAGGCGAGATTAGAACCTATGGTTGAGAAGAAGTCGTTTATCTTGTTAGCTGTGTCAGTGGGATGCAGTGGTGTTTTATTAGGTTTAGTTAGGACAATATTCTTGTTTTTTTTTCAGTTTGTAGGTCCCTAGAATCTGAGAGAGTGTTTTCCAGGTCTTTTTTTATATCTCCTCTTGTGTCAGTGAATCTACTGGAGTAGTATAGTTGTTTGGCTTTCTTTATTACTTTGGTGAGGACTGATGAATAGTGTTTAAGAATATCTTTGTGTATTAGGCCCTGTCTATATTGCTTTTCATATTGGTGTTTCTTATCAATGGATTTCAGAATGGTGCTGGTTACCCATGGGCAACCAAGCCGTTTGTTTGTGATCAGTTTCGTTTTTATAGGACAATGTTTGTTGTATAGTCTAAGTAATTTGTTAAGAAAAATGTCTGTCCAGTCATCAATACCATTGGCCTTGGAGAATTCTGTAGGCCAGTCAACAGTCTCTAGGTCAGCTGTGAACTTCCTTATTGAGGCCTCACCATGGAATCTAAATGAAACTTTGTTGTATTCAAGTGGTGGTTTACTAATGTTTGTCAAGAGGAAGGTAGGGTAGTGGTCTGTAGTGCTATCTGTGATTATCCCTGATTTAAGGGGGGCTAGTATATTGGTCCATATGTGGTCTATTATGGTTGCACTTGTTTCAGTGAGCCTGGTTGGTTTAGTTATTGTTGGTATGAGAAGTGTGTTGTTCATATTGTTGATGAAATCAGTTACAGACTGATCATCTAGTAAGCCAAGGTTGATGTTGAAGTCTCCAGCTAAGAGAAGGTGGTGCTTATTCATTTGTCTGTTTGTTATGAGTTCCTTTAATTTCTCACTGAAATTTGGGATGTTTTTGTGGGGTATCCGGTAAATGGCACCGATTGTTATAGGCGTCTTAAGGTTTTTTACAGTAAAATTAGCAAAAATGTATTCTCCATATTCATCACTAAAGCAAGTGGTGCTAATACAAGATAATTGGTTAGAGTAATAGATTGCAGTACCACCCCCAACTTGGTATGGTCTGCAGTTGTGGATTGCTGTGTATCCTGGTAGAGGGTAGATATCTATTGTGTCCTGCTTAAGCCAGGTCTCAGTAAGAATAATGCAGGAGAAGGGTGTCTTTAGTGATTCAAGGAGTGCCAGGAGGTCATCATAGTGTTTGCTTAAGGACATGATGTTGTAGTTAAGTACTGATAGACTTTTAGCATTGTTTAGGATAGTGCTGGCTTGTGATGCTGTGTAATAAAGGCAGTTACTTTCCAATAGGTTTTGATTGGGTGTCAGATTATGGAGGTTTAGATCAGGGTCAACGTGATCAATCATCTTCTAGGTTTAAAATTATGGTTATTTATATCCTGAGTTGTGTGTTGAGTTCTACTACTGATATCTGTAGTGGTTGGAAGTTTGGACAAGTATATAGCTAGAGCATTTTGGTCATATAGAGTATAGTCACTACTACACATAATGGAGTTGGTGTTGTCTATGTGTTGTGCTGGAATGAACTAAAGTACAACTAGGTATAAACTAATAATATAAAAAAAACTAATAAAAAATAGCACAAGACTCTCAGTTGTAATTGCACTAAGGTCTTATATAAGTTGTTTACAAGAATTAGAGCATAACTAGATTTAAATTGACAAGATAAAATATACAAGTTAAGGTAGCAAAAGAATAAAAAAAGTAGAAAAAAAATATATGAGGTAGTTGGTACTAGTTAGCAAAAGATAGTTAAGGGCCTTGAACAATAATATAATTGAAATATACACTAATTGCACACACAATATAGTCACTAAGATATGAAAACAATCTTAGAGTAGGACTTATAATATAAACTTATAATATAAAAATACAAATTGAAATGGTACTTGCAATTGCACTAGAGTCTGGTATAGGTTGTTGACAAGATCAAGAGTATAACTAGATTTAAATTGACAAAATAAAATTCACAAATTAGAGTACCAAAAGAATAATAAGTAAAAAATAACAATGGCAATGTCTTGGTTATAATATGATAGTAAGATGGTAGACAGGCACACAGGTACACAGGTACAAAGGTACACAGGTACACAGGTACACAGGTACAAAGGATAATATAAAGGTTGGAGTTGAATATACAAACTTGGAAATTTGGCAACAAAATGTTATGGGAAGTATAAAATAATGATTAATGTACAAAAATAAAATTGATTGGTAGTAAATATGGTGTTTAATAAAATTTTAGTAAGTGATAATGATTACAAAACAAGTTAAGGTAAGGTTAATGTAATTAGACAAGTAATGGTTATTAAATGATGTCAAAAATGTTAAGAGTAAATTGTATTGATAGTAAAAATGGTAATTATTAATTTTAGTAAGTAATATCAATTGATAGTATTTAAAAAAATATGAGGTAGTAATATGGACAGAGAAAGTATCAATTCAGCTAATATTTAAGCAAACAATAGTAAATAAGAAAATTAGATAAGGTGACTTATGCTTACTAGTAAAATCACAAAATGAGGTAGTTGATTATTTAATTACTAAGAGATTGTACTATGAAATTTGAACAATAATGGAGCAAAACATACACTACATTATGTAGGCTTTTAGGTTGGACATTTAGTTATTCTCTGTAAGATTAGTATCCCTGAGAAATCGTGATAGATCATTCTCGTTCGTGATTGTCTACAGTTGACCTACATTTGTTTTCCTAACTAGAATTTTCCCATCCCGTGTGAAATATTAGATTTTGCCACCGAAGTGGCTAGTTTATTGTGCACCCCATATCCATCCTGTGGACGGCAGCGCGAGAGCATATGGATACACAAAAGGCCTAGGAACTAGGCCCCAAAGGGTTAACAGGAATACATATGGATTTATATCTACATATCTATAGTTCACTTATCTGTTACAAGCAAATTTAGGAAATTTGCTTAGTATATCTGGTATCTTATTTTCATTAATAAGATATCTTGACATGTCACATAGGTTATTATACTGTCTGTCTCTGTATTCCTCAATAAGTGGACAATTAAGCACATAGTGTTCAAGAAAGTGACCATATGCCTGATCACATAATTTACATTTAGTTTGATCATCATCTGTGTGTCTCCCAAACTGCCAGAAGTACTTGTAACCAAGCCTAATCCTGGCCACTACAACATCAGTCTGTTCACATTGCAAGTTGCTCCATAAACATACTTATCTACGTTCATGTTATCATAGTGGGTTATAGATCTACTCAGGCTTCTAACTGCATTCCTATAACAATCATTTTCATTATTTACTTCTCTCCTAATATTATTCCTAATGCTAGACACAGTTATACCAAAGTTATATTCTACATTCTCCTTCTCGATACTCTTCTTGGCTAACATATCAACTTTATCATGAAGGAGTAATCCAATGTGTGATGGGATCCATAGCAATTGTACATTAATTCCTTTGTCCCTAATTTTTGAGTATCTATACCTGGCTTCCCCAATGAGCATGTTGTTGGAGTCATTATATGAGCCAAGAGCCTTCAATGATGACATAGAATCAGTAATGATGATAGAGTCAAGCTCAGTGTCATAGGTTAGCTTTAGCGCCATTAGGATTGCAAACAATTCAGTTTGCAGTGTAGACGCCCAGTTGTTAATTCTTATGCCTAACTCAACAAATTTATTATCGTTCTTAACTAGGGAGGTGGCAACAAGAGCAGATGCAGCCCTGCCAGAAGACTCCTGTTTAGATCCATCAGTGTATATAACTTGTGATAACTTTTTTTTTTTTATATTTTATTAATAAAATCCATACAACAAATATAAATCAAAATGAGAAAGCGTTACCAGGACTGGTATCCAATAAACAATATTACATACACACATCAGTGTTCTGTGTAAAAGGAAAACCCCTTCCCAATTCCTAGGATACAGACCAAGACGTATAATATCAACAAAACATAATGGAGCTACCCTGCAAAACAAAGCTATACCGTGGTTACACACAAAAAAAATATCCACGATATGTAAAAATCTTTGTCTGCATAATACACTGGAAATAATCGTACTGCTACAATAATGCATGGCATAAACAATAGAGTTACAACTGACGTAATAAACAAACTTTTACTATGGTTATCCTAAGCAGTCGTCAATCAACCCCCCCCCCCGGCAGGATCCCACTTCACCCCACCAATTTATTCCCTACTACCAAATGTGCTTCTACCTATCCATACCTTGTAACAAAAGTGGAATAGTCAATATCATCAGTAAGATATCGAGAGGCATGTAATATACAGTACTTGGCACAATAATGGACCACTCAAGAAGACCGCATCATATAAATTATAGCACAACATAGGAAAGAAGTGTTTTTTGAAACAAACATGTTAAGACTATTACCCACTTAAAACTTCTACCATTAATTAAAACACAAATCTTCCAGCACACACTTTACGACTCGCAGGTCGCATGACATACATTGCTGTGACTCTTATGTACTTAGTAAAACCAGTACTAACAGGTGCACACAGAATACATCGCAAAAACAATTGCATTACAAAACTCCAAACAATTCACACTATATGCAACTAACACCAACCTGGGAAATTAGAAAATTTTGTATAACATAAACATTAAACACGGCGTAGCCTCTGTTGGTGACTTAGTGGTTCAGCATGACTCAGCATAAGAAAACCATACCGTGGTTCTGAGTACCACTCCCCCCCCCTTTCTCAGACTATGATACTCATTCACGCCAGAAAGACACTATACCCCAGACCACACAAGGTTCCCTTCCTTCACCCTACATTACACCCAGATTCACCATACACACCAAATAAAACATACAGTCCAGACGCACCAAAAAAAAAAAAAAAAAAAAAACTATTCTCTCCCCCCCCCCCCCGGGAGACCAACCCCTAGGCCCCACCAAGCGATTATACCTACCTCCACCTCATTACTCCCGTAACGTTTCCATCGTTAGATTCCTATACCCCAAAGAAAAAGCTCCCTCCCAGCATTGCCCATATACCTCTCTATTCCTACATTTCGTCCTATAAACATGACACATCAGCGCCTTGACACGCATCGCACCCCTAAGCCCCCGCATACCCCATGACACAAATAGTCAAGTACCAAAAATGACACAGAACGTCGTACAGCATCCGAGCAATCTCCCATTTCAAGACTCAAAACTCTAAGCATCGACAAACCCCCCCCTCCCACTCTTCGGAGAACACCCTTGAACCAATCCCTAACCTTATGTAAACTGTCACAAAAGTATACGACATGAAACGCCGTTTCCGGGCACCCACACCACGCACAGGTCTGATCCTGGGTCATTCCCATAATGTACAATTGTGCCTTGGACGCCAAAATCCCGTGGAGGAATCGGTAACCAGTTTCCCTAACCCGTGGTTGTAAGCGCAATTTCTTGAACCCCTGCCATATAGTCTTCCAATTATATCCTGGGAAAACCTCAGCACCGATGACTTCCGCCGATGTTATACCTATATTATCTAGTTTACCTGCCTTAACTCTCACAGGGTTTTGCACCATCAATAAGTGCCGTAACATTGCTTCGCACCTTGTGAGGTCCTTCCCCACCCACCATCGTCGAACCTCCCTCATCACTGCATCAACTCTCACTCCCCTGACCCCACCCCTTGTTAGGTATTCCTGTCGTACATATATGCCCATTAGTCGACTGTGTAGTGGTATTAGCCCCAAACCTCCCCGAGTTACGTGCGTCATAACTATGTCTTTCCCTAACCAATGCCTATGGTAACCCCATATGAAATCCAAAGCCTTCCTCTGTAACCGCAACACATCGTCCGTCATCAATGGATAGACCGCTGAAACAAACCATAATTTACTATACACCAGTACGTTGACAACTATTACTCTTTGGTGTAATGTTACATCACCTGGTCTCCATCCCGCCATCCTACGAATTGCAGCTGTAACTACAATGGATGAATTAAATGCACGCGCTGCCTGTTCGTCATTGCAAAAATGCACACCACAGATCTTTATCCGCTCAACGGTTCTCCACCCATACTCCGTACCTAACGTCCCGCCCACCCAGGACCCCACCTCCAAAAGTTTGGATTTTTCTCTATTAATGCGCATGGAAGACGCATCGCTAAAAAACCTTATAACCTTATTTATGAACGCTAAACCATTCCTACTATGCACCAAGATGGTGGTATCGTCCACATAACCTAAAATTTCTACTGCTTCTTTCTGTGTGCAATCCTCATCCCCCACCCCACCAATTACCAATCTATAAAAGGGGTCCTGCAAACAGGCAAACAAAAGCTGCGAGAGGGGACACCCCTGCCGCAGCCCCCACCCCATGCCTATCGCGGACCCCACCCTCCCATTAACCTGGACTCGTACCTGTGCCTCCGTATATAACATACGTACCCACGCTACTATTTCTTCCCTGAAACCCTGCTTCAATAATATAGCTAATAATGTTTCCCTATCCACATTGTCAAAAGCCTTTTCCCAATCCAATCCTATGACTCCACCTCCACTACAATCTTTCACGAAACTTTTGAGGCGTCGATGACCATCTCTCATAGATCGGCCAGGAATCCCGTATTGCCCTTCCCATATTACCTTGTCCAAAACTCGTTTCATCCGGTTTGCCAAAATACGCGCAAAAATCTTATAATCCGCCCCCATCAATATGATGGGCCTATATGCCTCCAAAGATTCACAGACCTCGGCCTTTGGTACCAATACTACAACACCCAACCCCGCTTCACCGCCCATGCTACCTCTAGTTTTCGTTGAATTGTAAAGTCGAACCAACATGTGTTTTAACAGTTCCCAATGAACTACATAAAAATCACCTGGTATCCCATCCCAACCAGGTGATTTCCTCAGTGCCTGTCCCTGAACAGCCTTGGAAACCTCCTCCTCCGATATACAACCCTCCATGTCCTCTCGATCTACGTCTCTCAAATTGGCCACTATGCCACGCAGTATAGCTTCCCTCGCCTCTCGATTCCCCTCTCTACCCTTCCATTTTCTCTCAAACCATTGGTCTGCATAGGTCCCAATGCTCTCAGTAGTAACTAGCCTTTGTCCTTTATGATAACCACCCAAGTCATCACCGACCACTACTGACAAAACTGTCGTCGCCATACGTCGCATTCTGAAACTACGAAGAACCCCAACTGAGGGTTTATCCCCCCAAAGCACCTCCTCAATCCCAGCTCGCACCCTCAAAGCCTGAAATTTATCATTCTGAATTTCCCGTAATTGACTATGTAGACACTCTATTTCCGCTAGGTCATACCTCCCGCCTGTACCATAACAATCTCTCAGCTGTCCCTCTAAATATTTTTGCTTCCCATATCTATAACACGCCTCCTCCTTCCCTAACCGTCTATAAAAACCCTGTATTGCATGTTTCGCCTTTGAATGCCACCACTCTACAACATCCTCTATCCCATTCCCGTTATTCCAGAAGTCAACCCACCATAACCTGAAAGCTTCCACAGCATCGACTCCTTGCAACAAGCTGACATTTAATTTCCAATAACTAGTAAATACACAGATAGCGCCCTCCCACTCGAGTGTTACCAGAACACCACGGTGATCTGAGAAACCCAGATCAACACAATCGACCCTGCCACCATGGATTAAGTTGGTGATATAAACCCTGTCCAACCATGCAGCGTAACCCCATCTACAAAACGTATGTTCCACATTCCACCCGTCGCTACCCACAACATCCACTACACCAATCGCTTGCAATACCTCACGTAAAACCCTTAAATTACACCCCCCACCACGCGGTTCGACGTCTTTTTCCCGGATCACACAATTCCAATCACCTGCCACGACAGAAACTAAGGGTAGACTTCTGAGAAAATAAACCAAAACATCGCGTACAAAATCCTCTTTTACTCGTCGATTTGTTGTCGCTGGCATATATACTCCCACGAAACCCACCTGAATGTTCCCCCACAAACCCACCACACGCACAACCCGGCCCCCTCCGCCCCACTCCCATGCTACAAGCTTAAAAGGGCTGGTCTCCCTTATGCCTATCACAACCCCACCTTTGAGATTATCCGAATTTCCCGCATAGCACTTATACCCTTGCACACGTAATTCACTACCACACCGAAAATTGTGTTCCTGTATAAAAAAAACGTCAACATTCATACGTCTGAGCGATACCTCTACCCAACGTCTCTTGACCTCTGCTCTGAGGCCATTGACATTCATTGTTATACACTTGAACTCTCTGGTTAGGTTTTCTCATTTCGTTTTCCCATCACCTTTATACCTGACTTGGACTTGCCACTGCTGCACCTGCCCATTTTCCCCACACTCCCACTTAACTTCTCTAAGGGGGGTCCCTTAACTCCCTTGGCTACGTCAGCCCACACCATTTTACCAGACCTTTGACCCGGTGTTAAGACATCGTCCTCCACGTGTGTACTGGGCCTCTTCCGTGACACTCCCTCATAGTCCATAGGCCCATCGCTGTCTGTTCTATGTACCTCGACATCCGTCACCACCACAGACGTAAAAGTCGTACGCCTATCTTCACCGCCCACACGTCCCGCTAGACCATGGTCGACCACAGGCGACACCGTTAATGTAGGCGGTAAACCCTCTGTCGCCGGGCTATCGAGGATCCTCTGTAAGTCTTCAAAACTGGGCAATATCAATGGCGATAAATTAGACACATGTGCAACTCTTGGGAATCTTTATTGAGGAAACGTTTCGCCACACAGTGGCTTCATCAGTCCATACATAGGAGAAACTTGAAGAACAGGAGGAGAATGAGGTAATCAGTCCCTCAACCTTGAGTCGATGTGTTCAGTCCATCAATCTTGAGTAGAATACGGCATATGAGCGGAGAAGCAGCTTATAAACCGTATGGCAGGAGAGGTGTAGCAGTCATAGGTAGTGTCACATTTGTCCAATGTGGAAGTAGGTTGTGCCCAAGAATTAGGCAAGCGAAGAATTCCTAAGTATTAAGATCCCAAGAAGTTGCAGTGTCTGACAGGTTTGTAGATGAATGGTTCGGAGAACTGACATGTTGATAAATTAGACACATGTGCAACTCTTGGGAATCTTTATTTCCTCAATAAAGATTCCCAAGAGTTGCACATGTTTCTAATTTATCAACATGTCGGTTCTCCGAACCATTCATCTACAAACCTGTCAGACACTGCAACTTCTTGGGATCTTAATACTTAGGAATTCTTCGCTTGCCTAATTCTTGGGCACAACCTACTTCCACATTGGACAAATGTGACACTACCTATGACTGCTACACCTCTCCTGCCATACGGTTTATAAGCTGCTTCTCCGCTCATCTGCCGTATTCTACTCAAGATTGATGGACTGAACACATCGACTCAAGGTTGAGGGACTGATTACCTCATTCTCCTCCTGTTCTTCAAGTTTCTCCTATGTATGGACTGATGAAGCCACTGTGTGGCGAAATGTTTCCTCAATAAAGATTCCCAAGAGTTGCACATGTGTCTAATTTATCAACATGTCGGTTCTCCGAACCATTCATCTACAAATATCAATGGCGTTTGTGCCTCCTCTTCCACCTGAGGTGACGCACTGTCCACGCACCCAATCGCCTCGATCTCCGACGCTGGTGGTAGCGTCGAGACGACCCCCTCTGCAGCATCCACTGCTTCACTCCACTTTACATCCGCTGGTAAAATCTGCAGCACGTCGTCCACCATTGTGGGCTTCTGATGGCCCAGCTCACCCTCCTCCATCGTATCTTTGGATGCAGTGTCTGTCAGGTCCGACCGTTGTTTCCCTCGTCGGTGCTCACAAGACGCCGCCATATGATCCGTTGCACCACACAGGCGGCACGTCCGAACCTGGCCCGGGTAGGTTACGTAGACCTGCGTCTGAAAATCTTCCAACATGACAAACGAGGGAATTGGATGTCTCAATGTCATTTTCATAGAAAAGGAACCTGCGAGCATACCAGCATAAAAACCCTGGGACCAACGCCCAATTTGGACAGCTTGTACGGTGCCATAGCGCCCAAAAGTCCGACGGATGTCCACCTCGTCTGCCTCGAAGGGGATATTACGTAGACGAACCCACGTATAACTTGTCGATACATCACGCAGGCGCACCTCCAGACTAGCGTTGATAACAATCCGTTTGTCTTGAAAGGCATCCACAACACTCACATACGCAGCAGACGACACAAATTTCACAAAAATTCTCGCGTTGCCGTTCAGAGAAATCCCATATAAATCCTCACGTGGGATTCCATACGTATCTCTTATCACAAGAGGCAGAATGACGTCAGCGGTGTCCTGGTATATTGCACCTTTCAACAATTCCACACAGACAGTGTTGACTCTTTTTCTGCATTCCGCCATCTTGAGAAAACAAAACTTCTCAATACAGACACCAGAGGGCACCAGCCGCACGCTCTGCGTCCGCCCTAACCAACAGCTGGGTGAGAACTGTAACTACATTAATTCCTTTGTCCCTAATTTTTGAGTATACCTGGCTTCCCCAATGAGCATGTTGTTGGAGTCATTATATGAGCCAAGAGCCTTCAATGATGACATAGAATCAGTAATGATGATAGAGTCAAGCTCAGTGTCATAGGTTAGCTTTAGCGCCATTAGGATTGCAAACAATTCAGTTTGCAGTGTAGACGCCCAGTTGTTAATTCTTATGCCTAACTCAACAAATTTATTATCGTTCTTAACTAGGGAGGTGGCAACAAGAGCAGATGCAGCCCTGCCAGAAGACTCCTGTTTAGATCCATCAGTGTATATAACTTGTGATAACTTGTTACTACCAGCTAGGTGAGAAATTTCTTCTTGAGCAGTTGCTCTAACAAGAGATTTAAGGAAGGGATTACTAGCAATGAGCTTCATGGGAGGGACTTGTAGGTATGTGATATTAAATGAACACATCTTCCATGGAGGGGTGAAATGCTCTTGTTGCCTACAGTGATACAGTTCATGCAGGTTATAAAACTTAATGCAATTGCACGTTTTCACAATCCATTTAGATCTGTGTGTATTTACCTCTAGACACTTGGTAAGATTCACTGTGACAGTGTCTGGTTCGTTTCTCAACATTCTAATACCGAATACAGTGTTAATTTCAACAATCCTATCACTGATACTAGAAATACCAAGCTCCTTCCTCATGTTAAGAACTTTTGTAGATCTGGGACAGCCAAGAATAATCCTGAGAGCTTCATTTTGCATGAACTCCAAGGGTCGGAGAGAACTTTCTCTAGCTAATATCAACATGGGAGCAGCATAATCAATTAAGGACCTAACATAGGCTATGTACATCATTCTCACGATTCTCACATTTGCACCATAGTTGGGATTGTAGCCAGCAACAGCTTTGAGAGCATTTAGCCTAGCTTTACATTTCTTGTTTAGTTGTGGTATAGTGGATTTGTTAAAGGGTACATCTACACCAAGATATCTGTAAGTTTTAACGTAGCTAATGATTTCACCCTGCAAATAGATGGGTGGGGGATGTCGTTTGCTTGTTAATATCTTAGTTTTAGAGGAAGATATTATGAGGCCTAGTCGATTACAAATTGCTTGAACTTCATTAAGAATGGTATTCATCTTCTTATGCCCTGTTGTATGGATCATGATATCATCAGCATAGCTTATAGCTATATGTTTAGGTGAGGCAGGTAGAGCATTTAGGAGAGCATTAATCAGAATATTAAATAGCATGAGACTAAGAACTCCTCCCTGCGGTGTACCTAAAGACATTTCTTTAGAATCACTTCTGAAGCCTTGGTAAAGGACAGAGGATACTCTATTTGACAGGTATCCTATTATCCAGCAGAGTAAGCTACCACCAATATTCATTTTGGCTAGTTCATGTAGTATAATGGTTCTGTTCGCAATATCAAATGCAGATTTTAGATCAAGAAAAGTGGTAAAACTAGTAGAGGTGTGTGCAGTGAGAAAGGTGGAAATACAGTTCTGCACACTTTTACCTTTCATGAACCCATAGAGGTAGGGGGAAAGTTGATCTCTGATTCTGTAGTACAGTCTGTTAAGCATTATTCTTTCAAAAGTTTTACAAAGACAACTAGTTAAGGAGATCGGCCTAAATGTATCAGGCTGTTGGGGCTTAGGGATAGGCACAATGAGACTATTGGTCCAGGAAGTAGGAAGAACGCCCTCAATGTAACTGAGATTATACAGTGCCAACAAAGGGTTATCAGGCACGTGCCTTAGAGTTCTGAGAATATCATAGGTTATACCATCCTCTCCAGGAGCAGTTGATCGACCTTTGGTTAATGCATTATCTAATTCATACTCGGTAAAGAGGCAATCACTCTCATCAATATTTTGGCACATAAAATTAATCAGTTTCAACATTTCTTCAGAAGTACTCTCTAAATTTTTTCTAATATGAGATGGAAGGCTTTCATGCCTGGATGTTTTGGACCAGTCATTTATGAGGTCATTTGCTTTTTCAAGAGGAAAGGGATGAGCAACATTGCCAGTCTTTTTCCTGGTTATTTTATTTATACCTTTCCAAGCCAAACTCAAAGGGGTGGACCTATTTAATCCACTAACAAACTGTTCCCAGTGTTGTGAGAACTCTTATGTGCGAGCTGTGACTAAGGATATACCTAGTCAAACACTGGAAATAGTTTTCCTTTTTGCAAAGGCCCTCACAGGCCTCTGCTTCCCCTCTGCCTTTCATTTGACCTCAGCCTTTCGCCTCTATCAACATAGAGTGTAGAGGCGAATTTTGCTAGTCCACTGCTACTCGTGCCTCTCAAAATGCTCACAACTCATCGCTCTACCAACCTGAGGAATAACGACGAGTGTGCAGTCCTACGTGAGTTGGTAACCCAGGTGTCCACACACTGAAAATTCGTCTTTCACTCCAAGACACGTGTGCTAGAAGTTCTGCAAGTTGGAGTGAGTAACAATCTCTACGAGTATTGCAGTGTGTGGTAACTCTTGACAAGTCTGCCTCAGCCTGTGACCTTGAGCGAGGCACTGCATCACCTGCCTGAGACTTTCGCCCATATTGGCTATGTGAAGAAAGGCAAATGTGCGTGCTCAGTTACCTCTGCTGTTCTCCTGTATCCCCAACTCTCCTCCTTTAAACTCAGCCGTTCGCCTCTATCAACGACATGCAGTGTAGAGGTGTATTTTGCTGCCCCGCTGGTACTCGACTCTCTAAGTTCCGCAAGTGCTGCAGATTTGTTGTAACTATTTGCATGAGTGGATTACGCTGACTTAGGACATTGTGCTACCATCAGTACCTACGTAGGCTTAAAATGAGTGAGGAATGTCTGGCCTGCTGGGTGACCTTGAAAATGGCACTATAAGACCCGCATGCCACTTACACCCATACTGCGTGTGTCTAGTGAGGTGAATGTCCCTTCCTCGACTTTCCTATTCACCGGTATCCCTTAACTCGTCGCCATTATCTACATATGGGATAAGGGCGAGTTTAGCTGATCCAGGCCAAACAGCGCTCCAAGCCAGCCAGTGAAGGCCAAGGCTACATCTGTTCTGAATCCCAGAATGCCTTTGTGAACATTCTACAGTGTTCCGGCCGTACCTTCGGTGTTGTGAGAACTAGTTCTTATGTAGTGAAAATTTGTCTGTCATTCCAAGACACGTGTGCTAGATGTGTTAAGTGCTGCGGGTTTGGAGTTAACAAGTAGTACAGGGTTGGTAACTCTCGAGACGACTGTGGGCCCAGTGAATGACCTTGAAAATTGCACTGCGACCTGCAGGCCACTACACCCATATTGCCTGTGTCTAGCGAGGTGAATATCCTTTCCTTGTCCCTTCTCCTTCCCATGCCCATATGACAACAGGAAAATGCAAACTCCCTTCCTGTAAGCTTTTTCACCCTGAAATGTGTACCTCTTCAGTACAGGAAAGACTGTGCTATAACTTAAATTGCCAGGCATACCATCTAAAGGGGACAAAAAGATACAAAACATCCAGGCCATGGGAAAACCTGGGTAGCCACAGCCACTCAAGAGGGAGAGGTTTTTTAGTGCCAGGAAGGAAAAAAAACTGGCAGGAAATGGCAGAAATCGTACACCAAATCCAGTCATTCCTGGAGTGGAACCACAGTCGATGGCCTCCACTCCAAACCAACAGATACAGATACTAATGCCGGAAAAAAAAATCCCCCCCAGTACCAACAATACCACCAGTCCGATAACATTCTTCTTTGCAAATATACAGGGTCTAAAGCCAGCAACAAACAACAAAATACCTTTCATCCGTGGACTGCTTGCAGAGGCAAAGGCAATGTTCGCGGCTTTCACTGAGACCCACATAAAGGATCACTTGGACAATGAAATATGGATCCCAGGTTACAACCTATACAGATGTGACAGAGTGAACAGGCAAAATGGGGGGGTTGGCCTGTACATTGCAGAGTCACTTGTTTGCACAGAACTGCTTAATGCCTCAAATGACGTAGTGGAAGTTTTAGCAGTAAAGGTCGAGAACCAAAACCTAGTCATTGTGGTAGTCTACAAGCCTCCGGATGCAACATCCCAGCAATTCCAGGAACAGCTGTTAAAAATTGACCACTGTCTGGAAAATCTTCCAGCTCCTGCACCCAACATCTTGCTCCTGGGGGATTTCAACTTAAGGCACCTAAAATGGAGGAATATAGCAAATAGTATTGTTGCAGTAATAACACCAGGAGGCAGCTCTGATGAAAACTCACACTCACACGAGCTTTTAAATCTCTGCACAAAATTCAATTTAAACCAGCAAATAATAGAGCCTACTAGACTGGAGAATACACTAGACCTCATCTTCACTAACAATGATGATCTGATAAGAAATGTCACCATATCAAAAACAATATACTCAGATCACAACATAATTGAGGTTCAGACATGTATGCGAGGAGCCCCAGACCGACAAAATGAGACTAGTCACGAGGGAGCATTCACCAAATTCAACTTCAATAACAAAAACATAAAGTGGGACCAAGTAAACCAAGTCCTAACCGATATAAGCTGGGAAGATATACTAAGCAACACAGACCCAAACTTATGCCTAGAACAGATTAACTCGGTGGCACTCGATGTATGCACAAGGCTTATTCCTCTAAGAAAAAGGAGGAGTAGATGTAAAATAGAAAGAGACAGGCGCTCCCTTTACAGGCGACGGAAAAGAATAACAGAGCGGCTAAAAGAGGTCAATATATCTGAAATGCGCAGGGAGACACTGGTCAGAGAAATAGCAAGCATCGAACTTAAGCTAAAAGAATCCTTTAGGAGTCAGGAATCGCGGGAAGAACTAAAAGCTATAAATGAAAATCGAAGAACAACGCCCAGTATTGGGCCCATACTTAAACAAGATGGGTCCTACACAGATGACAGCAAGGAAATGAGTGAGCTACTCAAGTCCCAATATGACTCAGTTTTTAGCAAGCCGCTAACCAGACTGAGAGTCGAAGATCAAAATGAATTTTTTATGAGAGAGCCACAAAATTTGATTAACACAAGCCTATCCGATGTTATCCTGACGCCAAATGACTTCGAACAGGCGATAAATGACATGCCCATGCACTCTGCCCCAGGGCCAGACTCATGGAACTCTGTGTTCATCAAGAACTGCAAGAAGCCCCTATCACGAGCCTTTTCCATCCTATGGAGAGGGAGCATGGACACGGGGGTCGTCCCTCAGTTACTAAAAACAACAGACATAGCCCCACTCCACAAAGGGGGCAGTAAAGCAACAGCAAAGAACTACAGACCAATAGCACTAACATCCCATATCATAAAAATCTTTGAAAGGGTCCTAAGAAGCAAGATCACCACCCATCTAGAAACCCATCAGTTACACAACCCAGGGCAACATGGGTTTAGAACAGGTCGCTCCTGTCTGTCTCAACTACTGGATCACTACGACAAGGTCCTAAATGCACTAGAAGACAAAAAGAATGCAGATGTAATATATACAGACTTTGCAAAAGCCTTCGACAAGTGTGACCATGGCGTAATAGCGCACAAAATGCGCGCTAAAGGAATAACAGGAAAAGTCGGTCGATGGATCTATAATTTCCTCACTAACAGAACACAGAGAGTAGTCGTCAACAGAGTAAAGTCCGAGGCAGCTACGGTGAAAAGCTCTGTTCCACAAGGCACAGTACTAGCTCCCATCTTGTTCCTCATCCTCATATCCGACATAGACAAGGATGTCAGCCACAGCACTGTGTCTTCCTTTGCAGATGACACCCGAATCTGCATGACAGTGTCTTCCATTGCAGACACTGCAAGGCTCCAGGCGGACATCAACCAAATCTTTCAGTGGGCTGCAGAAAACAATATGAAGTTCAACGATGAGAAATTTCAATTACTCAGATATGGTAAACATGAGGAAATTAAATCTTCATCAGAGTACAAAACAAATTCTGGCCACAAAATAGAGCGAAACACCAACGTCAAAGACCTGGGAGTGATTATGTCGGAGGATCTCACCTTCAAGGACCATAACATTGTATCAATCGCATCTGCTAGAAAAATGACAGGATGGATAATGAGAACCTTCAAAACTAGGGAGGCCAAGCCCATGATGACACTCTTCAGGTCACTTGTTCTATCTAGGCTGGAATATTGCTGCACTCTAACAGCACCTTTCAAGGCAGGTGAAATGCCGACCTAGAAAATGTACAGAGAACTTTCACGGCACGCATAACGGAGATAAAACACCTCAATTACTGGGAGCGCTTGAGGTTTCTAAACCTGTATTCCCTGGAACGCAGGAGGGAGAGATACATGATTATATACACCTGGAAAATCCTAGAGGGACTAGTACCGAACTTGCACACGAAAATCATTCACTACGAAAGCAAAAGACTTGGCAGACGATGCACCATCCCCCCAATGAAAAGCAGGGGTGTCACTAGCACGTTAAGAGACCATACAATAAGTGTCAGGGGCCCGAGACTGTTCAACTGCCTCCCAGCACACATAAGGGGGATTACCAACAGACCCCTGGCAGTCTTCAAGCTGGCACTGGACAAGCACCTAAAGTCAGTTCCTGATCAGCCGGGCTGTGGCTCGTACGTTGGTTTGCGTGCAGCCAGCAGCAACAGCCTGGTTGATCAGGCGCTGATCCACCAGAAGGCCTGGTCACAGACCGGGCCGCGGGGGCATTGACCCCCGAAACTCTCTCCAGGTAAACTCCTAGCAGAAGAGTATACCAGTTAGTAATTCCACAGTCACTAGTGAATGTAGCCTTACAGCTAGTTCACGATGTACCAGGTGTTGCACACCCTGGTATGGATCGTTCAGTAAAACAAGCCAGATTGAAATACTTTTGGCCTCGTATGGCAACTGATATTTCTGAGTATGTTAAGAAATGTAGTGTCTGCATGCAACATAAAGGCAATGCTAATGGTCCTAATCCAATCCAAGTATATCCAACTACTAGCGAACCTTGGGAAAGAGTTGCGCTAGGTTTGTTAACTAATTTCCAATGTTCCCTCCAAGGTAACAAACATCTGTGTGTTATGGTAGACCATTTCACCAGATATTGCGAGTTAGTTCCTATTGCAGATAAGACTGCCGAGACAGTAGCTAAAGCGTTTAAAGAACGCATTATCTGCAGGCATACCACTCCTAAGTCCCTAGTAACAGATAATGGAGGTGAATTCTGTAATGAGATTCTTGAAAATTTGTGTACCTTGTACAAGATCTCTAAATCCACCATTGTTCCTCATCATCCTGCCAGCAATGGGTTAGCGGAACGAACCAATAAGAAAGTACTTGATGTCTTGAGAGCCACTATCAATCCCAACAGTGAAACTTGGGATGAAGTTATACCTGATGTGCAGTGTGCTATAAATTCTGCTTACAATGTTTCTATAGGTGACACTCCACATTATGCATTGTATGGTGTAGATAAACGTTTGCCTTATGAGTTGTTATATTCTAATCCGAAACCAAGTTACAACCCTGATGATTTCATAGCAACTCGTACCAGCTTAGCTCAAAGTGTTTTTAGAAGAATCCGTGAAACACTTCATAAATCAACAGCTGAATTTACAAGAGTCGCAAACACTCGAGCAAAGCCATCCAAAATCAAAGTAGGTTCGAGAGTTATGCTGATTAACTTTAACAAAACGTCTGCAATGCCAAAGCTTGATCAAAAGTTTGTTGGTCCTTATCGAGTAGTTGAACTTATCACTGGTAATAAGTATAAGGTTAGAGAGATTAGTACTGGTCAGTATAAAGAATCGCATTTGGATCATATGAAGTTAGTATGTGATGATAATAATGTTCCAACCCAGACCAATGTGACAGACTCTGACAATCCTCCTGATCCTGTACTCTCTTCCTCTGATAGTCAGACGGTCAACCTGAATGTCGTTATTCCCTACGTACACGACAGGTATTGAGAAATCCTCAAGTATCATTTGTAACTTCTAATTCAGATTTGCCTCAAATACAGCATGAGTTAGCCAATGCTACAGAGTTTGATCCTTCCAGAGATGACACCCATTCTGCATATGTCAATCTCACCCTAGCAGAGTTGGGGTTAAATGTAAATAACCTGTATAGATGAATAATTACAGTATCAACTTATCAGTATTCAAGAATTTTTTTTTTGTGTTCATGTTCTCTCCGCGTTCCGAGAGTTAACAGTCTAGATTTGAGTGCACCGAATCTGCCTTTCTGTTAAACACTCTTTCTTTGTATATATTCCTTCCTCAGAATCCGTAGATCACATGAATACAGATCGATCAAAATTTTTTTTTTATCACTTGTAATCTCAACGTTGAGTTCGTTGTTCATTTGTTGAGTTTTAAGTTGTACTATAGTATACCTTGTATTGCATTACAGTTTCAGTTACATAAGCTTCCATTCCAATGTTCTACTTATGTATGTTATAATGTTTAATTGTTGTGTACTTTGACATTGTATAGAATCAGCCCAAGCCGTATACCTGCCATCTCTAGTTTGTATTAGTTGTATGTCGGGACGACATACGTTAGCGTCGCCGAGCTCTCAGTAGTTCTCAGTAGTAGTAACCAGTTACCAGTAACCAGTGTACCGTTGACTCAACGACCAACCGTCTCTGCCTGAGTCACTATCTGAACTCATATTGCGCTGACCTGGCATTATTCAAAGACCCTCTATGGGTACGTGGGCGGCCAGTCAGTCAGTCAGTGTTACGAGTGGGAGCAAGGAGGCAGGTCACGGCTGTAAGGGCGCAACCCACCTTATCTGTAATTATACGTACTACCAGCCTACGTGAGTATTTCTTACCTAATCCACATGTCGAACTCCCACATGATAGTTCGCCTCTATTTGCTTGTGGTCTAGAGGCGGTTTTTTGCCAGACCACATGGGTGCTTGAGTGCCCGTGTCCTCTGTGCCGCACTCCGCTCATCTTGCGAGTGTCTCCTGTGTGCCTGCCTGCCTGCCTGCTGCAAGCAGGTGTCCGGGTGGTTGGCGCGGGCTTGGTGAGCACAGTCAAGCAAGCTTGAGGGCAGCACTAAAAGCTAGCCAGAACAAGCTAAGGCAGCCTGCAGTAATAGCTGTCCTAGGGCCCAGCATGTCTGTATACGTTCTGCAGTGCTGCTGGCATACCAGTGTTTCCTGTAGTGGCTTGAGAACAATTTGACGAGCATTGCAGTGCTGACATTTTGAGCGGGACATGCCAGAGGTTCACTTATAAACATAGTAAGCTTGTGGTGATTGGCTTGTACACAGTGAACATTCATCTGTCATACGTGTGCTAGAAGTGTTAAGTGCTGCTTTCCCCAACAGTTAATTGCCATTTGTAAGCCTGTATTAAGACTTTAAAAGGCTCAGAGTGTACTTCAGTGTAGTGACTCCTTACATTTGATAAATCAGTGTAACACATGCTCTGCTCAGTGTAACTGAACTATTAAATACGGTTAGTGTCATTGTTGTGTTTTCTAATACATTTTCTCGTTCAGACTGAAACTTTACTGCTAAATTCCCAGTAATATTTCAAATTGCAGTGTTCATCTGTGGTGTGAGTGTGTAACTTATGCTTTGTATTTTTACTGTGAACAAGCTTACTGCTGCATAATGTTCAGTTTCATGAATACTTTCTTACTTGAGTAATTCGGTTACCTTTCAACTGTGTTAAGCAAGAGTCAGCCTGTTAACATCTATGTTCCTTGCCATCTCATCTAGTGGGTCTAGCGCCTAGTTAAAATTGTAATAGTAACAATTTGCAATCATTATACTTCTAGTTATACATTGTGTAAATTGTTTTAGACTATTTGATCAACTGGATTGTAGTGTTTAACTTCTGATACACCAATTTAATGACTGCAGACACGCACTGACACATAATAAACACATTAAAATGCTGGTAACTCCAGAAGCTGGGCCTAGTGTGTGACCTTGAGAAGTTGAGTGTGTTTATTACGACCAGCGGTGTACCACTCTCACCTATATTTACATCAACACAAGTGTATTTTAAGTGATAAAGTGTACACTTGGTGTACTTGGTAACACTTGTCATACATAGTAACGCGTGTGTAAGTGAGATTGTTTAGGTACTGGTTCATCTATCTACAGCTGCACACTTATGCTTGCATATATGTATAACATAGTAACGTGTGAGTTACCCAGGATGGACCAAGGAAGTCGACCAGAGTGATTTATCTCATTGTCATTGTAACATTACCTAGTTGCCTTTTTTTTTTTTTTTTTTTTTTTTTTTTTTTTTTTTTTTTTTTTTTTTTTTTTTTTTTTTTTTTTAGTAATACTGTTTACAATCTATGGTTGGGGTAAGAGGTTGTCTTCAGCATTCATTGTGTTGTCTGCTATATTATTATTTCAGTGAGGTACATTAGGTGGCAGTAGCCTGAACTAACTCAAGTGGAAGTTATCATTGAATTTGAACCTCATGTTTAATGTGATGTATGTCAGAATTCTAATTTTATGCTCAATATTACCTACATTGTCTCTCTCTCTCTCTCTTTTCATCTTTGTAATTTGTGATAAGGTGTAAGACCTCGCCTGTACCATCCATTATATCATTATATGTACCATATTATTAACACACATACAAGAGGTCTCTGAGTGTGTTTTTGGTGGGGTGTGTGTCGTATTGAGTGGTGGTGGTCTGGGTTGAGTATGGTTGGAGGTGTTCATTGAACTTGAGCACTTGTGTCTTGTGATCTATTTTGGACTTCTGACTTTGTAGTGAATATTTGCTCTTGCATAAGCTATAAGGGAAAGATAAGCGAGGAATTCTTGTGTTGTGAGTCTTACACCAGATATCATCACTGGCAAACATGGCAACTGTCATAGAGGAACCTATTTCTGCAGGTGATGGAAATGAAGATAGCTTCCAGACCTTTAAAAGTAAACAAAAGAGAAAAAGTGAGAAAGGGCTAGAGCGTCGACGTAGTCAGACTCACTTGTACACAATGTGATACTAAACGTCCTTGGTGCACTGAGGCTGCAAGAAGTCTTTCTCCCCTCAAGGAAGGTTCCTTGATGTTGGTGAGGGGCTCTTGATTTAGGGAATTGGATCTGTGCTCCAGTTCCCCGAATTAAGCCTGAATGCCTTCCACATCCCCCCCCCCAGGCGCTGTATAATCCTCTGGGTTTAGCGCTTCCCCCTTGATTATAATAATAATAAGTCTTTCTTCAAAGGAAGAATGTGTTAAGCTGAACTTCCCTGACAACACCCCGCTGCCTGCTAAGTGTGCATGGCTAATGGAAGCTGTAAACAAGCATCCTAACTCAAGGATCCAATTTAGGAAAAACACACACAACTTTGTGTTTGTGGAACAGAATAAAGAGCTGATTAATGATCTACTTAGTACACCTTATGGGGATATTAAGCTGCTCCGACCTCCATCAGACACTCACCACTTTAAAAAATGGGTTAGTATCATAATCTTTGGATACCCTCTCTGCATGGACCCATCCCATCTGACTCTAAGTGAGCATATCATCAAGCCTAAAAGACTTAAAGGAAAATCCCAAATTATTGCCAGTTGGGTAGGTCCTGTGCCCCTGCCCCGGAATATCTGGGTGCATGGTTTACGTTTCCTAAACATCGAAGTGTACCTACCCCCTAAACGTAGGTGTTACAAATGCCAGCACTATGGCCATGTTGCAGTAGACTGTGGAATACTACATTCTTGGTGTGGTAAGTGTGCTGGGAAACATTCCACTAGAGAATGCACAGTAGGCCCTGACAGCCGAAAATTTAAGTGTATTAACTGTCAAGAAGTTGGGGTTACAGTTTCCCACAAGGACTGCAGTCAGAACCCAAACAACCTTCGATGTAAACCTGATAACAGTCCTTTAATGGTAACTGAGGATGGGGCCATCCAGTCTACCACAGCCAGATCTGAGACTGAACCTCTGCAAAGTGTGCAAGAACCCCACCTCACTGCAAAGGATTCTGGTGATACCAGAATGCCATCACACACACCAGCTGTGGAGGAGCTAGCCATCCCTGCTAGCACATATGGAACTACTGGTCTGCCACTACAGATACCTATGGCTACACCTGAATATGGGGATGAGTTTGTCATTTCTCCCAATACACACAACTACAACAGTCAGACGGACACCACACAGGTAACCTCCCTGGAAATTGGAGATGAGTCAGATGCACAGGACCTACCTGCAATGAATGATGAAACAGAGAACACTAATGTAACCATGGTACCTGTTAAGGTGATAGGTGTTAAAGAAAGCACTAACCCAGAAGTGCCATCCTCCGGAGAGGCATTGGATTCGCCTGACCTTCCTCATATTATAACAACTTTCCAGAAAAAAATTGAGCATCTTGAACAGATCCTGACAAGTTTAATAAATATATGTAATCAGGATGATGATCTTGAGCATGGTGATGATGTCAAAAGTGCAGCAATCTCCGTTCAGCTTCCAGCAATTTGTGAGAAAGAAGCCCATAACTCTTGCCTTCAAAAATTGCCTTATCACTGGCTGCCAAAATGCCGAAAAATGCTTAAAAATAAAGGTCCTGAAGATAAAGACGTACAAACTATGCTATTTGCTCTTAAGTATCTGCACACTGTAGTCAAAGCATAATAGTTTTACCATCTTATGAGCAAGAGATTGTAATAACTCACTACAATGGATACATTACAAATCTTTTCATGGAACATTGCTTCCATCAGGAACCGGTTGCCTGACTTACATCATATTAGTGCAACCAAGAATATTGATGTCATCTGTTTGCAGGAATGTAGATTGAAAGATGGAGCACCTCCACCAAACTTGCCTGGATATGCAGCTTATAACCTAAGGTCAACCAACTGTTGTGTGATGTATGTCAGAAAGAGCTTGCCACATTCACTCCTTTCCTTGCAGAGTCGAGTTAACATGCAGTATCATGGTGTCAAAGTATATGCAGGCGATTTTTCCATAAACATTTTTAATCTCTATGCCCCAGCGAACCAGCTTCGACCTGATGCTTCACCAGATCGCATCAATAGTGAACCTACCATCATTCTTGGAGATTTTAATGCCAGACATAAGAATATTGGTGGGTCTATAACAAACACCAATGGAACTAAACTAGTGAGATTGCTAAATGAGCATGATAATGTTGGAATTGTGGGCACTACTGAGCCTACTCACATATATGGTGGCATACTAGATCTGTGTCTTGGATTTAATACATCATATACGATGCATGACTCTGTCATAGTTGATGATCTTCTATCTGATCACTTCCCAAGACTAACAACTGTCAATCTTGATCACATCTCCAGCAATCAAGGAGCTAAATACAGAAGGAGGAAACTTATTCTCAAACCAGAACACAGAGACAACTTTATTAACCACTTGGATCAATGGTATAAGAATTACGAGCCCATTGGCACACAAAAATTTAATGATGATTTAATTACCACTATTGAGAGTGTTCTCACAGATCAAGTGGGCAGGAATAGGAAACAAAGACCCTCCACTATAAATAACAATAAAAACCAATGTAAATACTATAATGATCCACAGCTGCGCAATCTAACACATGCAGCTAGGAGGATTGGTAAAGCATACCGTGAATGTAGAACCCCAGACCTGCTCAGAACGTTCCAAGCTGCACTAACAAATGCAAGGAATAGAAAGGAAGAACTTAGGCAACAGGAATGGGAACAGTTTGTTAGTGGATTAAATAGGTCCACCCCTTTGAGTTTGGCTTGGAAAGGTATAAATAAAATAACCAGGAAAAAGACTGGCAATGTTGCTCATCCCTTTCCTCTTGAAAAAGCAAATGACCTCATAAATGACTGGTCCAAAACATCCAGGCATGAAAGCCTTCCATCTCATATTAGAAAAAATTTAGAGAGTACTTCTGAAGAAATGTTGAAACTGATTAATTTTATGAGCCAAAATATTGATGGAGACCAGAATTGAGCTGCATTATCTAGGTGAGGCCTTACTAATGATGTATAAAGCTGCAGTATGACCTCTGGACTTCTGTTGCTTACACTTCTTGATATAAATCCCAGTAATCTATTTGCCTTATTACGTACGCTTAGGCATTGCTGTCTTGGTTTAAGGTTGCTGCTCACCATAACCCCCAAGTCCTTTTCGCAATCTGTATGGCTAAGTTCTACATCATTTAACTTATAAGTACTAGGGTTGGAAATAAATGGTATAAAATACCGACACAATGGAAATATAAACACATATGCAGTATAATGTGATCCTTTATTGACTACGTTTCGCCCACACAGTGGGCTTTTTCAAGTCACATACAGAACTACCTGGGGTGGAAGGAACGCGAGTATTTATAGTCCGGTTAAGAACACTGTAGGTCTGCTCACAAACTTATCCAATCTCCTTTCCAAGCTACCCAAGTTTTTAAACTCTATAACCCCACTCGGTACATCATCAGATGCAGCATTCTCCACCTGACCTCAGCATCCTGAACCGGACTATAAATACTCGCGTTCCTTCCACCCCAGGTAGTTCTGTTTGTGACTTGAAAAAGCCCACTGTGTGGGCGAAACGTAGTCAATAAAGGATCACATTATACTGCATATGTGTTTATATTCCCAAGTACTAGGGTTATGGGCACTCCCAAGCTTCAGAACCTTGCATTTATCTACATTGAACTGCATCTGCCACTTTTCTGACCAAGAATAGAGTTTGTTTAAATCCTTCTGAAGTTCCATAACATCTACGTTTGAATCAATTATCCTACCTATCTTTGTGTCATCGGCGAATTTGCTCATATCACTAGTAATTCCCTCATCAAGATCATTGATATATATTATAAACAACAACGGGCCCAAGACTGATCCCTGTGGAACGCCACTTGTTACAGATCCCCACTCGGATTTAACCCCATTTATGGACACTCTCTGCTTCCTGTCAGTGAGCCATGACTCGATCCACGAGAGCACTTTTCCCCCAATGCCATGAGCTGCCACTTTCTTTAACAGTCTATGGTGCAGAACTCTATCAAAAGCCTTACTAAAATCTAAGTAAATAATATCAAATTCTTTATCGTGGTCAACAGCCTCAAAAGCTTTGCTGAAGAAAGTTAATAAATTAGTTAGACAAGACCGGCCTCTTGTGAATCCATGCTGAGTATCCTTAATCAAGCTATGCTTATCGAGATGGCTTCTTATAATCTCAGCTATAATTGACTAGTAATTTGCCTACAATTGAGGTCAGGCTTATTGGGCGGTAATTTGACGGTAACGACTTGTCCCCTGTTTTAAAAATAGGAATTACATTAGCCATCTTCCACATATCAGACACTACACCTGTTTGAAGAGATAAGTTAAAAATATTAGTTAATGGTTCACAGAGTTCCATTTTGCATTCTTTTAGAACCCTTGAAAAAACCTCATCAGGACCCGGCGACTTATTTTGCTTCAGTCTGTCTATCTGCTTCACAACCATTTCACTAGTGACTGTGATGTTACATAATTTATCTTCTTCTAGCCCACTATAAAAATTAATTACTGGAATATTGTTAGTGTCTTACTGTGTAAAAACTGAGAGAAAATAATTATTTAAAATCGAGCACATTTCATTCTCTTTGTCAGTAAGGTGCCCATAGTTATTTTTAAGGGGACCTATCTTATCTCTAACTTTTGTTCTATAGACCTGGAAAAAACTTTTTGGGTTAGTTTTAGAATCCTTAGCAACTTTAATTTCATAGTCCCTTTTAGCTTTTCTTATCCCGTTTTTAATGTCCCTCTTAATGTCAATATACTGATTCATAAGATGACCCTCACCTCTTTTGATACGCCTATAAATTCCTTTCTTATGCCCTAGTAGATATTTGAGCCTATTATTCATCCATTTTGGATCATTTCTATTTGATCTAATTTCTGTATATGGGATAAACGTTCTTTGAGCAGCATGTATAGTGTTCAGAAAACTGTCATATTGATAGCTCACTTCGTTACCAAAGTCAACAGATGATAAGTGTTCTCTAAGCCATCGTAATCTGCTAAGCAAAAATCTGGGACTGTTACTGAGTTATCGCTACTATCGTACTTCCATTCAATGCTAAATGTAAATGATTTGTGGTCGCTAGCACCCAGTTCCTCTGAAATTTCTAAATTATTAACAAGGGATTCATTGTTTGCCATAACTAAGTCAAGCAGGTTATTTCCCCTTGTAGGTTCTGTCACAAACTGCTTCAAAAAACAATCCTGAGCTACTTCTAAGAAGTCGTATGATTCTAAATTCCCAGTCAAGAAATTCCAATCAATGTGACTAAAGTTAAAGTCTCCTAGAATTACTACATTATCGTGCCTTGTGGCCTTAACAATTTCCTCCCATAGTAGTCTCCCTTGGTCCCTATCTAAGTTTGGGGGACGGTATATTACTCCTAAAATCAGTTTTTCATGCCCCTCTGAAAATTCTAACCAAACAGACTCTGTATGTGTTACTTCAGACTTAATACCCGTTTTTATGCAGCAGTTCAAGCGATCTCGGACATACAATGCCACCCCACCCCCTTTCCCGATACTTCTATCTACTTGGAACAATTTAAAACCCTGAATATGACATTCCACAGGCATGTCCCGACTCTTTGAATCATTCATTGCAGTTTGCGACAATACGTCGAAGCTGGAAATATAAACACATATGCAGTATAATGTGATCCTTTATTGACAACGTTTCACCCACACAGTGGGCTTTTTCAAGTCACACACAGATCTGTGTGTGACTTGAAAAAGCCCACTGTGTGAGTGAAACGTCAATAAAGGATCATATTATACTGCATATGTGTTTATATTTCCACTATGTCGGTATTTGATACCATTTATTTACGTCGAAGCTGACAAATTACTTGCTTCCTCAGCGCTGACAACTCTCACTGACCACGGCTCTCACGTCATGTCCTCTCCTGCCAATCGAGCCAAACGTTCCGTTTTCCTCAAGAGGCTTGATAAATTTATCACCTCTCGACGTCTTGAAAACCTCAATGGAAGACCAAAATCCCTGGACGAAGGGTGAACAAGTCACCAAGATTCCTGCGGCCTCGTCTATGCTGAAAAACACATTCACGGATGTGACTATGGCTGTCCAAGCTGTCTGACAGTCTAGCCATTTACTACTATTAAATCAACTCCCACCACATTGAAACTGAATGTTTTCATCATGTCGCTCAATGTTGGAGCTGTTATTCATATCTCCATGCCACAAAAGTAAGGAAGCAAGGAAGGAAGGATACTAAGTTCTGTCTACCTGTGGGTCTGAGGGCCGTTTTCAAGAGCTGTGCCGCCACTACACCCCTAGTGCCTCAACTGCAAGAATGACCACCAAACACTTGCTGCGAGACGCCCAATGGTCGTGACGTTGTCAGAAAGACCCAAGAAGCGGAGCAGAAGAAATTATGTTCCAAGTCACCTACTTATGCTGCAGTTGCGAACAGTCAACCACCACCAACCTAAGACAACAGTGTGTAAGTGTTTGTAATAAAGCTTATAGAATTCTTGGCTTTACGTAAAGAAATACAAATAACAAAAGTCCTAAGATTGCTACAACTTTATACATCTTTGGTTAGACCGGGTCTGTGACCTCAAGTTTGGATACCAGTTTCACAGTGCTTTAAACCACTTGTTTCCTGGATGCATTAATGTGTGTACTGGTCATGAGACCAGTACCAAACAGGAGAATGAAATTAATTACTTAACGTTATATATCATGGCAGTAGTGTAGTGGAAGGGCGTCAAGAGAGCAACAGCAGCAAGGGTAATTATAATATCTTTATTTATTACAAGTACAAGGTATACAGACCATAGTTGACATCAATGACATACTACTATATAGAAAGTCCCTTGTTATGCTGAGCATTTCCCGCAAATTAGGTCAGTTTTGTCCCAGGATGCGACCCACACCAGGCCACTAACACCCAGGTACCCATTTTACTGATGGGTAAACATAGACAACCGGTGTAAAGAAACGCCCAATGTTTCTACCCTCACTAGGAATCGAACACGAACCCTCGCCGTGTGAAGCGAGAGCTTTAGCTACCAGGCCACGGGGCACCATATTTATTACTAGCAGTAATGTTATATTTTTGTTACTGTATTAAATTAGTATTACGATTGCTATATACTTGTTAATACTCTTATTATTATTAGGGTGAAAATATTGTAGATTGTAGAGGCATCTGAGGTGTACTGTAGGAGTGCCTCTGGCAAGACAGCGATGGAGTGAATGATGGTGAAAGTATTTCTTCTTTGTCGGGTTACTTTACATCGGTGGGAGACGGCCGGTGTGTTGCAAAAAAAAAAAATATTATTATTATGTTCGCACAGGGCGTTAGACCCGTATGGGTGAGTTACACCATGACTGGTACTTCCTGCACTTAACTAACACCCAATTTCCATCCTTATTCATGTAATTTGCTAATTGGTGACCTCAATATATTAATATTATTATACTAAACTATGATAATATTAAGTCAAAGTGTAATAATATTAGTAGCAAATAAATGGTTACATCTGTGTCAGATTACTATAAAATAGTAGAATAAGAAATTTATAGTTTGTGGATTATAATTTCCCTAATTCATACTGTTAATTATTTTTTTTTTTTAGGCCTGAGCTTGTTACCACCTGCATCTCATGAGACTGCCATCCCCACGAGTCCCTTTGAGGCGGGGTAGATGGCAGACCAGAGGCCTAGCTTCTCCCTATGAACCCCGTGAGGGCGGGGAATGTGGCTAGGCCTGGGGACAGTTGGTCCCGGAGATGAGGGGGTACTTGTGCCTCCTCCCATGGGAGACTTACGTCTCGAGACACTCCCCAGAGAGGGAGCCAAGGCCGGGTCACCACTACTTGGAAAAGACCCGGGCCGGGAGAATACCGACGAATAAAAAAAAAATATTTTCAGAGTGAGAGAAGCAAAGTGTTAAGAAGATTAATAAGGAATGTGTCCTCCGGTGAACAGAAATCAAAACGTGGATCTACAAGTTATGACAATTAACCTTAAACTGTCCAAACGTAGATTTACGTTTTTTCAACATTTGAAAGTATGTAAAAACACGTAGATCCCATTTTTTCTTACATTTGAAAACGTGTAAAAAAAAACTTGGATCTACTTTTTTTTGTTATTAAAAATATGTAAAAAAGCGCAGATCTACTTTTGGAACACCACACATGTGAACGTAGATGTGAGTGGACAGTTTAAGAGTTAAAATAGTTACCGTACGAGTCAGTCAGTGACTTACTAGTATAACAGTTCAACCAGACTCACTAGTGTGTTGAGACACCATCACTGTACTTCGAGCAGACTCACTAGTGTGTTGAGACACCATCACTGTACTTCAACCAGACTCACTAGTGTGTGTTGAGACACCATCACTGTACTTCGAGCAGACTCACTAGTGTGTGTTGAGACACCATCACTGTACTTCGAGCAGACTCACTAGTGTGTTGAGACACCATCACTGTACTTCGAGCAGACTCACTAGTGTGTTGAGACACCATCACTGTACTTCGAGCAGACTCACTAGTGTGTTGAGACACCATCACTGTACTTCGAGCAGACTCACAAGTGTGTGTTGAGACACCATCACTGTACTTCGAGCAGACTCACTAGTGTGTGTTGAGACACCATCACTGTACTTCGACCAGACTCACTAGTGTGTGTTGAGACACCATCACTGTACTTCGACCAGACTCACTAGTGTGTTGAGACACCATCACTGTACTTCGACCAGACTCACTAGTGTGTTGAGACACCATCACTGTACTTCGAGCAGACTCACTAGTGTGTGTTGAGACACCATCACTGTACTTCGAGCAGACTCACTAGTGTGTGTTGAGACACCATCACTGTACTTCGACCAGACTCACTAGTGTGTGTTGAGACACCATCACTGTACTTCGAGCAGACTCACTAGTGTGTTGAGACACCATCACTGTACTTCGACCAGACTCACTAGTGTGTGTTGAGACACCATCACTGTACTTCGACCAGACTCACTAGTGTGTTGAGACACCATCACTGTACTTCGACCAGACTCACTAGTGTGTTGAGACACCATCACTGTACTTCGAGCAGACTCACTAGTGTGTGTTGAGACACCATCACTGTACTACCTGCAAGGTAAGACTAAATCATATGTAATTTTTATTATTATAATCATAACTAAGCGCTAAACCCATAGGTGTAATACAGCGCTGCAGGGTAGGGTATGCTAATGATGTAATATGCTGGATCAGATATATATTTTAATTTATAGGTTTTATCAAGTGAGGTGCCTTGATATGCTGTTGTGAGGCTCTAGATCCAAGGTTTCTAACGCCTTTTCGCCTTCCTTTAATCACATTCAATTTCCTCCCATTCCCGAGGCGTTGTATGACCCCTACGGGTTTACCACCTCCATTTAATAAACCCTTTATCTGGCAGAGGCAGTTTTGACTGCCTTTAAACACGTGCACCTTTACGCGTGTCATCCTACTCATGCTGCGCATCTGGATTCCCGTTCTTTAATTCTGACCAATCACAAGCCTTCCCTGAGTCGCTTCAGCTAAGTTGTGATGGCGTTTGCCGGCTTCCCATTGGTTGAGAGAACAAAATGTAAACACTTGTGGCTTGGCGTCGCCCAGAGTGGGTGTTTTCCATCTAGTGTCACTAATATACTCTTGGATTTTACCCTCTACAATGTCGGTAAGTACTGATTGTTGTGTTTAGTGTGTACATGAATAGTTTAGGCATATTTTGATATATACATAAAGTCTGTGTGAAGCATAATGTGAAAAAAGTGCAACAAAAGAAGGGCAGTCAGGACTGCCTCTGCAGGAGTAGGGACATAGTCCACTTTCAGTAAAATAAATATTTATAAAAAATTTCTACTGCATATATGAATTCGGTAGGTGTCTGGATGTATACAGAACGTTTTTATTGTCCTTCCAGATCAATGAGAAATTGTTTTATGGGGAGCCCTCCAGCACCAGGTCAAAATATGTCTGTATTTTGGATGACAGTGACTCAGAACCAGAGGTAGATGACCCTGAATTGCTTGATAGTGGTGATGAATACTTGCCACCAGACGCAGATCTGTCGAGTGAAGATGAGGAGGAAGAAAGGCCAGCCAAAAAAGCAGAAATTAGTCAAGAAAAAGAGAGGCATTATGATCGAGGAGTACCCTGATGAGGAACATATTTATGACGATCTTGCTCTTCAAGGTGAACCTAAGTGGTCCAAGGTTGACCTCCAAAATAACCCTTTGCCGGCATATGACCATGAAAAGCCTCTTCAAATTAGGTCTCCATATCAGTATTTTTGTGATTTCTTTACTCCAGACATGGTAGATAACATAGCATCTCAAACAAATTTGTATGCCAAGCAAAAAAACATTAATAATTTTGCAACAGATTTTGAAGAGATCATGAGGTATATAGGTATTTTGTTGTTCATGGGTATTATTCAATCACCATCACCCAGGTTGCAGAAGTCATGGGGTCTGAGAGGTTTAGGCTACTTAGTCGTGCTATCCATTTCAATAACACACAAAAGGATAATGACAGATTCCAATTGCTTCATAGACTTCCATTCTAGCAATTAGTAATATACAATGATTGCTCTTCCTCATGAATCTCAGGAATATGGGACTTGAAAGTTTTATCCCTTTGCAATGTGTCCTTGTTGCTATTTTTCTCATTTTTATATTTTTCTAATACTTACAAAATGTTTTGATACAAGTTCCATTGATGTTTTTGATATTGTATGTTTGTATAATAAATTTTAAAAAAAGTTATTGGGTGTTTTATTAACAATTGCAAGTTTGCAACATTCAAATTTATACTCCCTATTTCGGGCCTGGGCGAGTTTAACTGCCTTTCGCAGATTAGCAATTGCTCAGAAACTAACCATCAGAATTCCATTTATATGGCCTCATTCATCTTATATTGAGTTACTCTATCCACTCTAAAGGAGTTAAGTGTGAAATTCCATTATATCAGACATTGCCCGATTAATGTAAAAATAATACAAATTTATTAATTAAATTCTTTATTAAGTTATATATTAAAACAACAATAATAAATTTATAAAAAAATGCTTATTTTTCTTCATAAAAAATGTGCATGTACAGAAATTCCCGTTTCAGGGATTGATATATTTTTGGTTTTGACAATCGGGTTTTTAACCCCGGAGGGTTAGCCACCCAGGATAACCCAAGAAAGTCAGTGCGTCATCAAGGACTGTCTAATTTATTTCCATTTTAGTCTTCAATCTTGTCCCCCAGGATGCCACCCACACCAGTCGACTAACACCCAGGTACCTACTTGCTGCTAGGTGAACAGGACAACAGGTGTAAGGAAACGCTTTAAACTTAGTTAACTGGAGTATACATAAGAATATAAGAAAGTTGGAACACTGCAGTAGGCCTGTTGGCCCATACTAGGCAGGTCCTTCACAATCCATCCCACTAATAGAATATTCAATGCTTAACTCAATTTTCAATACCTCGAGAAGGGTTTCGGGAGTCTACGCCCCCGCTGCCCGGTCTGTGATTAGGCCTCGCCACAAAAAAAACTAGATGTATTTCGGCCACTGCAAGTTCCGAGGCGAGGAAGGAGGTGCCAGCACAGTGCCTTGGGACACTGAACTTTTGACCTCGCTGATACTGGATCTTGCTCTCCTTACTACTACTTTTTGTGTTGTGTGTGTTAGGAACCCGAAAATACATCTGCCTACCTTCCCCGTAATGCCCATGGCCCTCATTTTGTGTTGTGTGTGTTAGGAACCCGAAAATACATCTGCCTACCTTCCCCGTAATGCCCATGGCCCTCATTTTGTGTTGTGTGTGTTAGGAACCCGAAAATACATCTGCCTACCTTCCCCGTAATGCCCATGGCCCTCATTTTGTGTTGTGTGTGTTAGGAACCCGAAAATACATCTGCCTACCTTCCCCGTAATGCCCATGGCCCTCATTTTGTGTTGTGTGTGTTAGGAACCCGAAAATACATCTGCCTACCTTCCCCGTAATGCCCATGGCCCTCATTTTGTGTTGTGTATGTTAGGAACCCGAAAATACATCTGCCTACCTTCCCCGTAATGCCCATGGCCCTCATTTTGTGTTGTGTGTGTTAGGAACCCGAAAATACATCTGCCTACCTTCCCCGTAATGCCCATGGCCCTCATTTTGTGTTGTGTGTGTTAGGAACCCGAAAATACATCTGCCTACCTTCCCCGTAATGCCCATGGCCCTCATTTTGTGTTGTGTGTGTTAGGAACCCGAAAATACATCTGCCTACCTTCCCCGTAATGCCCATGGCCCTCATTTTGTGTTGTGTGTGTTAGGAACCCGAAAATAGACCCCTGGCTGTCTTCAAGAAGGCGCTGGACAAACACCTAAAGTCAGTACCTGACCAACCGGGTTGTGGATCGTACGTTGAGTTGCTTGCAGCCAACAGTAATAGCTTGGTTGATCAGGCCCTATTCCACCATGAGGCCTGGTCACAGACCGGGCCGCAGGGGCGTTGACCCCCGAAACCTTCTCCAGGTATATATTATATCATTAATGTCAGCTATGGACCTGCTTCGCATGGGCCAGTAGGCCTGCTGCAGTGTTCGTTCTTTCTTATGTACTTGTAGAAGTAAACATTATATACTTGCAGTTAATAATTCGGGTAATGTCCTGTAAACCTCTTGCAGGTGATGCTCATATCATAATAATAATAATAATAATAATAATAATAATAATAATAATAATAATAATTTCTCATAACAGGTTCAGAATCTACTTGTATTTCTTCTACTAACATGTCGTCAGACTCTATTGTGTTCCTCATAGTCCGTGGCATGATATTCATTAATGCTCTCATTTTCTCATGGTCCATGGCTGGACATTCATTACTGTTGTCATGTTCGTCATAATCCATGCCTTGACATTCATTACTGTTGTCATGTTCGTCATAATCCATGGCTGGACATTCATTACTGTTGTCATATTCGTCAACGTCCATGGCTGGACATTCATTACTGTTGTCATATTCGTCAACGTCCATGGCTGGACATTCATTACTGTTGTCATATTCGTCAACGTCCATGGCTGGACATTCATTACTGTTGTCATATTCGTCAACGTCCATGGCTGGACATTCATTACTGTTGTCATGTTCGTCATAATCCATGGCTGGACATTCATTACTGTTGTTATGTTCGTCAACGTCCATGGCTGGACATTCATTACTGTTGTCATATTCGTCAACGTCCATGGCTGGACATTCATTACTGTTGTCATGTTCGTCATAATCCATGGCTGGACATACATTACTGTTGTCATGTTCGTCAACGTCCATAAAATCGTCACTTTCCCCCGGTATAACACAATGTCGTTTTCGTGGAGTATATTCAGTGTTTCTCTTTCTTTTAATGCCACGGTTATTCATTTTTATTATGTATTTTTCTTCGTGGTTGCTATCTTGAAATTCGGAAATTTTGTGGCTAGGAGACAAAAGCATATCAGCTGTATTCTGAAAATTGGAGAAAAAAAATCATAGAATTAAAACAATTACTGTTCTATATATATGTCGTGACGAATAAGTAAAATTGGCCAATTAGCAAGAACTCGTTTAAAATTAAGTCCTTTCTAAAAAGAATTCTCTATACGTTAAAAGATACATCTTTTCATTTATTTTAATATAAAAATTAATAATTTTGCACCAAAAGAACCTTAGAAAACTTACCTGGCCTTATTATAACAAGAGCAATTTAATTTAGCCTAATCCAACTAAATAAATTTTAGATAAGTTTACAATTATTTAATATGTGAGACCCCCTAGGCTACAGGTACTGTGAGGCCCCTGGACTACAGGTACTGTGAGGCCCCTGGGCTACAGGTACTGTGATGCCCCTGGACTACAGGTACTGTGAGGCCCCTGGACTACAGGTACTGTGAGGCCCCTGGGCTACAGGTACTGTGAGGCCCCTGGACTACAGGTACTGTGAGGCCCCTGGACTACAGGTACTGTGAGGCCCCTGGACTACAGGTACTGTGAGGCCCCTGGGCTACAGGTACTGTGAGGCCCCTGGACTACAAGTACTGTGAGGCCCCTGGGCTACAGGTACTGTGATGCCCCTGGACTACAGGTACTGTGAGGCCCCTGGGCTACAGGTACTGTGAGGCCCCTGGCCTACAGGTACTGTGAGGCCCCTGGACTACAGGTACTGTGAGGCCCCTGGACTACAGGTACTGTGAGGCCCCTGGCCTACAGGTACTGTGAGGCTCTTGGACTACAGGTACTGTGAGGCCCCTGGGCTACAGGTACTGTGAGGCTCCTGGACTACAGGTACTGTGAGGCCCCTGGGCTACAGGTACTGTGAGGCCCCTGGACTACAGGTACTGTGAGGCCCCTGGGCTACAGGTACTGTGAGGCCCCTGGACTACAGGTGCTGTGAGGCCCCCTGGGCTACAGGTACTGTGAGGCCCCTGGGCTACAGGTACTGTGAGGCCCCTGGACTACAAGTACTGTGAGGCCCCCGGGCTACAAGTACTGTGAGCCCCCGGGCTATAGGTACTGTGAGGTCCTTGGGCTACAGGTACTGTGTAGCCCCCGGGCTACAGGTTACAAAAATTCAATGTATGTCAAAGGCCCTAAAATCTGGAACACCCTACCTGAGAACTCTAGAACTGCAGACACATTCATCACCTTCAAATCTACCATCAGAAAACATCTTATCTCCCTGATACACCCTGTCAACTAACTACACGAATACCACCTGGTGGTTCACACTTACACTCACTCACCCATTTGACCATAAACAGAAATATTAATCTCAATCTTAAAATAATGAATCCTGTGATACTCCAATACTGAAACTATGTACTGTGCCAAAACAAAAGCATTCACATTGCTAAACTCACAATCTAGTATTTAGTCACTTAGCCATAATACCAACTTACCTCATAATTTGTAATATTTTAAAATTAAGAATTAAACTAAGTCTGCCCGAAATGCCTAGCCATGCTAGGTGTTCTAGTGGTACACTCTGTAATTATTATTTTACTACATGTAAACCACACAATAACCAAATTCTGTAAACTCAGCATTGTAATCCTTATAGAGAATAAACTTTGAATTTGAATTTGAACAGTCCCTAAAGCTGCTATTTACAAGGGCCTTAACCGGGCCCCAGTAAATAATAATAATATATTTACTACAAGTACAAGTACAAGGTATACAGACCACAGCTGACATCAGTGACATACTACTATATACAAAGACCTTTGTTATGCAGAACGTTTCCCGCAAATTAGGTCAGTGTCCCAGGATGCGACCCACACCAGTCCACTAACACCCAGGTACCCATTTTACTGATGGGTGAACATAGACAACCGGTGCAAAGAAACAGGCCTAATATTTCTACCCTCGCTGGGAATCGAACCCAGACTGTCGCCGAGTGAAGCGAGAGCTTTAGCCACCAGACTATGTCAAGGAAATGAGCACACAATACAACTTAATTTCTTTTTTTACAGTATACAAAGTGCAGAGTACATGTCATAAAATATTGTTATTCACAAAAGAAAGCTGCTACCATGATGATAACCCGACTAATTAATGAACGTAAGAGAAAACGGCAAGATCAGCACTTTGTAAAAGAAAATGGATATAGTAATATATGGGGTAACTTCCAAAGATTCCGAGTGGCGTTAAGTAAGTAAGTTTATTCAGGTATACACAAATACAGTTACATAGAATTATCATACATAGCAGCATATGTGTAGAGAACCTAGGATAACCCAAAAAAGTCAGACAGAGTGACTTATTTCCATTGGGGTCCTTTTACCTTATTTTTTTTATTATTATTATCACACTGGCCGATTCCCACCAAGGCAGGGTGGCCCGAAAAAGAAAAACTTTCACCATCATTCACTCCATCACTGTCTTGCCAGAAGGGTGCTTTACACTACAGTTTTTAAACTGCAACATTAACACCCCTCCTTCAGAGTGCAGGCACTGTACTTCCCATCTCCAGGACTCAAGTCCGGCCTGCCGGTTTCCCTGAATCCCTTCATAAATGTTACTTTGCTCACACTCCAACAGCACGTCAAGTATTAAAAACTATTTGTCTCCATTCACTCCTATCAAACACGCTCACGCATGCCTGCTGGAAGTCCAAGCCCCTCGCACACAAAACCTCCTTTACCCCCTCCCTCCAACCCTTCCTAGGCCGACCCCTACCCCGCCTTCCTTCCACTACAGACTGATACACTCTTGAAGTCATTCTGTTTCGCTCCATTCTCTCTACATGTCCGAACCACCTCAACAACCCTTCCTCAGCCCTCTGGACAACAGTTTTGGTAATCCCGCACCTCCTTATTATTATAATAATAGGTTATAATATTTTCTTATTATTCTACAATGAAGATATCATCTTATTATCATACTAAAAAGACTATCTACTACACGAGGGTCATTAAGACTATCTACAATACGAGGGTCATTACTAGGAATAAGGTAAAATTTACACGTATTTTAGCTAAAAAATAGAAAATCATTCCCCTCCCTTTCTGTAGCTACATTCATCAGACACCTTTTGGCACTCTTCTTGAACTGGTTCATGCTATGGCTGGCTTTGACATGTGCGGGTAGTCTGTTCTATTCCTTTATTGCTGTACAATAAAAGGTGTTTGACGCCTGGCCACTGACTGTGGGTACTACAAAGTTGTGCTCTCTCCCCCTAGTACTATGATTGCTTTGGTTCCCAATCTTGACAAAATTGACAGCAAGATATTCTGGACACTGTTTGTGAGCAATTTTATAAACATGATTTAGCTTCAGTTGTTTTACTCTGTCTTCAACATTCAGCATATCCAACTGCTGTAATTCATCCTGGCCTACATGTTCTCTTGGTCCCAGCCCCAGGGTGAATCTTACGATTTTGTTCTGGGTGATTTGCAGTCTATCTTTCAGTTTTTTTGTCAAGGCAGAGTACCATGAAGAGCAAGCGTAATCCATATGGCATTGTATAAGGGCTAGACATAGGGTCCTGCGAGCCTCAGTAGGTAGACACTGTGCTTGTCTATACAAGAACTTCAGTCTGGCATTCGCTTTCTTTACTACACTGTTCCCTATCAATTCTCCTGACATGCATGGGTCAAAGGGGATTCCCAGATATTTTACTGATGAAACCAAAGTGATGGGCTCCCCATTACACTGAACATTAAAATTATTTACCCTTCTCAGTTTATGTTTCGTGCCAAAGAGAATGGCTTCAGTTTTCCCTAGGTGTAATGATAGTTTGTTGTCTACTAACCATTTGCTGCAGGACTCCAGTTCCAGTGTTAAACATTAGCAATATCTTGTGGGTCTTTACCTGTCACTAACAGAGCACTGTCATCTGCGTACAGTAGGAGTTTGCACTTGACACTGATAGGCATATCATTGACATAACATAAGAATAATAAGGGACCCAGAATACTACCTTGGGGAACTCCACATGTTATCGGCAGGGGTTCTGATTCCGTTTTGTTGATTTTGACTATTTGTCTCCTGTTGCTAAGGTAGGACTTAAACCAGTCTACAGAACCTATACCGATAGCTTGAAGTTTCTTACATAATATATTGTGGTTGACAGTACCGAAGGCCTTTTGCAGGTCTAAGGTTACCATACCTATGAGGTTCCCTTTTGACATTTCAGTTCTCAGGTAATCCATCAAATTAATAAGGGAGGTGTCGGTTGAGTAGGATCTTCTAAAGCCCGATTGATAGCTATGGAGAATGCTGTTGTCATTAAGGTACTTAACTACTTGAGAATACACCTCCCTCTCCAGAATTTTAGATATTATACTGAGTATACTAACAGGCCTATAGTTGCTTACATCAGATCTATTATTTTTCTTGAAGATAGGAGTAACTCTGGCCTCCTTGAACCCCTCCGGTACGGTATTAATGGTGATTGATAGATTTATTATGTGAGCAATAGGGATTGACAGTTCAGAAGCACCATCTTTTAGGAACTTAGACGGGATGTTATCAGGGCCTGTGCTCTTAGTTGGGTTTAACCTGCTTAGTTCTTTTTGAATGAAGTCATGAGATACACTTACTAGTTGACAACTGTTTGGGGTAACCCCTTTATTGGTATAGTATGTTTGAAACTTATCAGAGTCTGTGTTAAAGGTATTTGATGCAGCTGGTAGTTTACTTACTAGTGTTGATGCAACAGATGTGTAGTAGGAATTAAAGCAATTTGCCACCTTAGATGTTTCGTGGCATACCTCATTATCGATAGTGAGTACTATGTTAGACCTATCTACTGGCTTATGGCTATACCCCAACTGTTTTAGTTGTTGCCAGAGCTTTCTGGGGTTATGCTTATACTCTTCAATTTTTGAGCAATAGTGCTTTGCCTTTGCTCCTTTTATAAGTCTCTGTACTCTGTTCCTCACCCTTTGGAATTCATTTAGTGCTGCAATATCCTGTCTGTTTGCTTTAAATCTTTTAGCAGCTGGTCTCTGAATTTCATATTATCTAATATCTCAGTAGTCATCCAGGGTTCAGTTCTTCGTTTAATCCTAACCTCTTTAACTGGTGCAATATTATCAAAAATGGTAGTGAACATTGTTTTGAATTTTTCCCAGGCATCGTTTACGTCCCTGCAACTTGTTATCTCTGTCCAGTCACAATTGTGTAGCCTATTTACCAGTGTTTCTTTACTGTAGTTTCTAGTTGACCTCATTTTTATTGTCCTGTGTAGGCCTATCCTATCCCTAGTGATTTTCCTGGTGCAGTAAATGATGAAATGATCACTAAGACCTGTGGTAATGACGCCTGACTGACTAATGTTCTCAGCGCGGTTACAAAGTATGTGGTCAATTATGGTGGCTGAGAACTGTGTGATCCGGGTTGGTGTATTAATTAGTTGGGTGTAGCTATTTAATCCTAGAATTTGCTTATACCTTTTGCATAGCCCGTTATTTTGCTGCTGAAAACAGATATTGAAGTCGCCCAGTATTATTGTCTCGCGTTATACTGTAGTTAGGAGGACACTTGATGTAGACTGTCCCAGTAATATTTCAGTTTATGTAAATGCTTTACCTGAAAGAAAAAAAAACTGTATGAATATATTTACATATGTCAAAACATTAGGTTAAATGAATAATAAATATAACTGTAAATCTCTTCAGGATGACTTGGATAAATTGAGTAAATGGATAATGGAATTTAATGGAGAAAAATGCCATGTAATGGAAATGGCATAGAATGAGGCCCCATGAAGACTGATAAAAGATTGAAGGTGTCAGATAAAGGGACCTGGGAGATCTTATTTAAAAAAAAATGATGTCACGGGTAGATCATATTAAAAGAAATTGTAAGACATGCTGCACTAGCCAGTTATAAAATGGCCAGTTAGAAAAAGGTCCAAACAAGAGCTTCAAAACGGCAGCCAGAGTTAAAAGTATGAGTTATGATGAAGAGTTGATAAGGTCATAAAAGGTCTTGCAAGATCAGATAACTTGCAACAAGGACAAGAAGCCACAGTTGTCAAGTGAGAAAAAAGTGGAGTTGCTGGGATTTTTTTATATTATAAACGCAATAGCCGACCAGTGGAATAAATTACAAAAGGATACAGTAAATGATTCGCTACTGGAAATTAAAAACAATATATGATTTAACATTTCAAACGTGCTTCTCGTGTCTCTTCTTCCTATTTCTATGAAGATGTGTGTAAGTACATGAATGCGCTAGGGTTTTATTTCCTATTTTCACTATGGTGTTTTTTCATACTGCATTATAAAGATCATGCTTGAGACTTACATTATTCTGTAATTTCTCTAATACTGAAGTAGATATGAGTGATTCTGGTTGGTAATAGTGAGCAGGAATTACATGATTGGCTACTTGCAATGTATTTTACAAACGTTCAAACATTAAAATAACCCGGATGTTGCCCATATTTTATTTACCATTGTTGGATTTGGCTGAAATTTGTTTTTAGAATAATCATTAAATCAGGTTCCAAATATCCCCCCTCTCTATTCAAAAGTGTAAGTTTGCTTAACATAAAATTTCCACACTACTGTGCACGGGGCCAGGAGCTGTGAATCGACCCCTACAACCACAACTAGATGAGTACAGTATGTTTACAGGACACTCAGTACTAATTCTCCAGGTCAGCAGTTTCGTCTGCCTTGAAGGGGGTTGTTAGTGTACAGCAGCATTCCAGCCTAGAGAGAGTGAGCAAGCGATTTGAAGAGAATCATCATGGGCTTGGCATCCTAGTTTTGAAGGTTCTCATTATCCATCCTAACATTTTTCTAGAAGATGAGGTATATACACAATTGTTGTGGTCTTTGAAGGTGAGATCCTCTGACATTATCACTCCCAGGTCCTTCACGTTAGTTTTTCGCTCAATTGTTTGGTTAGAATTTGTTTTATACCTTGATACAGTTTTAATTTCCTAAAGTTTTCCATAATTGACTAATCGAAATTTCTCTTCAATGAACTTCATATTGTTTTCTGCGGCCCATTTAAAGATTTGGTTGATGTCTGTTTATAGTCTTGCAGTGTCTTCAACAGAGGATACTATCATGGGAATTCGGACGTCATCCGCAGAGGAAGATACGGGCCTATGGTCTACATCTCTGTCTATTTCAGATAAGAGGATGAGGAACAGAATGGGAGCGAGTACTGTGCCTTGTGAAACAGCTTTTCACTGTAGCTGCTTCAGATTTACTCTGTTTACTATTACTCTTTGTGTTCTACTTGTTAGGAAGTTATAGATCCAATTACCAACTTTTCCTGTTATTCCTTTATCATGCATTTTGTGCACTATTACACCGTGGTCACACTTGTCGAAGGCTTTCGCAAAGTCTGCGTATAGTACAACTGCATTTTGTTTATCTCTAAAGCATCCAGGACCTTATCATAGAGGTCTAGTAGCTGGGACAGGCAGGAGTGTAGCATGCAAAGAGTATGTTACAATTTATTCGGCGTATATCACACCCCTATATAGGCTGCCTCCCAACCAGCAAAGCAGGTGCTAAGGCTTTAACGATCAATAGGGTATCCATCGTTAAATCAGTACCTTCGTTCATTGGCCAATCACAGGCAAGCCTACCAAAGCTGAAGCAACGTGGCTCACTTGTGGTAAGCATTGGCAGACTTGCCAAGCTGCTGGTTGAGCACGGTGCACTCTCTGTGGCTTCTGCTTTGCCATCTGTCACTGTGGTGTACACTTACTGTTCCATCTGTACATATTGTACATAGTGTACATACTTGTATATATCATCTGGTGAAGGAAAATATACTTTATAGTCTACTGTTGAGATTTATTTGCTCCACATTCCCATTACAACCAGGTCTCACAGGCCATTATTTACCTGTGTTCGTAATAAGGAGCGACTCGTGTTGCCCTGGGTTGTGTAACTGATGAGTATCAAGGTGGTTGGCGATCTTGCTTCTTAGAACCATTTCAGAGATTTTTATTTTCAACAGCTAGGCTACTCTTACTACCTAACAAGGTTTAGAGCTTTTTTTGATTAATAATTACTACCTAACATTTTAATCATCTAACTTCTAACTACAATGAATTACTCCTGACGTATTGTATTGTCATTCAATGCCTAAATGTATATTCTAGCACTAGAATTAAGTAGTTGGTAAGGTTTAATATTAATATTACCGAAATGCTTGGCATAGTAAGTGCCTCTCTTTTCTATGTACAATTTGAAATTGTATATATTCATAAATCATATATGTATTAACACTGTAACCAGGCAAAGCCTGGTCATGGATCGAGCCTCGGGGGCGTTGACCCCCAGAACACCCTCCAGGTATACAGGAACTGCAAACCCATTCATTTTAACTTCCATGTATGTTTCATAAGCGATAGATTTTTCATTTCCATTCTCTTTTTCAGGTACCAACTGCTAGGCAGTGACGTGTATCTATCATAAGAAGCAAGGTAAGCAGCTTTACTCTGTTAAAAAATCTTCCTTTCAAATTTCAAATATGTATTTGAAATATTACTGAAACGTACATTGTAGTCTGCATTTTTTGTTGATGCTTCTGTGAATTTAATCCTGGTGTAAAAGGAGTTCAGAATTTTGTAGTTATATACCTGAATTTGACACTCGAAAAATCTTTCCCTGGACTTCCAGTATCGCGTTTTTTTCCTCTTGCAAGGTAAAATTATATGATTACCGGACGTAAACTGGAAAATATTAAGTTATATTAGTCTAGTTTTATATCCATGTAAGTAGGATTCAGATAGGTAATAGTTTCGTTACTTATTTCTATGTTTACAGTCAATTGGGTGAGTGTAAGTGTACATTGGGGTGAATCACAGATATCGAGGGGGGGTCTAGGTTATTTTTTGTGTGTGTGTGATACAAGAGAATTGGTGGTTTTCATGTAGCTAGCTGATGGTGGGGTGTCAGGGACATAAGATGTTTTCTAACCGTAGTTTTGAAAGTGATGGTTATGTCTGCAGTTCTAGAGTTTTCAGGTAGGGTGTTCCAGATTTTAGGTCCTTTTATGTACACTGAATTTTTGTGTAGGTTTAGCCGGACACGGGGAATGTCATAGTGTTTTAGTTCAGGGTTAATATTGGAATTTATGGTTTTGTAAATGTATGTCGAACAGTAGTAAGTGTGGATGTTCTGTACAGTAAGTTCAGATCTTTGAAAAGTGGGGAGGGGGGGATGGGTTGCCTAGTATTGGATTGCATGATAATTCTTACTGCAGTTTTCTGTTGGGTTATTATTGGCTTTAGGTGGGTTGCTGCTGTTGATCCCCAGACACAAACAGCATAGGTGAGGTAGGGATAGATGAGTGAATAGTATAGTGCGAGAAGGGCTGATTGTGGCACGCAGTAACGTATCTTGGAGAGGATCCCAACCGTTTGAGATGCTTTTTTTTTTTTTTTGTTATATGTTGGATATGGGTGCTGATTTTCAGGTTGCTGTCGAGGTGTAGACCCAGGGAAGTGTCCTCATTATGTTTAGCAATAAGAGTGTTGTTGATCTTGATGTTAAGTTGTGCATCACCTGCTCTGTTACCAAACATAATATAGGTTTTGTCAGTGTTAAGTGTGAGTTTATTGGTTGTCATCCAAGTAGATATTTTTTTAGTAGCTCCTCGTTAACAATGGTGTTGAGTGAGGCAAGATTTGGGTGGGAGATGACGTAAGTCGTGTCGTCAGCAAAGAGAATGGGTTTCAGGTGTTGTGATACTTTGGAAAGATCATTGATGTATAAGAGGAAGAGCTGGGGACCAAGAACACTTTCCTGTGGCACTCCAGTATCAAGTGGTCGTGTTGATGAAGCTGTGTCTTTAATGGTGACGTACTGATACCTATTAGTAAGGTAGGATTTGAAATATGCAAGTGTGTGGCCTCTTATGCCATAATGGTCAAGTTTGTGGAGTAGGATGCCGTGGTTTACTGTGTCAAAAGCTTTTCTTAGGTCAGTAAAAAGTCCTAATGAATGTTCCTTATTTGCCAGTGCTGTGTAAAGCAGATCTAGGATTTTTACAATTGCATCGTTTGTGCTTTTATTTTTTTCTGCTGTTATAAACGAACATAATCTCTTGTGCACGAATTCCTCGAAGATTTTGGATAGCAATAGTAAGTTTGATATTGGCCTATAGTTGTTTACATCTGTGGGGTCACCACCTTTATGTATTGGTGTAACCCTTTCTGTCTTGAGTAGTGTCGGGAGTGATAGTTTCTAGTGACTTGTTAAAAGGTAATAAAATAGCATGCGAAAGGACATGGACAGGCAACACTACACAAACACACAATATGTGGAAAATGATTTCCCAAAATTATGCTGTATATATTTTTATAATGTAAATATACCTGATTAATACATTACTATTGCTGTAAAGTGTATTTTAAAGAAGTGAACCGACGGGGAAGCTCTGTGCCTGCGCTGACGAGCAGGGTGGGAGACGCCATTGTTTTTGATTGTGGTACAGGCACGCTAATGAAATGTGCATAATTTTTCGTCGCTCTAGGGGTTATATTGGGCTTAAAACCTCTCAAATAGAAGCCGAAATTGTTGGATTTACAGTCCTGCATAACGTGAGCATTAAGCAGATGGACAGGACAGCTCCAGGAACCCCAGCTAAGTTGTCTGTTTATGTTGAGATTCTGGCCAGTATTTTCTTCATATTTAGACAGGGGGGTATGACACACCATAATCTCCAGACTAATTGGTGAGTCTTATTATTATATATTATCATTCTGTTACCTAAATGTGCATATGTAATCAACGGGCAAACTATTGTGGAAAATTAAATTTACCTGGATGTAACTCATAAGATACATACCAGTAAATGGTAACAAAGATAATTATTCTTTATCAAGGTTACAGAGACAAGTAGGAATTTTAGGACACCTAGGTCGCAAAAAATGTCCCCCTTCGATACCTACCATAATGTCTCTCTCCACAAGTCATTCTGGACCTATATTAATTTCAAATGAAGTATACATCACCAGGAATTCTGGTAAAACATTAATACAAATATGTGGACTGTGTATTAAAATTAATAAATGATTACATATACACATTTAGATAACAGAAGGAGAATTTATAATCATAAGACTCACCAATTAGTCTGGAGATTATGGTGTGTCATACCCCCCTGTCTAAATATGAAGTAAATACTGGCCAGAATCTCAACATAAATAGACAACTTAGCTGGGGTTCCTGGAGCTGTCCTGTCCATCTGCTTAATGCTCACGTTATGCAGGACTGCAATCCAACAATTTCGGCTCCTATTTGAGAGGTTTTAAGCCCAATATAGCCCCTAGAGCGACGAAAATTTATGCACATTTCATTAGCGTGCCTGTACCACATGCAAAAACAATGGCGTCTCCCACCCTGCTCGTCAGCGCAGGCACAGAGCTTAGCCGTCGGTTCACTTCTTTAAAATACACTTTAGAGCAATAGTAATGTATTAATCAGGTATATTTACATTATAAAAATATATACAGCATAATTTTGGGAAATTATTTTCACACAATACTTAGCCAGGTTATCATATTCGCAAGTTTGTAGTCACAAAGATTCTTGGAATTTTTACACTCCATAATTATCTTCGTTTAGAACATGTGTTCCAGAGGTTGCTTCTCAGTCACTGAATGAAAATACGTATATATACATTTTTTCAAATAAACCGTAGCTTATAGTTGTTAGAATAAGTAAGTAAGCAAGTAAGTTTATTCAGGTATACACAAATACAGTTACATAGAATTATCATACATAGCAGCATATGTGTAGAGAACCTGGGATAACCCAAAAAAGTCAGACAGAGTGACTTATTTCCATTGGGGTCCTTTTACCTTATTATTATAATATAAAGTTTATAATATTTTCTTATTATTCTATAATGAAGATAACATCTTATTATCATACTAAAAAGACTATCTACTACACGAGGGTCATTAAGACTATCTACAATACGAGGGTCATTACTAGGAATAAGGTAAAATTTACACGTATGTTAGATAAAAAATAGAAAATCATTCCCCTCCCTTTCTGTAGCTACATTCATCAGACACCTTTTGGCACTCTTCTTGAACTGGTTCATGCTATGACTGGCTTTGACATGTGCGGGTAGTCTGTTCCATTCCTTTATTGCTGTACAATAAGAGGTGTTTGGAACAGACTACCCGCACATGTCAAAGCCAGTCATTTGAATTTGAAGATGAAACTACAGCAGTAACTTTGAGTTTTATAAAGCTGAATGACTTGGCAAAAGCTTAAGAGTGAATTAGCTAGCCTCTGTGAATTAAATTTCATGACTGTATCTGTACAACAACTTCTCCGCCAGCAAACGCATCAAAAATTTAATCCACAAATTCTCAAGTGTTAGATTGCAAAGCTTAGCACTTTTATCAGTTATGAAGGAATTATTGCGAAGCAGTTAAAGAAAGTAGGAACTGTGAGTCATTGATCTTTTACTGGAAGGCAAGAATGTCACTGAACATTGTATCAGTAACAGCAAATTCTGATTAATGTTCATATTTCGACTCTATATAAAAAAAAACCTTGGAAGTGTCATATGATTACCTCTGTGTCCTAGACGATGTTGCTTCTAGGTAAACAGAAGAGATGTTAGGAAACTTGTCCAGGCTTATTACTTACCCAGGGATGAACCTCCTGGATCCTGCAGATGTAAGCCCGAGATGCTGCCTCTTGGATCTCCCGGTACCAGATGATGCTATAATAATATTATTATCATTGGAAAAAATTGTATTACAATAACTATAAAAAAATAATTATAATGTAAAATATACATATATCAAAAGAAAATTTTTTAGTGTTGTAATGTTTTCCCCACAAGAAATGTGAAAATATTATAAGAAGACCCGAAAGGTACCATTTTATCTTAGTACAGTGACCTTTTGCAGATTAAAATCGTGTGTGACGTAGCTGGGATAGGTCAGGTGACTAAGACCTGTGTCAGGTCACACTGTTGTTGTTAACCAATGAACCACTGCTGCTGAAAGTGTTAAGAACAAGCAGGACTCTCCGGGAGTCTAATGGATATAATCAGAATTTTGAGGGGTAAGCCAGTGGAAGGCCTCGGTCAGATGACCAAAAGCTCCAGCTGTGACTTAACCTAACAAACCTTACCTAATTCTCCGGGGGGAAAAAGAATGCTGTGAACACCTCCCGACACAAAATTGGGCTTTGGTTCAAAAAATTCTTTGTTTCATTTTGCTTCGTTTGCAGGTTAATTTTGCCTTGAAAATTATTTTTTTGACTTTAGTAAATGACGAATTGTAAGGACACATCTTCCAGCATCCAATTATAACTCAGTTTTAACAGATAAACAGAGAAGTGTGTATGTACTCAGGCTTTAATCTCTATTTTTGAGAATAAAATCTAAACTGGTGGTGAACCAGTTACATTGAGCCGCAATGCTCCTTTATATTAGTCAGTTAACCAACAAATAACAGTAATAAACGCATATATATATGTGTGTGTGTGTGTGTGTGTAAGGACTGAGAGGTGCGTATCTTGTAGTTTAAGTGGTGTTGAGCAGGTCACATTCAACCTTAACTGTCATTACAGGGAACCTAAAGACTAAACCTCAGTATGGGACAGTAATGGAGGTAAAATAGTAACTTTTCGATTCTTATGACCAGAGTCTTTGGTAAGATGGGTAAGGAAGAAGGATGGGTAAAGATAGAAATATTGGAAAAGGGTGGGAGTGAGGTAGGATGTAAAAGGTAAGTGACACAACCACTTTGGTGCAATTTAATTATTCACAACACACTGTTGGTCACTTTGCTCAGTTCCACTTAACTTTTACCCTACCACTTAGCTAGGCTCTTCGGTCTTATTAGGAATAACAGTACACAAAATGAATACTTTCACAACATTATAATTTATAAATACTTAAATAATATGAAGGTATATTTGGTTACTGAAAAAGGAATCTGATCCTGTGAAATATCTGGGAAGATATAACACCAGCGGCGGGAATACATTTGACTGTCTATAAAACTGAATAACAATTTGCTCAAGAGTAACTTTGAGCCCATTTTTCACAGGAAAGTTCCAGCAGATTTATATAAAGTAGCCGGGTCTTTCAGCATGGTTGCTACCCCCTCAAGTCCTCAGTTAAACCTGTGTTGTGAGTATAGACGAATAACCCGCACATAGAGAAAAGCTTATGGCCCCGTTGGGTCCGACCTGGACCATTGATAAGTCACACTAACACACGATGGTGAGGGAGCTCCCTCACTCTCGTGTCTTAGTGTGACTTGTAAATGGTCCAGGTCCGAGTAAACGTCATCACAAGCTTCTCTCTACGTGTGGGTTACTTCCATATCTCAGAAAACACGTTAAACTGAGACAAGTCTTAAAACCTCACAGAATGACCCAGTTATGGGTTATTAAACGAGGAATTAAAAGAATGTGATTATTGTTATAATAAAAAAGAAGAACTAAACATATTGTGAGATACTAAAAATAATTATTTTTATAAATTTATATAAATGATACATTGTAATTATACGTATTTTGCAGTAACTCTCGTATCACCTGATTTTGCTTAATAAAAATAACTTATAAGTACTTAAACTTGTTTAAATTTAATCATATCTTGCCAAAATATTGGGTAATATATATAATTCCAAACCAGTTATAAACTACTTTCTAATATTTGTGACTGAATTCATGTCTACATAAATAATTAATTAATAATGTAACCAGATATAACAATGTAAGTAGTTTATTTCACTGTAACTTGTTAGTTATCAAAACTTGGGGGCCCAATTTTTGGTCCAATTATGTGCCTCTGTAATTTTTTGCCCCTCAAGGGAGGTTCCTTGACGTTGGTGAGGGGCTCTTGATCTAGGGAATTGGATCTGTGCTCCGGTTCCCTGAATTGAACCTGAATACCTTCCATCCCCCCACATGCGCTGTATAATCCTACGAGTTTAGCGCTCCCCATGATTATAATAATAATAATTATAATGTAATTTTTTGACTACCACCCACACCACGGGTATGGTGTCTATAATAAATATATTAAACTAAAATTAACTACAGAATCTATCCTTGTTTAGCAAAATACTAAACTCAAGCTAGAGATTATATCAAGAATACATACACGAAGGAGACTGTAAATTATGATGGATTTTTGGTTCGACATAGATTATTAACAAGTCATACAGAATTTTGACTAACAATCTGGTGGGTCATGAGTGGAGTGGACTGCTGGTGGGTCATGAGTGGAGTGGACTGCTGGTGGGTCATGAGTGGAGTGGACTGCTGGTGGGTCATGAGTGGAGTGGACTGCTGGTGGGTCATGAGTGGAGTGGACTGCTGGTGGGTCATGGGTAATTGGACTGCTGGTGGGTCATGAGTGGAGTGGACTGCTGGTGGGTCATGAGTGGAGTGGACTGCTGGTGGGTCATGAGTGGAGTGGACTGTTGGTGGGTCATGGGTGGAGTGGACTGCTGGTGGGTCATGAGTGGAGTGGACTGCTGGTGGGTCATGAGTGGAGTGGACTGCTGGTGGGTCATGAGTGGAGTGGACTGCTGGTGGGTCATGAGTGGAGTGGACTGCTGGTGGGTCATGAGTGGAGTGGACTGCTGGTGGGTCATGAGTGGAGTGGACTGCTGGTGGGTCATGAGTGGAGTGGACTGCTGGTGGGTCATGAGTGGAGTGGACTGCTGGTGGGTCATGAGTGGAGTGGACTGCTGGTGGGTCATGAGTGGAGTGGACTGCTGGTGGGTCATGAGTGGAGTGGACTGCTGGTGGGTCATGAGTGGAGTGGACTGTTGGTGGGTCATGGGTGGAGTGGACTGCTGGTGGGTCATGAGTGGAGTGGACTGCTGGTGGGTCATGAGTGGAGTGGACTGCTGGTGGGTCATGAGTGGAGTGGACTGCTGGTGGGTCATGAGTGGAGTGGACTGCTGGTGGGTCATGAGTGGAGTGGACTGCTGGTGGGTCATGAGTGGAGTGGACTGATGGTGGGTCATGAGTGGAGTGGACTGCTAGTGGGTCATGAGTGGAGTGGACTGCTGGTGGGTCATGAGTGGAGTGGACTGCTGGTGGGTCATGAGTGGAGTGGACTGCTGGTGGGTCATGAGTGGAGTGGACTGTTGGTGGGTCATGGGTGGAGTGGACTGCTGGTGGGTCATGAGTGGAGTGGACTGCTGGTGGGTCATGAGTGGAGTGGACTGCTGGTGGGTCATGAGTGGAGTGGACTGCTGGTGGGTCATGAGTGGAGTGGACTGCTGGTGGGTCATGAGTGGAGTGGACTGCTGGTGGGTCATGAGTGGAGTGGACTGTTGGTGGGTCATGGGTGGAGTGGACTGCTGGTGGGTCATGAGTGGAGTGGACTGCTGGTGGGTCATGAGTGGAGTGGACTGCTGGTGGGTCATGAGTGGAGTGGACTGCTGGTGGGTCATGAGTGGAGTGGACTGCTGGTGGGTCATGAGTGGAGTGGACTGCTGGTGGGTTATGAGTGGAGTGGACTGCTGGTGGGTCATGAGTGGAGTGGACTGCTGGTGGGTCATGAGTGGAGTGGACTGCTGGTGGGTCATGAGTGGAGTGGACTGCTGGTGGGTCATGAGTGGAGTGGACTGTTGGTGGGTCATGGGTGGAGTGGACTGCTGGTGGGTCATGAGTGGAGTGGACTGCTGGTGGGTCATGAGTGGAGTGGACTGCTGGTGGGTCATGAGTGGAGTGGACTGCTGGTGGGTCATGAGTGGAGTGGACTGCTGGTGGGTCATGAGTGGAGTGGACTGCTGGTGGGTCATGAGTGGAGTGGACTGATGGTGGGTCATGAGTGGAGTGGACTGCTGGTGGGTCATGAGTGGAGTGGACTGCTGGTGGGTCATGAGTGGAGTGGACTGCTGGTGGGTCATGAGTGGAGTGGACTGCTGGTGGGTCATGAGTGGAGTGGACTGTTGGTGGGTCATGGGTGGAGTGGACTGCTGGTGGGTCATGAGTGGAGTGGACTGCTGGTGGGTCATGAGTGGAGTGGACTGCTGGTGGGTCATGAGTGGAGTGGACTGCTGGTGGGTCATGAGTGGAGTGGACTGCTGGTGGGTCATGAGTGGAGTGGACTGCTGGTGGGTCATGAGTGGAGTGGACTGTTGGTGGGTCATGGGTGGAGTGGACTGCTGGTGGGTCATGAGTGGAGTGGACTGCTGGTGGGTCATGAGTGGAGTGGACTGCTGGTGGGTCATGAGTGGAGTGGACTGCTGGTGGGTCATGAGTGGAGTGGACTGCTGGTGGGTCATGAGTGGAGTGGACTGCTGGTGGGTCATGAGTGGAGTGGACTGCTGGTGGGTCATGAGTGGAGTGGACTGCTGGTGGGTCATGAGTGGAGTGGACTGCTGGTGGGTCATGAGTGGAGTGGACTGCTGGTGGGTCATGAGTGGAGTGGACTGCTGGTGGGTCATGAGTGGAGTGGACTGCTGGTGGGTCATGAGTGGAGTGGACTGCTGGTGGGTCATGAGTGGAGTGGACTGCTGGTGGGTCATGAGTGGAGTGGACTGCTGGTGGGTCATGAGTGGAGTGGACTGCTGGTGGGTCATGAGTGGAGTGGACTGCTGGTGGGTCATGAGTGGAGTGGACTGCTGGTGGGTCATGAGTGGAGTGGACTGTTGGTGGGTCATGGGTGGAGTGGACTGCTGGTGGGTCATGAGTGGAGTGGACTGCTGGTGGGTCATGAGTGGAGTGGACTGTTGGTGGGTCATGGGTGGAGTGGACTGCTGGTGGGTCATGAGTGGAGTGGACTGCTGGTGGGTCATGAGTGGAGTGGACTGCTGGTTGGTCATGGGTGGAGTGGACTGCTGGTGGGTCATGAGTGGAGTGGACTGCTGGTGGGTCATGAGTGGAGTGGACTGCTAGTGGGTCATGAGTGGAGTGGACTGCTGGTGGGTCATGAGTGGAGTGGACTGCTGGTGGGTCATGAGTGGAGTGGACTGCTGGTGGGTCATGAGTGGAGTGGACTGCTGGTGGGTCATGAGTGGAGTGGACTGCTGGTGGGTCATGAGTGGAGTGGACTGCTGGTGGGTCATGAGTGGAGTGGACTGTTGGTGGGTCATGGGTGGAGTGGACTGCTGGTGGGTCATGAGTGGAGTGGACTGCTGGTGGGTCATGAGTGGAGTGGACTGTTGGTGGGTCATGGGTGGAGTGGACTGCTGGTGGGTCATGAGTGGAGTGGACTGCTGGTGGGTCATGAGTGGAGTGGACTGCTGGTGGGTCATGAGTGGAGTGGACTGCTGGTGGGTCATGAGTGGAGTGGACTGCTGGTGGGTCATGAGTGGAGTGGACTGCTGGTGGGTCATGAGTGGAGTGGACTGCTGGTGGGTCATGAGTGGAGTGGACTGCTGGTGGGTCATGAGTGGAGTGGACTGATGGTGGGTCATGGGTGGAGTGGACTGCTTGTGGGTCATGAGTGGAGTGGACTGCTGGTGGGTCATGAGTGGAGTGGACTGCTGGTGGGTCATGGGTGGAGTGGACTGCTTGTGGGTCATGAGTGGAGTGGACTGCTGGTGGGTCATGAGTGGAGTGGACTGCTGGTGGGTCATGAGTGGAGTGGACTGCTGGTGGGTCATGAGTGGAGTGGACTGCTGGTGGGTCATGAGTGGAGTGGAGTGCTGGTGCGTCATGGGTGGAGTGGACTGCTTGTGGGTCATGAGTGGAGTGGACTGCTGGTGGGTCATGAGTGGAGTGGACTGCTGGTGGGCCATGAGTGGAGTGGACTGCTGGTGGGTCATGAGTGGAGTGGACTGCTGGTGGGTCATGGGTGGAGTGGACTGCTGGTGGGTCATGAGTGGAGTGGACTGCTGGTGGGTCATGAGTGGATTGAACTGCTGGTGGGTCATGAGTGGAGTGGACTGCTGGTGGGTCATGAGTGGAGTGGACTGCTGGTGGGTCCTGAGTGGAGTGGACTGCTGGTGGGTCATGAGTGGAGTGGACTGCTGGTGGGTCATGAGTGGAGTGGACTGCTGGTGGGTCATGGGTGGAGTGGACTGCTTGTGGGTCATGAGTGGAGTGGACTGCTGGTGGGTCATGAGTGGAGTGGACTGCTGGTGGGTCATGAGTGGAGTGGACTGCTGGTGGGTCATGAGTGGAGTGGACTGCTTGTGGGTCATGAGTGGAGTGGACTGCTGGTGGGTCATGAGTGGAGTGGACTGCTGGTGGGTCATGGGTGGAGTGGACTGCTGGTGGGTCATGAGTGGAGTGGACTCTTGGTGGGTCACGAGTGGAGTGGACTGCTGGTGGGTCACGAGTGGAGTGGACTGCTGGTGGGTCATGAGTGGAGTGGACTGCTGGTGGGTCATGGGTGGAGTGGACTGCTGGTGGGTCATGAGTGGAGTGGACTGCTGGTGGGTCATGAGTGGAGTGGACTGCTCGTGGATCATGAGTGGAGTGGACTGCTGGTGGGTCATGAGTGGAGTGGACTGCTGGTGGGTCATGAGTGGAGTGGACTGCTGGTGGGTCATGAGTGGAGTGGACTGCTGGTGGGTCATGAGTGGAGTGGACTGCTGGTGGGTCATGAGTGGAGTGGACTGCTGGTGGGTCATGGGTGGAGTGGACTGCTTGTGGGTCATGAGTGGAGTGGACTGCTGGTGGGTCATGAGTGGAGTGGACTGCTGGTGGGTCATGAGTGGAGTGGACTGCTGGTGGGTCATGAGTGGAGTGGACTGCTGGTGGGTCATGAGTGGAGTTGACTGCTGGTGGGTCATGAGTGGAGTGGACTGCTGGTGGGTCATGAGTGGAGTGGACTGCTGGTGGGTCATGAGTGGAGTGGACTGCTGGTGGGTCATGGGTGGAGTGGACTGCTGGTGGGTCATGAGTGGAGTGGACTGCTGGTGGGTCATGAGTGGAGTGGACTGCTGGTGGGTCATGAGTGGAGTGGACTGTTGGTGGGTCATGAGTGGAGTGGACTGCCGGTGGGTCATGAGTGGAGTGGACTGCTGGTGGGTCATGAGTGGAGTGGACTGCTGGTGGGTCATGAGTGAAGTGGACTGCAGGTGGGTCATGAGTGGAGTGGACTGCTGGTGGGTCATGAGTGGAGTGGACTGCTGGTGGGTCATGAGTGGAGTGGACTGCTGGTGGGTCATGAGTGGAGTGGACTGTTGGTGGGTCATGAGTGGAGTGGACTGCTGGTGGGTCATGAGTGGAGTGGACTGCTGGTGGGTCATGAGTGGAGTGGATTGCTGGTGGGTCATGGGTGGAGTGGACTGCTGGTGGGTCATGAGTGGAGTGGACTGCTGGTGGGTCATGAGTGGAGTGGACTGCTGGTGGGTCATGAGTGGAGTGGATTGCTGGCGGGTCATGAGTGGAGTGGACTGCTGGTGGGTCATGAGCGGAGTGGACTGCTGGTGGGTCATGAGTGGAGTGGACTGCTGGTGGGTCATGGGTGGAGTGGACTGCTGGTGGGTCATGAGCGGAGTGGACTGCTGGTGGGTCATGAGTGGAGTGGACTGCTGGTGGGTCATGGGTGGAGTGGACTGCTGGTGGGTCATGAGTGGAGTGGACTGCTGGTGGGTCATGAGTGGAGTGGACTGCTGGTGGGTCATGAGTGGAGTGGACTGCTGGTGGGTCATGGGTGGAGTGGACTGCTGGTGGGTCATGAGTGGAGTGGACTTCTGGTGGGTCATGAGTGGAGTGGACTGCTGGTGGGTCATGAGTGGAGTGGACTGCTGGTGGGTCATGAGTGGAGTGGACTGCTGGTGGGTAATGAGTGGAGTGGACTGCTGGTGGGTCATGAGTGGAGTGGACTGCTGGCGGGTCATGAGTGGAGTGGACTGCTGGTGGGTCATGAGTGGAGTGGACTGCTGGTGGGTCATGAGTGGAGTGGACTGCTGGTGGGTCATGAGTGGAGTGGACTGCTGGTGGGTCATGAGTGGAGTGGACTGCTGGTGGGTCATGGGTGGAGTGGACTGCTGGTGGGTCATGAGTGGAGTGGACTGCTGGTGGGTCATGAGTGGAGTGGACTGCTGGTGGGTCATGAGTGGAGTGGACTGCTGGTGGGCCATGAGTGGAGTGGACTGCTGGTGGGTCATGAGTGGAGTGGACTGCTGGTGGGTCATGAGTGGAGTGGACTGCTGGTGGGTCATGAGTGGAGTGGACTGTTGGTGGGTCATGGGTGGAGTGGACTGCTGGTGGGTCATGAGTGGAGTGGACTGCTGGTGGGTCATGAGTGGAGTGGACTGCTGGTGGGTCATGAGTGGAGTGGACTGCTGGTGGGTCATGAGTGGAGTGGACTGCTGGTGGGTCATGAGTGGAGTGGACTGCTGGTGGGTCATGAGTGGAGTGGACTGCTGGTGGGTCATGAGTGGAGTGGACTGTTGGTGGGTCATGAGTGGAGTGGACTGCTGGTGGGTCATGAGTGGAGTGGACTGCTGGTGGGTCATGAGTGGAGTGGACTGCTGGCGGGTCATGAGTGCAGTGGACTGCTGGTGGGTCATGAGTGCAGTGGACTGCTGGTGGGTCATGAGTGGAGTGGACTGCTGGTGGGTCATGAGTGGAGTGGACTGCTGGTGGGTCATGAGTGGAGTGGACTGCTGGTGGGTCATGAGTGGAGTGGACTGCTGGTGGGTCATGAGTGGAGTGGACTACTGGTGGGTCATGAGTGGAGTGGACTGCTGGTGGGTCATGAGTGGAGTGGACTGCTGGTGGGTCATGAGTGGAGTGGACTGCTGGTGGGTCATGAGTGGAGTGGACTGCTGGTGGGTCATGAGTGGAGTGGACTGCTGGTGGGTCATGAGTGGAGTGGACTGCTGGTGGGTCATGAGTGGAGTGGACTGCTGGTGGGTCATGAGTGGAGTGGACTACTGGTGGGTCATGAGTGGAGTGGACTGCTGGTGGGTCATGAGTGGAGTGGACTGCTGGTGGGTCATGAGTGGAGTGGACTGCTGGTGGGTCATGAGTGGAGTGGACTGCTGGTGGGTCATGAGTGGAGTGGACTACTGGTGGGTCATGAGTGGAGTGGACTGCTGGTGGGTCATGAGTGGAGTGAGCGGCTGTAGTTAAAGGATCTGATGGGACGGTGATGAATCGTTAAGATTTTCATTACTTCTGCTGATGGTGCGGTGTCAGGAAAAGTGAAGCTGGGAAAGCTGTTGAGGCGGAGAAACTCATTGATTGTGAAGTTGAGGGTTTCAGTGGAGGTAATGTTTTGCATGTGGGCTTAGATCTCGGTGTGTGCACCGTCTGGGAGTGTTGGAATAGTCTTGGTAATAGAGACAGGTTGTTGTAATACTTTAAGAATCTTCTTGGTCTCAGCCTGAAGTCGAGCGATGGCCTTATAGTCTGACGTCTTGATACAGTTGAACTTCTTTTGGTCTTGAAGCTTTTTCTTCTTAACGATCGTTTTTCCTATTGTGGTACATGGCTGCAAGAGTGTGGTGGTTACTTCTGCAATCGAGACATTTCGGCAGAGGTTGAAGTGCAGTCTTTATGTCCTTCATTGCAGCAGTTAGTGCAATTTTTTTTCTCCTTCACTGGGCAGTTCTTGACGGCGTGTGTGTGTACGACTTGCAGTTCCAACATGGGGTAATTTGATGGTATCCGGCTATATATTCCTGATATTCACATGGTAATATGAGATTCGTGGTCCATCGTTAATTGCTTGTGAAGCCATGGAGACTTCAGTGAAACTGATTTTGAGCGTCGATGTGGCGGCAGGAATTTTAGTGATCATGTCGATTGTGCCCCTATTATTTTGATCTTCAATCAGACATTTCACGTCAACAGTTGACTGGCTAGTGATGTCTGCAGTAACACCGATTTCTTGGCCCTTAGAGCTGGAGATGATGCTACTTCAAAGCCACGGTTCTTGAGTAAATTCTTAGCAGAGGTAATAATGATCTTGTCGGCTTCAGTGTCACTGAAGCAGTCTGCGATGAAAGTGTTCTTGCAACTGAAGAGGTTGGAGAGCTTCACTGTCTAATGGTGGTCAGGAGCGTTGCCAAGGTTTTCGTTGTCATATTCAAGATAGTCCCATGAAGTGGGCGATGAGCACAATGTGCGCCAACACATGTACTTTTCCTCTTCAAGGGGGTGCTCCTTGGCGTGGTGAAGAGGCTCTTTGTCTGAGGGATTAGACCTTTTGGTCTCCTTCCTCAGACCGAACCGAATTACCCCTAATCCCCCCTTCCCTATCTCCTCCTCCCCATCCCCTCTTTTTCCCTTTCCTCCTCTCCCCATCCCTCCCTTATCCCCTTCCTATTTTCAACCTTCGGATTTCTTCCCACAGGCACTCTAGTTCCTAGGTAGGGGGAAGGGTACCGGGGTCCATCCTATTCCGTTGAGGTCCGTGGTGGTGTAGTTTGCCGTGGAATCTGGATCGCTTGGGGACGTCCTACTCCCTCTCCGGTCTCCCAAGGGGTGACTTTGGGTGTCTTTCGGGTGATGGGTGTATCTCTGGAAGCTGTCTTTCAGATTCCAGGGAGTGGTGGCTGAAGGAGGTATGCTTTGTGGCGGGTATCCAACCTCCCTCTCTTTTGTCCACCGAGGTGGCTCAGTAGATGTGAGGTTGCTATCCCAGATTGCTGGTTTACCGGCATGAAGGGTAGGGTATAGTACAGGTTTCATTCCACATATGCACTACTGGTGGTGCTGGGGTCCTCTTGGGTGCGGAGGGGGATTTACGTCCCTTTCATTCCTTCTAGGAGCTATCCCTCCACGTTCCCCCCTTTTTTCCTTTTTTCTTTTTCTTTTTTACTTTATTTTTTCTATAAAAACAAAAAGAAAGAGGCGATATAACCATGGAGTCCCATGAAACAGCTCCCCCCAGGCCTCTTTCTGCTATTACACCTTGTTCCGACCCTACCTAGTTATTTATCCACTCTTCAAACATTTCTAATGCCCCTGTACCACCTGCTGGTGTCGTTTCATCACCCGCTCCAGGTACCAGGGTTCCGCCTGACTCCTTTGATACATCTGACCTCCGCACTTTTGACCATGCTTCTGGCTTCTCCCTCTATGGTGCAGGGATATTCGGATTGCCCGCCCATCCCATGTCAGACCGACTCCAGTCCCACACCTAAATGCCCAAGACCATTACCTGATGATACTCCTTTGATTCCTTCTCATTCTGCCCAGAAAAGACCAGCACGACATTTCCCCCCCCTTACACGCTATGTTTCAAAATACACAATAGACTAAGTTTTTAACTCTGTGACCGACTTCTTCTCCTGACTATCTTTCTGATCATAGTATTGGCAAGGTGCTCCTACGCCATGTTGGTAGAGATATATCTTTTCATGCTCTCAAGAGTGGTACATGCATCATCACTGTCCAGAATGCTAGCCAAGCTCATGATCTTTCTCTCCTTACAACCATAGATGCTATTCCTGTAACTGCTGAAAAACATCATTCTCTCAATTCTTGCAGTGGTACTGTCATTCTACTTCATACCTTTGTCCAACAGAATTTCGAGACGTGGTAATGACATTCTGAAACAGCTTGAGCTCCAAGACTTCCCAATCCTCAAAGTAGACACTTATGTCCTCCCTGCCCGCAGGTGGAGATGATACTCTTGCAATGTAGTTCACTTAACTTTTCACTGCCGTGAGCTTCCGTCCTCGGTTTATATTGCGAGGACACCATTTACAAGTTCTAAAGGTGATCCCTACACCACAACAGTGTAGAAGTTGCTTGTGTTTTGGTCATCCAGCAAAATATTATAGATCCATGGCTGAATGCTCGGTTTATGGTGTCGACGACCATACCAATACGTCTTGTAGTCTACCTCCCTCTTGCCTTAATTGTCATGAGGCTCACCAATCTTACTCTCACCATTGCCAAGTTTACTTAAATGAGCAACAAATCCGTTGTCTCAAAGAGACAGAAGGCTTCCCATATGCTATGGCAGTCTCTCGTCTATGCCTCCAGGGGAGACTTCTCTGTTTTTCTTATTCTCGAGTTACTAAACATCCCCCCACCTCTGGGGTCCCAACTTCCACAGCCTCCTCTGTGATCACCCCTTCCACAGTCACCCCTGTCTCTAATTCTTTTGCTGTCCTGGACACAGAGGTCCCTACCTCGACACCTCATTCTGTTCTCACCTCTTCCTCTTCTCACTCACAAGTTTCTGTGTCTACAAGACCTCCTACAACACCTTCTCCCCGTTGCCCCTCTACTTCTCCAAAATCCAAAAAATCCCCATTGTTAAAATCTCCTTTAACCCCTCCTTCCCTTCTTCTACCTGCACATTTTTCCTTTCCAGTCTCTGTACCTGGTTCTTCACCTCTGGCTCTGTTACGAGTGTGGAGGTTCATCCTCCTCCTAGTACAGTACCTTCCTCCCTTGTCCCCTCCCAAGTTTCTCCCTCTTCTGCCCCCTCCTAGGTCGCTTCCTCTCCTGTCCCCTCCCAAGCTTCTTCTCCAGTTCCCTCTACCCTTTCGTCCCCTGCCTACTTTGGTACAGTCCATCATCGCCCTAATCTCTACTCACCCTCCTTCCATCTCCAATATCGTCCCACATATAGCGTCCTTGTTCTCTTGCGTGGAGAAGGATTCTCCAACACAAAGCATCAGCCATTCGGCAGGCTAACTGCTGAGGTCTTGAAGGTCGGCACCACCATTGTACCTTTGTCTGCTGACAGGCCCCCATCGCCTGGAAACACTCCTTTGTCCACCAGGGGACACGGGGGCGTGGATGGGAAAAACTTCCAGAAAGATGGAGTGATTGGGGACTTGCCTCTGGAATGACTCCTTGAAGGGATGCGACAGCATCATCCAGTACAAGGTCCTGAGGCAGGCTATATTCAGAAAGTGACTATGGTTCTCCAAACTGGACTGAGCGGTTTTCTACCCAGATGAACCGCAGTACACACAAGGATCGGGAGATGAACACTCCCCATAAATCAAATCAAATCAAATCAAATCAAGTTTATTCTCTATAAGGATTACAATGCTGAGTTTACAGAAGTTGGTTATTGTGTGGTTTACATGTAGTAAAATACTAATTACAGAGGGGGCCACTAGAACAGCTAGCATGGCTAGGCATTTCGGGCAGACTTAGATTAATTCTTAACTTTAAAATATTACAAATATTACAAATTATGAGGTAAGTTGGTATTATGGCTAAGTGACTAAATACTAGTTTGTGAGTTTAGCAATGTGAATGCTTTTGTTTTGGCACAGTACATAGTTTCAGTATTGGAGTATCACAGGCCAACTTATGACTAGTTAGAATTCATTATTTTAAGATTAAGATTGATATTTCTGTGTTTATGGTCAAATGCGCGAGTATAAGTGTGAACCACCAGGTGATATTCATGTAATTAGTTGACGGGGTGTATCAGGGAGATAAGATGTTTTCTAATGGTAGTTTTGAAGGTGATGAATGTGTCTGCAGTTCTAAAGTTTTCAGGGAGGGTGTTTCAGATTTTAGGGCCTTTGACATACACTGAATTTTTGTCAAGGTTTAGTCGGACACGAGGAATGTCATAGAGATGTTTGTGTCTAGTGTTATGCCTGTGGGTTCTGTCACAACTATCAAGAAAGCGTTTTAGGTCAAGGTTAATATTGGAATTTAAGGTCCTGTAGATGTAGATTGCACAGTAGTAAGTGTGGATGTACTGAACAGGGAGTAAGTTTAGATCTATGAAGAGTGGGGGGGGGGTGTTGCCAGGGATGGGATTTAGTGATTATTGTTACTGTGGCTTTTTGGAGGGTTATTATTGGCTTTAGGTGTGTTGCTGCAGTTGATCCCCAAGCACAAATAGCATAGGTGAGGTATGGATAAATGAGTGGTATAGTGTGAGAAGGGCATTTTGCAGCACGTAGTATCGTATCTTGGAGAGGATCCCAACCGTTTTGGATACTTTTTTGGTTATGTGTTGGATATGGGTGCTGAAGTTCAGGTTGTTGTCGAGGTATAGGCCTAGGAATTTGCCCTCATTATGTCTGGCAATTAGAGTGTTGTCGATCTTAATGTTAATTTGCGCAACTCCTGCTCAGCTACCAAACATAATATAGTAGGTTTTGTTAGTGTTAAGCGTAAGTTTATTGGCTGTCATCCAAGTCGATATTTTGAGCAGTTCCTCGTTAACAATGGTGTTGAGGGTTGCAAGATTAGGGTGAGAGATGACATAAGTCATGTCGTCAGCAAAGAGAATGGGGTTCAGGTATTGGGATACGTTTGGAGGATTGTATTGTGGTGTATCAGGGCAGCGGCAGCGGCAGCAGCGACTTCCAAGCTCCGTACTTTTCTCCAACTACCAGAGCTACCAATGCTCCTATGATGACCTAGTTACAAGCAAAACTGCACTACCCAACGTAGCACCCAGAATGACCAAAGATTACCAACAGTGAAACCTACAAATCGAAAAAATAGAGATCAAAGGAAGACTGCAAACAAACCGAAAGCAACACCCCGCTGCCAGCCGAACAACGTAACCCTAAGCTTTGTATACTACAACTTCTTCTTAACTACAACAATTCCTGTAGTATTATGAGGCGCAATCTAAGAGGAAATAGCACCAAGGCCAGCAAGAAAACACCGAAAAATCAACTATTCAACAAGTGTAGTCAGGAGGACGCCAGCCCAGCAACCACCCCACTCACCACCACTCAAGGCGACACCACAACAATAACAACAAACATGGCTGCCACCAGTCCATCCTCCCCTCTCTTCCCCGGATTCAACCTACCAAGTAGTCTCTCAGGTATGACCAACGATCCAGATACCCTAAAGTCATGCATCTCCAACTTAGTTATTGAAAATATGAATCTTCGAGAGACACTAACAAAACAAGACACCAGGATGACACAACTCGAAAACAAAATCCTCAGTCTTGAACAAAAGTTATCAACACCAGGAATGACTAACTGTGACAAGACCATCCAAACAGTCATAGATAGCCATACCCAACAAATAATATCTCTTAATACAAAGGTTGAAGAAGCAGTAAAAGAATGGAAGAACAACTTAGATAACCAGTTCAGTGACTACTTTGCTCTCCAAGAAGATAAAACGGAACAAGATAAACTATCGGACGCAGTAATAGTTAACAGTCCACTTTTTCCCAGTGATATGAACCAAACAAACAGTAAAGAAATTACTCTGCAGATCATAAAGGACCAAACAAGTGTTATTGTACCAGAGTCAGAAATAAAAGAAGCCAGGTTACTAGGATCCCATGGTAGAAAAAGTGTTATGCTTAGATTCCACTCACATGACAGGAAAAAAGACTTAATTATTGCATCTATTAAAGTAAAGAAAGAGGTATACATAAACGAGTGTCTTACCAAAAAACGTCAGAACCTCCTGTATAGAGTCAGAAAACTTAAGCGAGAGAATAATGACACAATACACCAATGCTTCACACGGGATGGGAAAATTCTAGTTAGGAAAACAAATGTAGGTCAACTGTACACAATCACGAACGAGAATGATCTATCACGATTTCTCAGGGATACTAATCTTACAGAGAACAACTAAACAATGTCCAACCTAAAAGCCTACGTAGTGTAGTGTACGTTTTGCTCCATTATTGTTCAAATTTCATTGTACAATCTCTTAGTAATTAAATAATCAACTACCTCATTTTGTGATTTTACTAGTAAGCATAAGTCACCTTATGTGATTTTCTTATTTACTATTGTTCGCTTAAACATTAGCTGAATTGATACTTTCTCTGTCCATATTACTACCTCATATTTTTTTTAAATACTATCAATTGATATTACTTACTAAAATTAATAAATATCATTTTTACTAAAATTTCAATTTACTCTTAACATTTTTGACATTTAATAACCATTACTTGTCTAATTACCTTTACCTGTTTTAATACCACATTTACTATCCTAGATTACTCTTAATTACCTTGTACTGCCATATAACCTCAAGTATAACTACCAGTGCAATATTGAATGAAATAAACATTACTTTTTCACTTTTTTGTAATCATTATTACTTACTAAAATTTTATTAAACACCATATTTACTACCAGTCAATTTTACTTTTGTACATTAAACATTATTTTATACTTCCCATAACATTTTGTAGCCAAATTTTCAAGTTTTTATATTCAACCCCAACCTTTATATTATCCCTTGTACCTGTGTACCTGTCTACCCTCTTACTATCATATTATAACCAAGACATTACCATTGTTATTTTTTTACTATTATTCTTTTGGTACTTTAATTGTGAATTTTATTTTGTCAATTTAAATCTAGTTATAATCTTGATCTTGTCAACAACCTATACCAGACTCTAGTGCAATTGCAAGTACCATTTCAAATTGTATTTTTATATTATAAGTTTATATTATAATTCCTACCATCTGTCCATTTAACTTTGCTTACCATTACTTAATTTTAGTCCCTTATATATTTTCTCCTTTATTTTAGCTTTATATAACTATCCTAGTTTATATATTCACAATTGTTAAAATAATCAAGGTGCTATTCTTAGGTGCTAAAGTAGAATAAGTTCACAATTTTGCCATTATATTCCAAAGCTCATTTATTTGATTACCACTTTATTGTTCACCACAACCTATATTAGTCCCTTTTATATTATAATTTTATACTATAATTCTAACTTTAAAAAATTACCTTTATAGTACTACCTACTACCATATTCCCAAGCTCCACTATTTGATCATCACTTTATTTGTATTAGTCCCTTAGCTCATTATTTTACATTTGTTAAATAATCCAGGTGCTATTTTTTAGCTTAAGACTATTTACTTTGTTTTATACTTAATTCAAACTATAGATTCACTACAAATCTTATGATTACAAGCATTGATCCTGATACCAACCTCTTATTTAATGACTTAAATGAATCAAACAGTTACTGTAATTACTACACTGCAGAACAATCAAAGGCACTTCTCAGTGCCAACAACAACATAACTATCTTTAACTACAATATCAGATCTTTAAGCAAGCATTACGATGACCTCATAGCATTACTAAATTCCTTACATGCCAATATGTCCATCATTACACTAACTGAAACCTGGCTAAAGCCTGATAGTACAGATGTCTATGCCATTCCTGGTTACACAGCCATACACAACTGTAGGCCAGACCAACAAGGGGGTGGCACAGCCATATATTACTCAGACCAACTACAATGTATCACTAATACTTGCACAAGGGATGAACATGGGGAATATATAATAGCTAAATTCAAATCCAAGTACCTACAAAAACCTCTCACATTGATAAACATCTACAGAGTTCCACAGTCAAACATTAGCCAATTTAGTCAAAATCTAGGAAGTATGATAACTGATGCACGCATGAACAAAGATCACTTACTACTCTCAGGTGACTTCAATATAAATCTCCTGCAAGACCAGGACCCACACGTTACTGAATTCACAAACACAATGAGTAACTGTATGTTACTACCAACAGTAACAAAACCTACAAGAGTTACAGAGACTAGTGTTTCCCTACTTGACCACATCTGGACCAACACCATATCCCCTTTAAAATCAGGCATAATTACAGATAATACCACAGACCACTACCCTACTTTCCTCATAACAACTCTTGGTAAACTACCCCAAGACACTACTAAAGTCACCTTCAGACTTCACAATGAGGCAGCCATTAATAACTTCACAACAGCAGTAGCAAACATTGATTGGCACACTGAGCTAGAAACCTATACAGATATTGACGAATGTATTAATAATTTTCTAAAAAAAAACCAATACCTCTATAACAAGCACTGCCCTAAAAAAACTAAACAGATGACAGCAAAGAGACTGAACAGTCCCTGGCTAACACCCAGCATTCTCAAATCCATAAATACAAAACACCAATATGAAAAACAGTACAGAATGGGTCACATAACCAGAGACCAAACAAAACGTTACTCGTCAATCCTAACCAGCCTGATAAGAAGGGCAAAAAAATTGTATTATGAGAACAGATTATCCAACTTACGAGGTGATATAAAAAAGACCTGGAAAATCCTATCAGAAATTCTGGGAACAAAAAAGATATCACGAAATAGCGAAATAAAATTAGCAAAATCAGATGAACCCCAACTCCCACCAACAGAAACAGCAAACAGACTCAATGATTTCTTCTCCACTATAGGACAAAACCTTGCCAATAAAATCCCAAGCTCAGATACCCCACCAAATGACTACCTCACCGGCAACTACCCGAACACACTGTTCCTAGCTCCGACTAACCCATACGAAGTCTCCCTTATTATCAACGCACTAAAAAACAAGGCAGGAGATTTAAATACCTTATCACCCTTTATATACAAAAAAGTGTCACAAGTGCTATCACCAATCATTGCAACACTCTTTAACAAATCCATTGAATCCTCCACCTTCCCTACAGTACTCAAAATAGCAAGGGTCACCCCGATCCACAAAGGAGGAGACCAAACAGAGTTGAATAACTATAGGCCAATATCCAACTTACACCCTCTCTCAAAAATCTTTGAAAAATTAATTCATAAACGAATCTACTCCTACCTTATCTCCCAAAACATACTCAACCCCTGCCAATTTGGATTCAGGCCTAATAAAAATACTAATGATGCTATTATACACATGCTAGAACATATATACACTGCAATAGAGAAAAAAGAAGTCCCACTGGGGATCTTCATTGACTTACGTAAAGCTTTTGATACAGTTGACCATGACTTGCTCCACGTAAAATTGTCACACTATGGTATAAGAGGGCACTCCCTCAACTACCTCAAGTCATACCTCAGCAACAGAAGCCAATATGTGTACGCAAATGGGGCAAACTCTTCTGCGCAACCAATTACAGTTGGTGTCCCACAGGGAAGTGTCCTTGGCCCTCTTCTCTTTCTCCTATACATAAATGACCTTCCAAATGCTTCGCAATTACTCAAACCCACACTATTTGCAGATGACACTACATACGTCTTCTCTCACCCGAGCCCAGTCACGCTAGCCAATACTGTAAATACCGAATTACAGAAAATATCTACCTGGATGAGGACTAACAAACTTACACTAAACATTGACAAAACCTACTTCATTCAGTTTGGTAACAGAGCTACAGATGTCCCTCTTAACATAATGATAAACGGATCACCTATCACAAAACTAACAGAGGGAAAATTCTTAGGAATCCACCTTGATAATAGACTCAAATTTCATACACATATACAACAAATTTCTAAGAAAATTTCCAAGACTGTAGGCATACTATCGAAGATACGGTACTATGTTCCACAGTCAGCCCTCCTGGCCCTATATCACTCTCTTATTTACCCCTATCTCACCTATGGAATTTGTGCATGGGGCTCAACAGCAACTAACCATCTCAGACCACTAATTACTCAACAAAAGGCTGCAGTTAGAATGATAACAAATTCTCACTACAGGCAGCACACTCCACCAATATTCAAAACACTCAACCTACTCACCATACAAAACATCCATACTTATTACTGCACCTATTACATACATAGAACACTTAACTCTGATATTAACCCTCCCCTCAAACATCTCCTTGCCAACCTCAACAGAACACATGACCATAACACAAGGCACAGATCACTCTTTGATGTTCCTCGTGTCCATCTCACACTATGCAAAAACTCAATGCACATAAAAGGCCCTAAAATCTGGAATTCATTACCTGTAAATATAAAAGAAACACTACCTGTTTATAAATTCAAGTCTCTTCTCAAAGATCACTTACTCACCCAAAACCAAATAAATACTGAATAACTGAACCTTATAAATTGTATATCTTAAATGTTTCTCACAATTATATCACATAAATGTTAAACCTAAAACCGAATCTAACTTTATTATTTTTTAAATACACTACCTAACAGAATCACTACCTAACTGAATGCAACCATATGACCTGTCTTTGTAATACTCACTTGTGCTTTATAGTAATCTGTTTACATTAATGTTTTATCACTGATTTCATCATTGCTTAGTTAATCTTAAGTTAATTTTAAGCCAGCCCGTAATGCTATGCATAGTATAAGTGGCTTTGGCATACTGCTCTTATCTGTATTTTTTTGTACCTCTGTATGTGTGCTCAAATTGGAAATAAATAAATATGAGGAAGAGCAGGGGACCAAGGACACTTCCCTGCGGAACTCCAGTATCAAGTGGCCGTGTTGATGATGCTGTGTCTTTAATGGTGACATACTGATACGTATTAGTAAGGTAGGATTTGAAATATGCAAGCGCATGGCCTCTTATACCATAATGGTCAAGTTTGTGGAGTAGGATGCTGTGGTCTACTTTGTCAAAAGCTTTTCTTAGGTCAATCAAAATTCCTAGCGGATATTCCTTATTTTCCAATGCTTTGTAAAGCAGATCTAGCATTTTTATAATTGCATCATTAGTGCTTTTATTTTTCCTGAATCCAAATTGGCAGGGGTTGAGTATGTTTTGTGTCGTTATAAATGAATATAGTCTCCTGTGCACGAGTTTCTCAAAGATTTTGGATAGCAATGGTAAGTTTGATATTGGCCTATAGTTGTTTAAATCTGTAGGGTCACCACCTTTATGTAGTGGTGTAACCCTTGCTGTCTTGAGTAGTTTCGGGAAGGTGCTAGTTTCTAGTGACTTGTTAAAAAGTAATGAAATAGCATGCGAAAGGACATGGGCCTCTCGCTTGTACAGTAATGGTGGGACATGAGACAGATTCCCTGAGTTATTTTTAAGTGACTTTACAATCTCGGTGACTTCCGTGGGCTCAGTTGGTACAAGATAGAAGGAATTTGGGAAATTCCCATCTAGGTAGTCCCTGGCATGGGCATTGGTACATGGGATTTTATTGGCGAGATTAGATCCTATGGTTGAGAAGGAGTCGTTTATCTTGTTAGCTGTGTCAGTGGAATGCAGTGGTGTTTCATTAGGTTTAAGGGGCCTACAGAGACAACGGCTGTAGCAAAGGACCCCACACCCGATAACAAGGTCCAACCTAGAAGCACGCTTTTATATGGATCCACGCCCAGTGGGATTCACCGACCCTGGAGAAACAGATGACTGTCAGAAAGGGTGTCTAGCACTGACATCCCCTAACTAACATCGGACCACTGTATTGCCCAAAGTAGTGGATAAATTCACTTTGTGTTACTGACCTGCCCGGGTTGTTAACCAGGAGGAAGGTACACCACAGGGAGCCCAAGGAAACTCACGCAGCTAGAGTTTCCAATACCCCTCTCTCATGGGCTTGGAGAGGATCATGCTCTGGGCGAGTTACACACAAGAAAAGCTAGGCCACCGCCACCACCCCCTTCAGGGCAATCCTGACGGTAAACATTGAAACCAGGCAGCTGAACAGAATGGCGAGGCCACAACTGTTTCACTGAGGCCCGGTGGCCTGGTGGCTAAAGCTCCCGCTTCACACACGGAGGGCCCGGGTTCGATTCCCGGCGGGTGGAAACATTTCGACACGTTTCCTTACACCTATTGTCCTGTTCACCTAGCAGCAAATAGGTACCTGGGTGTTAGTCGACTGGTGTGGGTCGCATCCTGGGGGACAAGATTAAGGACCCCAATGGAAATAAGTTAGACAGTCCTCGATGACGCACTGACTTTCTTGGGTTATCCTGGGTGGCTAACCCTCCGGGGTTAAAAATCCGAACGAAATCTTACCTTATCTTATCTTATCTTACCACCTGAGGCTCTACCTCGGGTAAATACTTGTGGAGATCCAGGAGCTTTCGCAATATAGAACAGATGTTCCAGAGAAGGAAGTTGAGCTACCACAACCTCCACTCGACACAGAGTTGGACCAATCAGAGACCACTGAGACGCCGGCAAATCCCACCAATGAGAGTCCGCCACCACCATCTTCAACCACTACCGCAACTGACCAATCAGAAGCCTCTAATCGTCCAGCTCAGCCACCACCACCAACCACACCAATCCTCACCTACAGTGGAGTCACGTTCTACACCACGAAACAGTACATCAAAGCTATGCCCTTCCCAGAACTTAGCCAACGACTCCAGGACAACACTGCAAAGTTCACCTGTCACGAAAACCCACCTGCTACCCTAGAAGCCATACTCTACCACCTCATCAATAAATTATACTCCAACTCCAAAATGAATATACTGCACCTCTCAAGAACAATATTCAACGCAGTCTGCAACGGCTCCAACAATTGTTCAACTGCCTAATCACCACCTACCAACAGCTAAAGTCCCCCAGCACTTTGCTATTTAGCTAAAGCTGGTGTGTGGCTCCAATCGACCCTGTTTTTCGTCACCACTGCCCTTCCAGCCGTCTCCTGCTTGAAACCTGAAGCCCAACCCAACTCGCCGCCTGAACATCTCACACCGACACAACTCCCTGCAGTATCTCTGCACAACTTGCCCAGAGTAGACGGGCCACTCACCTTTACTACCCTTCCTCCTCCATTATCCCAACCGCTTCCCATATTTCCATCCTACCCCATCCTTCTTCATTCCCCATCTTACCGACGCTCAGGTCAGTTCCAGTTCCAGAGCCTGGCAATACACTGGGCCAAACCCGGATGTGACCTTGTGGGATCCCTCTCAGGAGGCTGGGTGGGGGCAGGAAACATCATCCATCATCATGTGGTGAAACATGCTACTGTTAACACATCTGACCTGACCATGGCAGGACAGCTCACTGTGCCCACAGAAAAAAACACCACCAACATCGAAGAAGAGAAGTGTAAGGGAGGGAAAGGAACCTGAAATTAGCAAAAGTGACAAACTTTGGAGGAAGTGCTCGAGAGACAAACATAGGGGACACGACAAAACAAGTCAAGAGGCTTCAAACCTCTCTCAGACCTAGGTCGTCCCCTCTGCTCAAGAGCAACTGAGAATGAATCTCCTCATCTGTGAGGGATGAAGAACGTTACCGATTCTGTCATAATGGCAACCGTCTGCAAGGATTGAGGAGCAGATCTCTCAGCAGACAACAATGGAACCAAGTGGTAAATTTTTGGCCAGAAAGGACTGGCGATGAAGCCTTAGTCTTAGAGCAGTACCCATACCAATTTGCTGGACACCCACATTTACACAAACCTTTCTTAATGGGGATCCACTGATCGAATTAGTAACCTCCCATGGGTTAGTGAAGGGTATACCACCGTCCTTGGGGCATACAAGAACCACCATCACATCTTGAGTCATTTACGGTTGTAAAGGAGCCGGATCTAGGCGACAGGTAGGTCGGCGTTTTGGGCCAGATAAGCGCCCACTTTTAAATCAAATAAACCACATTATCATTATTATAATAAAAACTAAGTGCTAAACCCACAAGGGTCATGCAGTGCTGCAGGGTTGGGTGTGCTAACGGTTGAATATGCTTGATTTGAGACTAGCAATGTTGAAAACTATAATAGATGTAGAGTTAGAAAGAGCATTGAGGAGTGCTAAAAGAAGTATTATCAAAGTTTGTGTAATAAATCTATTGTTCTCAAACAGTCAGAGGGGGTCTGTGTCAAAAGTGGGGCCGTCAGCGAGGAGGGAAGATTAAGTAAGGATGTTAGAGCAGTGACGACGTCTGATGTGAGTTCAGGGTGCTCACTGGTAAACAGGACATTCCAATAAAATAGGGCAAACTGAAATTGGAACCTGACTATTCTCACAGAGTGGAACTGCGTGCCTCTCTATGAGATACCCGTGAGTGAGACGTGTGCGCCCGAAGTGAAAACGGGAAAGTATAGTCTCCCAACCACGACATCGATGATAAGAAGATCAGGATTCTAAACACGGCTTTATAGAATATAATTTGTTATGAATTAACTCAAGCCAACGTTGTTACCAATGGTTACGAAGGTGAGTAGAAATTACAGCAAATTAGTCTGAGAAAGGAATATCCCTGTACGAAATGGGGATGATCATGTACCGCTGACTACCCACCAGAGTCCGCCTCCTCGTTGCCCTTAACATGACCAACATCTTTGTTTTTCTAGAAATGAGGCGCAACCAAAGTTGTATACGAAGAACTAGGGGATGAGGCAAATTAAATTTTCTGATAGCTTGCAAAGCACTGAAGGAGTTTGAAACTAAAACGAATGTTGATATAGGCCTGGACATAATGCATGTAATCTCTACGAGAACTGCATACAGTTCAGCTGTGAAAATGCTAGATGAGTCTAATAAATGACCTCGCACAATACTGTCCAACATTATCCAACCCGACACCATCAGAGGATTTAGAACAATCAGTGTAAACTGCAACGTCATGAGAGTGAGACCAGAAGTGGTTAAGAAAGACAGAGCAAAAAGCAATTGTAGATATTTGAGCTTTCGCGCATAACAATGGGGAAGAACAGATTTGAACTGCTAGATGAACATATAAAGGGGACAAATGAAGATTAGCTAAGAGCGGGCAACTGGATATACTGAATATTAAAGACAGAGTAAAACAAATGAAGTTAAATCAAGTTTATAAAATTGCTGACAGTGTCCAGAATATCCTGCTACTAATTTTGTCAAGGCTGGGAACCGAAGCAATAATAGTACTAGGGGGAGAGAGCACAACTTCGTGTTCTCTCCCCCCTAGTCAGTGGCCAGGCTTCAAACACCTTTATTGTACAGCAATAAAGAAATCGAACAGACTGCCCGCACATGTCAAAGCCAGTCATAGCATGAGCCAGTTCAAGAAGAGAGCCAAAAGGTACCTTATGAATGTAGAGACAGAAAGGAAGGAGAATGATTTTTTATTTTTTTAGCTAACACACATGTAAATGTATTCCTAGTATATCTCCTTTATTGTATTATAATAATAAGGTATTAAAATTAGGACCCCAATGGAAATAAGTAACTCTGACCTTTTTGGGTTATCCCAGGTTTCTACACATATGCTGCTATATATGATAATCTATGTAACCGTATATGTGTATACCTGAATAAACTTACGTACTTCCTTACGAAGAGGAAAGGGACGGAGTAAACAGGTGCAGTGATCATTTGAGGAGGCTCCACTAACATCAGTTACTATCCTGTATATAGAAGGATCGTAAAGGTCGTGTGAAGGACATAATATCGGAGATAATGGCCATCACGCCGATCATTCAAAGATAAAACATTCGCTTCTGCATATAGGCTCTAGACAGGGAAGGAATGAAAAGCACTCAGACATAAATGTAATCCCTGATGATGAATGGGATCAAGTTGAGAAAGAGTTGCGGGAGAGGCTGCAGAATATATTTAGTCGGCGATCCAACAGAAGGCCGAGAAATCTGACGGTATCACGTTCAATGATCCAGGAACCATACAGGTATAACAGAATATTAGAGGCACTGGAACGTCTAGTAAAAGTAATCAGGCAACTTTTAGTACCAGAGAATTTAAACCATGAGTAGTAGGCCCAATGGGAAACACGGTCGATAGCTTTTTGGAAAGAGGCTGCTACTCGGTGGTAGTCAGCACCTGCACTATCTATAGCAAAGTCATTAACATAAAGTGATAACCAAATATTAGATGAGAGAACACAGGTCAGATCGTTAATAACCAGTAGAAAAAGAGTGGTGCTAAGGACACCGTGAGGGACACCTTCAATCTGGATATAGTCAGAGGAAAGCAGATCAACCCAGACACTGAAATGTCTCTCAGACAAGATGTTTTTAAGGAAGAGTGTAAGACTGCCCTGGAGGCCTAAGGAATGAGATTGGGCTAATATGTTATATCTCCAAGTACTGTCATATGCTTTTTCAAGGTCAAAAAAGAATAAGAAGCGCAATTTAATTTACCCTAATCCACCTAAATATATTTTAGATAAGTTTACAATAATTTAATAATAAACAAGCACAATGAAATATATTTTTTTTCGTTAGGTTCAGAATGATTTCTGCGAAATTACTGCATACATAAATTTCCGCTTGTCTTATACGGCAAGCAGTCTCGGCTGAGTGGTTGAGGGGATAGACGTGTGCTGGGGGAGATCTGGACCTACTAATTTGCAGGCCTACCCATTTCTCTCGACTGATTAGTCATCATCAAAACTCATACTGTTGGAAGACAGCTTCAGTGTTGTGAGAACTCTTATGTGTGAGTTGTGACTAGGGATATACCTAGCGAAACACTGGAAATAGTTTTCCGTTTTGAAAAGGCCATCACAGGCCTCTGCTTCCCCTCTTCCTTTCATTTGACCTCAGCCTTTCGCCTCTATCAACATACAGTGTATAGGTGAATTTTGCTAGTCCACTGCTACTCGTGCCTCTGAAAATGCGCACAGCTCATCCCTTTACCAACTTGAGGAATAACGACGAGTGTGCAGTCCTACGTGAGTTGGTAACCCAGGTGTGCACACACTGAGTAACTATTTGAACGAGTATTACAGTGTGTGGTAACTCTTCGGAAGTCTGCGCCTCAGTCAGTGACCTTGAGCGAGGCACTGCATCACCACCACCCCATCACCAACACCGCATCACTGCCTGAGACTTTCGCCCATATTGACTATGTGAAGAGAGGCGAATTAAGGGTAACAGAACTGGGCAGATCGTGCACCCTCATCCCTTGCATAGGGCGAATGAGTTAGTCAGTGCTTGGGCTGCTACATCTAGCTATGACAGTCTTCCCAGTACCACACAGGCAAAATTAAATGACAAATATGATGCAAGGGAGAGACTTGTTTGCTTTATACTTAGCAAGGCAGATGACTGCAACATTCCTATCACTAATTATGAACTTGTAATAAAGTTGGTAGAATTACCGACAATATGTAAAGTAAAAGGACACAAGTGCAACTAATGTGACATTTATTGTGGCAACGTTTCGCTCTCCAGGAGCTTAATCAAGCCATTACAAACAATACATGGCTTGATAAAGCTCCTGGAAAGCGAAACGTTGCCACAATAAATGTCACATTAGTTGCACTTGTGTCCTTTTACTTTACAATTATGAACTTGATGCAGCACTAACTAAGGGCAACTCCACGTCACCTGGTGAGGATGGTATTACTTACAACATACTCAGATTGCTGTGTCGAGTACCAGGTAATCCTTTACTTGAATTATATAACATGAGTTATGTCACTGGGGAGCTCCCTAAATCTTGGACCAACAGCCTCATTATTCCCATTCCGAAGCCCAATCAACAAAACTCATTTCGCCCAATATCCCTTACTAGCTGCTTGTGTAAAACATTCGAAAGCATGATTCTTAATCGTCTTATGCACAGAATTAAGCAATTCTTGTCTCCCCAGTTGCATGGTTTCATGCATGGAAGGAGTGTGCATCATTGCATTACCACCTTTCTCACTCTGCACACTGACAGCTCATACACTACCTTCCTTGACCTTAAATCCGCTTTTGATGTAGCCACCCGACATGTAATCATTAGTGAACTTGCCAGAATGTATATTGGAGGATGGCTTCTCCGCTGGATTAAAGGTTACCTGTCCAACAAAAAGTCGTCTGTGTTGTTCCAGGGACATAGAAGTGTAACTAAAGATTTTGAATTAGGAACCCCACAGGGAGGTGTGCTTAGTCCCACCCTTTTCAATATTCTGATTGATGCCTTAATGCTATGCCTAGCCAGCCCAATCATTATATGGTTAGTTTTGCTGATGAAATAATGATTCACACCACTACTAGCCTCGTGTCAGGACCTGGGGTTACTAATCTCAGGGGATAAAACAAAGATACTCAACAGGCGTCCTCCTCGGCAGAGAGGCACAGTTCGTCAGATCCAGTTGCATGATGGGTCTCTTCTAGAATATGTAAGTAGATACAGGTATCTAGGCTTTGAGGTTCCACTACTTGGACCTGTCGTAACGAGACTTTGTCGCCAATACAAAGAAAGGCTGAGAGCACTTAGAGTTGTGGCAGGGCTTCACCCCAGGTATGGAGCTAATGTTAAAATTGTGAAAATGATGTATCTTGCTTATATTAGATCATTGGTTGATTATGCGGCGCCACTACTTGCTCTTGTGTCTGACTGGAAGCTTGGAGGGCTGGAAAAAACTGCAAAACGAAGCAATGAGGATCATCCTAGGATGCCCTCGTACTGCCAAAATTTTAAATATGCGGAAAGAACTTAATATTCCAAGCATTAGAGATCGTGTTACTGAAAGAAATATCCTCATTGGGGTCAATATGCTTAGGTTAGCCCATTCAAACCCCTGCACAGAAGCCCTCCAAACTTTCCTCAGCACTGGTGAACATCCTTCCAGATGGATCGAAAAAACTGGAACCGACCTCCGCATGAACCAGCTACATGATCTATGTCAAGTTAGGCAACAGACACACTTCCCTGCTCCATGGGATATTACCCCATTCCAAACTACCATTCCTCCATTTCCCCCCAAAACTCTTCTTAAATCACAACCAAAGCTTCGTTTTGAAGCCAAACATGATGCCTTAAGCTGTATTGATAACTTAGCCACACAGAACACTCTCACAAATTATTTACGTTGATGGTTCTGTTCACCAGTCCACTGATGCAGCTGGTAGTGCTGCTGTTGTCATACACTGGTGCAGCTGGTAGTGCTGCTGTTGTCATACACTGGTGCAGCTGGTAGTACTGCTGTTGTCATACACTGGTGCAGCTGGTAGTGCTGCTGTTGTCATACACTGGTGCAGCTGGTAGTGCTGCTGTTGTCATACACTGGTGCAGCTGGTAGTACTGCTGTTGTCATACACTTGTGCAGCTGGTAGTGCTGCTGTTGTCATACACTGGTGCAGCTGGTAGTGCTGCTGTTGTCATACAGAGTGATGACTCTCATAAAGAAACTGGAGCACGCATCAATAACTGGGCCTCTACCCTTCAAACAGAGCTGTTTGCCATACTCCTTGCACTCAAATGCGTCCATGTATCTAAGGTTGACACTTTAATTGTAACTGATTCTCTGTCATCCATAAATGTTCTCAACTCATTAAGTATAAATTATGGCATGCTTGTGTCAGAAGCCAGACACAGGTATGGTAGGATTGTGGACAGTGGAGTCAGAGTGCACATGCTGTGGATTCCATCTCACATTGGTCTGCAGATGCATGATAGAACTGATAAATTGGCTAAGCTGTATGCTTTCAAGATTACAATCTTGGATTGTCAGTTAGCAGTTTGAGAACAATAATACGAAAAGAACTTCAATTGAACTTTATTGACTTAAGACTTAGGGAGATTGACACAAGTCAGTCCATCTATCATCATTCTATCATGCAGGAGGAGCCACATGTCTATGGCGCATCCAACAAGATAAGCAGACTCTTGGATGTCACTATCGCCCGGCTCCGGCTGGGTTACAAGTATCTATGGCAGGTTAAATCACCACCACCAGATGTAGACCAAACGAAATGTAAACTTTGCCAGATGGATTATTGTCACACCCTGCGTCATTATGTACTGGAGTGCGATAAAATTAATGAATTTAGAAACAACTCACTCAGAAGTGTTCAAGAAATGGCAAAGTATTTTATCCACAGTGGTATATTACAGACCATTCTGGAGAAATGCCCTGACTTTGCTAGCTGTAAATAATGCATTACCACGTGTGTGTATGTGTGTGTGTGTGTGTGTGTGTGTGTGTGTGTGTGTGTGTGTGTGTGTGTGTGTGTGTGTGTGTGTGTGTGTGTGTGTGTGTGTGTGTGTGTGTGTGTGTGTGTGTGTGTGTGTGTGTGTGTGTGTGTGTGTGTGTGTGTGTGTGTGTGTGTGCTTGTGTGTATGCATATATTTGTACGCTCGTGTGCATGTCTGTACTTGCGCCCTCGTATGTGTGTGCGCGCACTAGTGTGGGTGTATGATCCACTTAATATTTGTATTTATAACTCATTACAATTGTGACCAGGTGTGGAGGTATCAGTGGTTCATTACTTTGTAATTTGCTCATGACTGTAACCATGTACAGGAGTGAGGCTGATTCATTTTTTTTTATATTTTATTTAAAACATCATAAATTACAAGATAGTATAAAATATTAAATACCACAATAATACAGGATCTGGACAAGATTACCAAGAATTATATCACAAGTGCAAGAGAAAAAATTTTGAAACATGCAAAATGCATACACACCATTCACTGACACACATTATACAAAATGATAATATATCTGACACATACACATAAAACTGTTGGAGGGGGCGGACCCCCCCATGAAAACTCATCTATAAATACACCCACATCATTCACACACGTATTGATCACAGCAGTGATCAAACATTAATTTTTGTAACTTTATATATATATATATATATATATATATATATATATATATATATATATATATATATATATATATATATATATATATATATATATATATATATATATATATATATATATATATATATATATATATATATTCAACTGTTTATGAGATTTATCTTAAGAACAAAGTCTGGTAATTATCCGTCAACATTACTCTATAACAACAATAAGCATTACACAAATTTGCATAAGCGTATAAAGCATCAATAACTGCAAGATTTTTACAACATACGTTGCATCAGCAACGAAACTTAATAACATTACAAAAGTGATGGAAAACAAATTATGTAAAAACAAATATAAAAGCCATCTAAGAGGAAATAAATTCCCTACAAAATTATAATAAATACTGCGAAAATACATACCAGAAAAATTATCTTTGCAAAACCTGGTAGACCAACATGGACAGTGACTTCTATAACTCCCTTTTAATAACAAGGACCTAATTTATACAAATCTTGAGCTAATCAAAATCTTGCACACAAAACTTACATGTCAACACAGCACCACGCAGTACATACCTTCCCGACCCTCACATTCCTTCGCAAGTCCTTTACCTCACACACTCTCCCTCCGAAAAACTAATGTCAACCCTCTTATAAAGGAAACCAGTCCTTTACGTATAATTAGCTCGCCAACTGCATGAGGCCATTGACCGTAATTTTGCAGTAGGTCTCCGGAAAACGTGCCCTCCACTGTCCCCCGTAAATAAGTTTGTTTCTGCAAACCGTTCTATATATGCCCGCCGCAATTGCCCTAATCCTAATTCTCCACCCTCCCGTGTCCCTCATCCCCCAGGAAATATACAGAAAATCCACCACTACATACATAATCGCCCTTTTCACTTCTCTGGAGACCCCGCGTACTTCTAATGTTAAGGCTCGCAGGGTCTCTACATTACCCCCACCCATCAACCTAAAAACCTTCGCTAACCACACCCTTACCTCCCTCAACTCTTCACAGAAATAAACCGCATGAAAAGCTGTTTCCTGTTCTCCACAGTGATCGCAGGTCTGTTCCCTCACCAATCCCATTGAACACAAAACAGCTTTCGATGCTAATATCCCCATCATAAACCTATATACAAACTCCCGTACTCTCGGCATTAACTTAAGCTTTCGAAAGTCATTCCATATCATCCCCCAATCATACAAGGGATAAACCGATACCCCCTGTATGATTTCCGGCCTCCTGCTCATCGTCACCAAACGCCCCACCCTAAGTTTTTCCACCTCCCTAATCAATAACAATAACCTCAGCATATCCTCACATTCAAATAATTCTTTTCCGCTCCACCATCTCCGCACATCCTCCATCACTTTCCCGACTCGAACCCCTTTCCCCCCCCCCCCTCCCTAACGAACCTCTGTTTCACATATGAGGCCTTTACTCTCGGCCCCAACGCTAAAAGGCCTACTCCTCCACTGCGTATATTCGACATCACCACCTCCTTGCTTAACCATGCCCGCCCGAAACCCCAAACATAACGTAATGCCCTCCTCTGAATCTCATGTACGTCTTGGGTCCGCAGTGGATACACCACAGCCATACTCCACACTTTACTATAAACTAATGAATTTACGATTATCGCCCGCTGTTGTAAGGTGACGTCCCCCGCCCGTAAACTCCTTACCCTTTTTACTGCCCTCTCCACCACCACCTCCGAATTCACCTGCCTAGCCTCCCGCGCATCTGTCATGTATATAACTCCACAAATTTTTAGCCTAGCCACTACTTCCCACCCAAACTCCAACCCCAAGCCCCCCCCCCCCAGGCACCCACCTCCAGCAAACTTGATTTTGCTCTGTTCACCAGCATTCCAGATGCCCTCCCGAAAAGCTCCAACACACTTTCCACCGTACGCAATCCCTCCACTCCGGCTATCAGAACAGTGGTATCGTCCACATACCCCACCACATCTACACACCCATCCTTCTCCCCATTTAAAATCCCCCTCCCCTCAACGAGCCCATAAAATGGATGCTGCATACAAGCAAACAATAAATAACAAAAAGGCACAATACCGTGACTGGAACGATACACAAATAACCCGCACATAAAAGACAGAAGCTTACGACGACGTTTCGGTCCGACTTGGACCATTGACAAAGTCACACTGTGACTTTGTCAATGGTCCAAGTCGGACCGAAACGTCGTCGTAAGCTTCTGTCTTTTATGTGCGGGTTATTTGTGTATTGTGAAGCAAACAATATTTGAGACATGGGACACCCCTGTCTCAAACCCCTCTCCATCCTTACAGGCCTTCCCAACTTGCCATTAATTTGTACCCGCACCATTGCAGATGAATACATTGTATCAACCCACCTCACCACTCCCATGCCAAAACCGAGATGCAACAAACTATCCCTCAGAAAGTTTCTGTCCACACAGTCGTACGCATTTTCCCAATCAATACCCAAAAGCCCTCCCCCGTTGCAACACTCCAAAAAATCCCTAATTCGGCCATGCCGATCTCTCATGCTTCTGCCTGGAATACCCATCTGCCCCTTATGAATAACCCCACCTAACACCTTTTTCATCCTATTGCCCAGTATCTTTGCGAAAATCTTGTAGTCGGCACACATTAGCGAAATAGCTCTGTACTCAATACTCTTCCCTCTTGCTTTTTGCGTACTAATACGACTACACCCGTTCGCTGAGTCTGTCCTAACTGTCCCTCCCGTTGCATACAATTCATGACCCTCACCAGACAGTACTTAATGTGCTCCCATTGAATTCTATAAAAATCATTTGATATCCCATCTATACCCGGCACCTTGCCAGTACTCATGTTGAACACAGCCTCCTCAACTTCCCCCATGCTAATCTCACCTCCCATCCCCATGCCCTCCTCTCCACATGACCCTAAACCTCTCCCCCCCCCACACTTCCTCAATAGCATCGCCCTCCTCTCCCTTTCCCCACTTCTTTTGGAACCAGAAATCAGCATAATTGCTCATGCCTTCTGTAGTATTCAGTACCTGTCCCTTATGATAACCACCCAGATCCTCACTTACCTCCAAGTTTAAAATAATCGAATCATTCTGCATTACCCTAAAATCTCGCAAAACACTTCCCGTGTATGGACTGATGAAGCCACTGTGTGGCGAAACGTTTCCTCAATAAAGATACCCAAGAGTTGCACATGTGTCTAATTTATCAACATGTCGGTTCTCTGAACCATTCATCTACAAACCTTTGTAAGCTTTTGACTATCGCCCACAGGATGGGTATGGGGTGCATAATAAACATATTAAACTAACTTATACGGCAAGACAAGCGTTGATATTTAAGCCAAAATCGCAAGTTCTACCTATTCGGCACGACATATTTATCATAATATTGTCTCCTATCTTTACTAACAGTCCAATCACCATCCACTTTTATGATAAAGTGATTACCAGCCTCACCATCTTTATAACTTTCTATGATAATGACACGTAATCCCTCTCAAATATAATACAATAAATACATAAGAATTGGGGATCACTGCAGAACGCCTAAATTATGATTATAATCATGAGGGAGCGCTAAACCCGGAGGATTATATAGCGCCTGTAGGGGAGGAATGGAAGGTAATCAGGCTTAATTCAGGGAACTGGAGTACAGATCCAATTCCCTAGATCAAGAGTCCCTCACCAGCATCAACGAGCCTCCCTGGAGGGGTAGAACGCCTAAAGCAGAATAACTGCGATGGGTTTTCTTGTGTTAAGATAAGATAAGAGATAAGATAAGATTTCGTTCGGATTTTTAACCCCGGAGGGTTAGCCACCCAGGATAACACAAGAAAGTCAGTGCGTCATCGAGGACTGTCTAACTTATTTCCATTGTGGTCCTTAATCTTGTCCCCCAGGATGCGACCCACACCAGTCAACTAACACCCAGGTACCTATTTGCTGCTAGGTGAACAGGACAATAGGTGTAAGGAAACGTGTCGAAATGTTTCCACCCGCCGGGAATCGAACCCAGGCCCTCCGTGTGTGAAGCGGGAGCTTTAGCCGGGGTTAATAATCTAAATAAAGTCTTATACTTTGAGTTATTAGTGACTAGTATTTAGTACGAGAGCTAAATTCTGCTTACAGATTAGCTGAAATATAGTCAACCACTGTTTGATACGACACCGCCGTGTCGTAGTGTCGTGCGGTGTTCGTTATGAATTCCCGGTCCATTCACACTCGCTGCCACTATTTTGTTTTATTACGTTCGTTTGCTTTTTATCTGGCCTTTCAGGGCGAGATTGTTTACTTTCAAAATGTTCCCGACATAAAAAATTAAACTCTTTTGACCTATGTAATGTAATATTGGTGATCTCTCCCGAAGATGTCTCTCAAAAAATAGATGGATAAGTGCCTTGGAAACCATCGGTAACCACCATGATGACATTCGTAATTGAACGTTTCTAACTTTTAGTAAAGTTGTATAGCTACACATACACATAAATACATTTACATAAATTATCATATAGAGCAACACATATGTAAATTACCCAGGAAGTACGTCAAAGTGACGTACTTCAGTTATAAGCTCGAAATACTTGTGCGTTGCTAGAGGCCTTTAATTGTAATAAATATTTTATGATAGGCTACCCACACATTGTGAGCTTCGCAAAGAAATTGACATTTTTAATTTCATTTTAGTAATTAGTGACCTTGAGAACCTTGTTGAGCCTCGTCTGGTATTATACTCATGGGGGAAGCCCTAAACCCGTAGGAGTACACCGCATAGGGAAATGGGTAATTCTCTAAAATAAAGTGAATCAATCGTGGTTATCCATCCAGGATAACCCAGGGTAGGGAGTGTTAGCCACCCAGGATAACCCAGGGTAGGGAGTGTTAGCCACCCAGGATAACCCAGGGTAGGGAGTGTTAGCCACCCAGGATAACCCAGGGTAGGGAGTGTTAGCCACCCAGGATAACCCAGGGTAGGGTGGGTTAGCCACCCAGGATAACCCAGGGTAGGGAGTGTTAGCCACCCAGGGTAACCCAAGAAAGTCAGTACGTCATCAAGGACTGTCTGTCTTATTACCATTATGGTCCTTCAATCTTGTCCCCCAGGATGTTACCCACACCAGTCACCTAACACCCAGGTACCTACTTACTGCTAGGTCAACAGAAACAGAAAGGTCAGACAGAGAGTGTGCCTTTCTGGAGCTGGTGTTGGTGACATACTCAGCAGGTTAGATAATATTATGGCAGGTAATGGGAACAAGCCCATTATCTGTCTTAGTGCTGGGGGTAATGACATTGGGAAGGGCAGGAGAGAGGAACTGCTGGATAAGTACAGGTTATCCATAGAAGTAGTTAGGTCTAAGGGAGGGATCCCAGTCATATGTAGCATCTTGCCTAGAAAGGGAGTGGGCAATGAATGAATGTCTAGGGCAATTGGTATAAATTGCTGGCTAGACAGGTACTGCAAGGAACTTGCAATCCCATTCATTGATAACTGGGACCTATTCTTTGGCAAACGTGATATGTATGCAAGGGATGGGGTTCATCTCTCTGGGGATGGAGTGGTTGCATTAGCCAATTCAATTGAGAAGGTAATTGATGACTTGTCTAGGAATTTAAACTGATAGATTATAGAGGTATGGGTGTTTGTGGGAAACAATCAGGCTGCAGCATTAGGGTTAAAAGCAGCAGTTATTACCGGGATACCTCAGGGATATGTTTAAAATACAATTTTCAAAATAAAGTTGCTAGTAATGGCAAATTAATTGATCAACAAACAAAGAGAGATAGTAGAGGGCAACGAGTGACTAGCTCCCTTAAGGTTTACTATACAAATAGCAGGAGTCTAAGAAATAAGATAGATGAGCTAAGATTACTTGCAAGTGTAGGTAATATAGATATTATTGGCATAACAGAGACCTGGTTCAACCTGAAAGATAGAGAAATGCTTCTGAATGCAACATACAGAGTTATAAACTATTCCACACTGATAGGGTCAACAGGAAGGGTGGTGAAGTGGCGATGTATATCAGAGAAAATTTAAATTGTTGTCTTAGACATGATATAAGATTAGAAACATCGAACACAGAATCTGTTTGGCTACAGTTTCTCGAGGGTCGTGACAAATTATTTTGGGTGTGATTTATAGGCCCTCAAACCTTGATAGGGAGTGCAGTAAGCTGTTATGGGACGAAATTCATGAGGAATCTGGACATGAAAATGTTGTGATAATGGGAGATTTTAACTTTAGACAAATTGATTGGAACAATATGACAGAAAATCTTGAGTCTAGTGACTTTTTTGATGCTGTTCAGGATTGCTTTTTAGAACAGGTTGTGACAGAACCAACTAGAGGAAACAATCTGCTTGACTTGGTTCTTGCCAACAAAGATTCACTAATTAATAATCTTGAGGTTAATGATGAGCTTGGGGAAAGTGATCACAAATCACTTAGTTTCAATATATCATGGAATTACCCAGATAACTGCAATCAAATCTCTGTCCAAGATTTTCGCTTGGCCGACTTCATGGGACTGAAAAATTACCTGGGTGGGCTAAATTGGGATGTCCTGACTATGGGTCAGGTAGGTGATCTTGGTTGCCAATATGACGTTTTTCAGAGCATAGTTCTAGCTGCCCAGACAACTTTTGTTCCGAGTAGGGAAATTAGATCTAACAAAAATGATCCCAAATGGATGAACAATAGATTAAAACATCTCATTGGTCAAAAGAGAGGCATATATAGGCGTAGCAAAAGAGGGGATGGGCAGTTAAGAAATCAATATATTCAATTAAAGAGAGAAATAAAGAAAGGAATAAGAAAAGCAAAAAGGGATTATGAGGCTAAGGTCGCAAGGGATTCAAAGACTAACCGAAAAGGGTTCTTTCAGCTATACAGAGGTAAGATTAGGGACAAGATTGGCCCACTTAAGAGTAACTGGTGAGATCAATGACAGTGATAAGGATATGTGTGAAATTCTCAATACCTACTTCCTCTCAGTTTTCACCCAGGAAAATACTAGCAATATTCCTGAAATAATAGATTATGTAGAACAGGATGATAATAAACTATGCACGATTGCGGTAACTAGTGACATGGTCCTCAGACAAATAGAGAAACTAAAACCTAACAGATCCCCAGGTCCTGATAAACTGTTTACAAGGGTGTTAAAGGAATGTAAAGAGGAACTTAGCATACCTTTGGCTAATCTTTTTAACATATCACTACAAACTGGCATAGTGCCTGATAAGTGGAAAATGGCAAATGTAATACCTATTTACAAGGCAGGTGACAGGTCCTTGGCTTCGAACTATAGACCAATAAGCCTTACCTCCATAGTGGGAAAATTTATGGAATCAATGATTGCCGAAGCAATTCGTAGCCATCTTGACAGGCACAGATTGATTAATGAATCTCAACACGGTTTTAAAAAGGGGCGTTCCTGTCTTACGAATTTACTAACTTTTTTCGCTAAGGTGTTTGAGGAGGTAGATCATGGTAATGAATATGATATTGTGCATATGGACTTCAGTAATGCTGTCGATAGAGTTCCACACCAGAGGCTATTGAGGAAACTTAAGTGATGGCCTCCCCATTACACTGGACATTAAAATTATTTACCCTTCTCAGTTTATGTTTCGTGCCAAAGAGAATGGCTTCCATTTTCCCGAGGTGTAACGATAGTTTCTTGTCAACTAACCATCTGCTGCAGGACTCCAGTTCCACTGTTATTACATTAGCTATATTTTGTGGATCTTTACCTGACACTAACAGAACACTGTCATCATGCAGTAGAAATTTGCACTTGACTCTGATGGGCATGTCGTTTACATAACACAGGAATAATAAGGGACCCAGAATACTACCTTGGGGAACTCCTTTGCCTCTGATAACTTGGGAAAGAAGTCTTAAAGATACTTGAAGGCAGCAGACTCTCTGTCAAGAGCTGTAACAAACTGTTTCATTATCCCTAGTTTGATGTGTAATGGAGGGAACAGAATCTTTAGAAGATCCACCAATGGATTATGTTTAATATTATGTCTTCCTACTGAGAACTCAATTCTTTGAGGCCATTGCTTCCTCTGGTAATGTGCTGCTCTGCCTCTGCTATCCCAATGACAAAGATAACAGCGAAACTTGGTAAAACCTCCTTGGAGTCCCATAAAAAATGTCTCCATTTTGAAGTCTCCAGTAATATCCCAGCCATACTTATCATAGTTCAAAGCTTCCAGTAGAAGTTTGACACTGTTCTAGTCCTCCTTAAGATGCATTGAATGAGCTAAAGGAAGAGATGGATACTTATTGCCATTGTGCAGAAGTACAGCTTTTAGGCTTCTCGAGGATCTGTTAATGAAGAATCTCCACTCATCTGGGTTGCATGCAATTTCAATTACATCAAACAGACCTGATACATCATTACAGTAGCACAACCTGTCTTCATTAGTGAAGAAGCTTGAGAAATGTTGGTGACGTTTTCTTTGGCTTGTCACTTGCAAACTTTCATCCACCAAGTCCCACTCCTTGAGCCTTGAAATCAAAAGGTCAGCATTTGATTTTGTCAAACCAAAATCTCTGATAAGGTCATTGAGGTCTGGTTTGGGTAGTAAGGATTCCTCCCAACAGCTGCACCTGTGAGATCATCGTCTTGTTCACTGTGCTCTTCATTTTCTGATTTGCTGCTGTGCTCTTCTGGCGGTTGACTTCTTTCTGGAGGTGTAGGTACAGAAAGATCAGCACTGTGTGGTACTGGTGCAATAGAAGAGGGAAGGTCTGGATAGGAAATAGGTGGATTTTTACCAGTTCAGCGTTTGGAAGGATCCACCAGACAGAAGCAGTAGTTGGTTGAGTGATCAGTGGGTTCACGTCATATTCCAGGAACACCAAACTTCATGGTTCTTTTTCTTCCTCTATATCATCCTCTAAAAGAACAAAAGAATTAGTTTCTGTTACATACATTTCATTTAAAAAAGTATTCCTATTCAAGATTTTATCCTTCGTATAACTTTTGACTTTCTTACCTTCCAATGTTTTCTTACAATGTTCACAAGCAACATGAGGCGCCCAGGTCTTGTCTTGGTCCACAACTGACATGCCAAAATATACTTGTACGCTTCACACATTTTTTTAGATGCTCTTACAGAGACCTTCTTTGCTCTTGTCTTATTGAATTGACCAGATGTGTAGCAGAATACATCTGGAGAATGATTGCAGCCTCTTGATGCCATTTCACTCTTCTGATGTGTCTTCTCAGGCAGCCAGAGCTGAACTGAATGCTGGCTTGTGAGCTCCTGTTTTTATATTTGCTAAGCAAAGCCCTAGAACATCATTGTCTTCTTGAAAGTGTTTCAAAAGCAAAGTTCTGGGATCAAAATTGTTTTTTAAATTTTGTTTAGTTATAAAGAATTGGGAAATGATGCTTATTTCCCAGGAACACCACAAAAGTGAAATCTTGTTACATAGTGTTATCTAATATCTCAGTAGTCATCCAGGGTTCAGTTCTTCGTTTAATCATAACCTCTTTAACTGGTGCAATATTATCAAGGATGGTAGTGAACATTGTTTTGAATTTTTCCCAGGCATCGTTTACGTCCGTGCAACTTGTTATCTCTGTCCAGTCACAATTGTGTAGCCTATTTACCAGTGTTTCTTTACTGTAGTTTTTAGTTGACCTCATTTTTATTGTCCTGTGTAGGCCTATCCTATCCCTAGTGATTTTCCTGGTGCAGTAAATGATGAAATGATCACTAAGACCTGTGGTAATGACGCCTGACTGACTAATGTTCTCAGCGCGGTTACGAAGTATGTGGTCAATTATGGTGGCTGAGAACTGTCATCCGGGTTGGTGTATTAATTAGTTGAGTGTAACTATTGTTTAAACCTAGAATTTGCTTATACCTTTTGCATAGCCCGTTATTTTGCTGCTGAAAACATATTGAAGTCTCCCAGTATAACTGTCTCGCAATTGTTCTCAAGTCTGGACAAGACTCTGGAAAAGTCCTCTAAGAACTGTTCATGGGTGGGAGGGCGGTAACTAGTTCCTACTAAGATGGGTTTGGTCTTGGGAAGCAGCACTTCAAACCATAGAATCTCCAGTTTATTGTCATTTAAATCAGGTCTTTGGTTGTAAGCTAAGTCATTCCTTATGTAGGCACATACTCCACCACCCTTTCTGTTCCTATCTAAGCGTTTTATATTGTAACCTTCTATTTTGACCTCGTCGTCAGCCACCGTATCATACAACCAGGATTCAGAGATGGATATAACTGCCGCCATAGTTCTGTTAGCTAGAATCTTAATCTCTGCCAATTTTGGAAAAAGTGATCTTGCGTTGACATGAATAAAGTGAAGGCTTATTTTCATAAAACAATCATAATCATCAATACACGAATTACACGAATCAAACAGCAACTGTAATTATTATACAGCAGATCAAGCAGACATTACTCAGAGCAAACAATAACATAACCATCTTTAACTACAATGTCAGATCCTTGAGCAAACATTATGACAACCTCACAACATTACTCAATTCCCTTCATTCCAATATATCAATCATCACACTCACAGAAACCTGGCTTAAGCCTGATATTACAGATGTCTATACCATTCCTGGCTACATGGCCATACACAACTGTAGAACAGACCAGCAAGGGGGAGGAACAGCTATACACTACTCAAATCAATTCGAATGTATCAAAAAATCTTGCACAAGGGACGAACATGGTGAATATATCATAGCCAAATTTAAATCAAAAGACTTGCAAAAAAAACTCACAGTTATAAACATCTACAGAGTACCACAGTCAAACATTTATCACTTTAGTGAAAAACTAGGAAACATGATTACTGATGCACACATGAATAAAGACCACCTACTACTAACAGGAGATTTCAACATAAACATACTACACGACCAGGACCCACAAGTAACTGAATTCACAAACACTATGAGCAACTGCCTGTTGCTACCAACAATATCTAAACCTACAAGAATCACCGAGACAAGTATCTCCTTAATAGACCACATCTGGACAAACACAATATCCCCTTTAAAATCAGGCATAATCACAGACAACACTACAGACCACTTCCCAACCTTTCTCATAACTAATCTAGGCAAACTGCCACAACAAATTACTAAAGTAACCTTCAGACTACATAACGAGACAGCAGTTAACAACTTTATAGCAGCTATGAATAACATCGACTGGCAAAATGAGCTTGAAACATATACAGATATGAATGAATGTATAAGAAATTTTCTAAAAAAAAAAAAAAAGGCCATTGCCTCTACAACAGACATTGACCAAAAAAACTAAACAGATCACAGTAAAGAGACTGAATAGTCCCTGGCTAACACCAAGCATCCTCAAATCCATTAACACAAAGCACAAATATGAAAAACAGTATAGAATGGGTCAAATAACTAGAGAACAGTCTAAACTTCACTCGTCAGCTCTTACCAGCCTGATAAGAAGATCTAAAAAATTGTATTATGAAAATAGATGACTTAACATCAAAGGTGATATAAAAAAGATCTGGAAAACTCTATCTGAAATTCTTGGAACAAAATACCAAGCTCAAACACCCGTCCATCAGACTACCTCACTGGTACCTACCCAAATGCACTATTCCTAGCTCCAACGAACCCACTAGAAGTCTCGCTCGTCAACACCTTTAAAAACAAGGCAGGAGACATAAACAACTTGCCTGTTTTTATGCATAAAAAAGCTTCTCAAGTATTGTCACCAATTATTGCAACTCTTTTTAACAAATCCATTGAATCATCTACCTTCCCATCAATCCTCAAAATAGCGAGAGTCACTCCGATCCACAAAGGAGTTGATCAAGCTGACTTAAATAACTATAAACCAATATCTAACTTACCACTGCTCTCTAAAATCTTTGAAAAATTAATTCATAGATGGATCTATTCCTACCTCGTCTCACACAACACATTAAACCTTTGTCAGTTTGGATTCAGGAATAATAAAAGCACAAATGATGCTATCATACACATGCTAGAACTAATATATACCGCACTCGAAAAGAAAGAATTCCCGCTGGGCATTTTCATTGATTTATGTAAAGCTTTCGATGCAGTCGACCATGAACTGCTGTACTCTAAATTAACGCACTATGGTATCTGAGGCCACTCCCTTAACTACCTAAAATCATACCTTAGTAGCAGAATTCAATATGTGTATGCAAATGGTGCAAACTTTTCCACAGTAGGAGTCCCACAAGGAAGTGTCCTGGGACCACTCCTCTTTCTCATCTACATCAATGATCTACCTAATGCATCACAGCTACTCAAACCCATATTATTTGCAGATGACACTACATATCTTCTCCCACTCAAACCCAGTCATACTCGCCAACACTGTCAATGCCGAATTGCAGAAAATATCTGCCTGGATGATGACTAATAAACTTACCCTGAATACTGATAAAACCTGTTTCATTCAGTTTGGAAACAAAGCTGCAAATGTTTCACTTAACATAACGATAAACGGATCATCAGTCACAAGATTTACAGAGGGAAAATTCCTAGGTATCCACCTTGACAGTAGCCTTAAGTTCCAGACACATATACAACAAATCACCAAGAAAATCTCTAACGCTGTAGGCATACTATCAAAGATATTGTACTGCGTTCCACAATCAGCTCTCCTGGCACTGTACCATACACTCATATACCCTTATCTCACATGTGGAATTTGTGCATGGGGATCAACAACATTAAATCACCTAATAACCCAGCAAAAGGCAGCAGTCAGATTGATAATAAATTCTCACTCTCGCCAAAATACTCCACCAATTTTCAAAAGTCTAAATCTGCTCACCATTAAGAACATCCATACTTATTCATGTGCCTACTACATACACAGAACAATACACGCAAATATAAACCCTCCACTCAAACTTCTCCTCACCAACCTAAACAGGACACATAGTCATAACACAAGACACAGATCTCATTTTGATGTACTTCGTGTCCATATCACACTGTGTAAAAACTCTATGCACATAAAGGGCCCCAAAATATGGAATTCATTACCAGAAGATGTTAAAATAACCCAGTCTGAAAATCAATTTAAGACTCTTCTCAAAAGCCACTTAATCACCCTAGATTAAATGCTAAATACTCAGTCCACACATACTTATGTTCTCCCACATTATAACGTCAACAATCACTTTGAACCTTTTATCCATTGTTGACAGGAATATAATTGAATGATTGTTTTCACAAAAAACATTTTTGAATATATTAATATATCTTTTGTCTTATACAAATTTGATTCACTTATAATTAATAATCTACTGTACAACTATCATATAATTACTATCCTACTATACAACTATGATATAATTCTTAGTGTTAAGTAGTATGTAAGCCAATAATGTTAAGTCAGCCCGTAATGCCAGGCATAATAGAGGTTCTCTTGCATTGCAACCCATTATTATAAATATATAATCTCAATGTACTATTTGCAAAGACATAAATAAATAAAAAATAAATATATGGCAAGGGGTCATTTGTATTAAAACTGGTTAAATCAATATCATCACTGTGCCAAAGTGCATTTGTTACAAACAAAATGAAATCTGGTACCATTACCATAATAGAACACATCCATTATGCACCCACCCCTTACACAATTTACATAAGATATATTTACTCTTCTTCTTACTTACCTCAGTACAGTGTATACATGTCTGGTGGTGTCTGAGATAATATTCACACCCATTTATTTCTTTGCAAGTAGTACATTGAGATTACATTTTTACAATAATGGGTTGCAGTGCAATGAGAGGCTCTAATATGCCGTGCCATTATGGGCTGACTTAATTTAATGTCTTACTGACTACTTATAACTAAAAAAAATATCCTAGTTGTACAGTAGTTCTATTAATAATAAGTGAATCTAATTTATACAAATAAAAGGATATGTTCAAGTATTCAAAAGTGCTTTTTATGAGACGTGATTCAGGAATAGTTTACAGTAGTTTACAGTAGTTTTCAGTTTTCAGTAGTTTTTATTAGTTTACAGTAGTTTACAGTAGTTTACAGTAGTTTTTATTAGTTTACAGTAGTTTTCATTAGTTTACAGTAGTTTACAGTAGTTTACAGTAGTTTGCAGTAGTTTTCAGTAGTTTGCAGTAGTTTACAGTAGTTAACAGTAGTTTACAGTATGGGACTGCTACAATTTGGTGAAGGGTAATACAGGTTTTGGTAGGTATGTATACTTCTATGTGGTAATTTGTCAATATATGAGCTAGGTTGTCTAGTCATGAAGTTTTAAGATTTAGATAATTGGTAGATTTATTGGTAATTTTAAATATTGAGTATTGTGTATGTAGTCTAGGGTGATTAAGTGGGTTTTGAGAAGAGTCCTAAACTGATTTTCAGACCGGGTTACTTTGGTATTTTCTGGTAATGAATTCCAAATTTTGGGGCCCTTTATGTGTATAGAGTTTTTACACAGTGTGATATGGACACGAGGTATATCAAAAAGAGATCTGTGTCTTGTGGTGTGGTCATGTGTCCTGTTAAGGTTGGTGAGAAGTTTGAGTGGAGGATTTATATTTACGTGTATTATTCTGTGTATAAGATAAGATAGATAAGATAAGATTTCGTTCGGATTTTTAACCCCGGAGGGTTAGCCACCCAGGATAACCCAAGAAAGTCAGTGCGTCATCGAGGACTGTCTGACTTATTTAAGAACATAAGAAAGGAGAAACACTGCAGCAGGCCTGTTGGCCCATACTAGGCAGGTATGGGCCATTGGGGTCCTCAATCTTGTCCCCCAGGATGCGACCCACACCAGTCGACTAACACCCAGGTACCTATTTGCTGCTAGATGAACAGAACAACAGGTGTAAGGAAACGTGTCGAAATGTTTCCACCCGCCGGGAATCGAACCCGGGCCCACCGTGTGTGAAGCAGGAGCTTTAGCCACCAGGCACATGAATAAGTATGGATGTTCTTAATGGTGAGCAGATTTAGACTTTTGAAAATTGGTGGAGTAGGCCGGCGGGAGTGAGAATTTGTCATCATTCTGACTGCTTCTATTGTCTCACACTGACCTATGTATGTATTACATATAGTAAAGGTTATCATTCCTAGCTACTAGACCATCATTATCACTGTTATTTTGTTGTCCCTTATTACTTTGATAGTAAGCTTCTCACTACATGATCCAGTGTGGGGTAGCTTTTACACAAAGGCCTTTTCAGTCTAGGGTAATATTTACATACATGATTTATTATCCTCACTCTGAAATCCTTTCACCAGCCCTCTTCACAGGTTATTTAAACTACCTCTATAAAAAATATAACTGTATTCTAAATAGATATGTACAAAATATACAATTACATCACTCACATATTCAAAGCATAAGCCTGCACAGCATAAGCCTGCACAGCATAAGCCTGCACACCCCTGGACATGGTGAATCTGGACAAATTGCCCTTTCTTCTGATATAACCAGTGTTTTTACACACTTTAGTCACCCTGGGTATGGTGGCCACAACTTAAGTTATAAAACTCACCCCTGGGGCACACACAATGCCCAAAAAATAGAAAGAAGGACCAAGAGGTCCTTCCAGCTTGAAGCCAAAGAAGAGAGAGAGGATAGGGGACCTAGCTAAGCTCCTCCCACACCCGTCAAACAACAAAAAACTGTTGCTAAGCACAATTCTCTAGTTACCACCATTTTACCACACTTATTTTACATTTACAAAAGAAATACAACTTTATAAACTACTTATTTAAATTGTGTGTTTGTGTGTCTATAGTATAACCTATTCTATTGAGAAAAACAGGCTTGACTCAGCTGCCTTACAGCCATAAGGGTGATCTGCCCTTATGACAGTTAAGCAATCTTCCCCCCCCCCCATTTGTTCAATATAATTAGGTATTCCAGAGTAACTGTTACTTATATACATCAGTGTGTGTTGGGTATCATAGTCACGTGTCACTGACGTGTATTGTTTGCAAAGTCATGGAGAAGATTGGGAGAAGAGTGATGGAGCAACTAGAAAGGAATGAGCTTATCTGCAACAACCAGCACGGATTTCAGGGACGGGTAATCCTGTATCACCAGGCCACGGGCCTGGTGATAAAAGCTCTCCCTGAGTGTCCAGGTTCGATTTCCGGCAAGGGTGAAAACATTGGGCGTGTTTGCGTACACCGGATGTCCATGTTCACTCAACAGTAAAGTGAGTACCTGGGTGTTACTCGACTGGTGTGAGTCGCATCCCTGGACAAAATTAACCTAATTTACTCGAAATGCTCTACATAAGAAAGGGCTTTTTGAAAAAAAAAAATCATCGCTCTTATAGCTTCAGCACGAAGTTTATTCCATTAAGCTATAATTTGATTATATAATAAAGGAATAATCATTATAGAATAGAATCAACATATTCTATAACCTTTGTACACATTCATGTTGATAAAAAGCTCTGCATACGTTTGTGTTGCATCTTCTACCTCGTAGTTTCATTCCACTATTTCGAGTTATAGAATCACTGAGAATAACTTAAAAACACATAAGTAGGAACACCTAGATTAAGGAAAAGTTATGTATATGTTAAGTGTTATAAAATGAGAGTTACTAGTTTAATAAGAAGATAAAAATAGTTTGTATAAAGCTTTTTGTAATGTATATAACAGAATTAATAAGTTGTACGTGTACGTGTACTTGTAATTGTAGAAAAAATATTAAATAAAGTTGTACATGTACATATACACGTACTTGTAGAAATAAAGATTATTATTATTATTATTATTATTATTATTATTATTATTATTATTATTATTATTATTATTATTATTATTATTATTATTAAAAATAAATACAAGACAATATAACAAAGTCTCCTGAAGAAACGTCAAAAGACTGAAACTCACTGAGGTGGAATATGCTAACTGACCCTTGTGACCTGACCTTCTTGAGTATTCCACAAGTCATACCAAAGTTACCCACACCTTTCACAACTTGAACTGACCTATGGATTACACTTTTCTTATTCATACTCCGAACATGACTGTTGGAACACAAGTTGGAACATGACTGTTAGAACACAAGTTGGAACATGACTGTTAGAACACAAGTTGGAACATGACTGTCAGAACACAAGTTGGAACATGACTGTTGGAACACAAGTTGGAACATGACTGTCAGAACACAAGTTGGAACATGACTGTTAGAACACAAGTTGGAACATGACTGTTAGAACACAAGTTGGAACATGACTGTTGGAACACAAGTTGGAACATGACTGTCAGAACACAAGTTGGAACATGACTGTTAGAACACAAGTTGGAACATGACTGTTGGAACACAAGTTGGAACATGACTGTTGGAGCTCTAGTTGGAAGATGACTGTTGGAACATGACGCAAGTTGGAACATGACTGTTAGAACACAAGTTGGAACATGACTGTTAGAACACAAGTTGGAACATGACTGTTGGAACACAAGTTGGAACATGACTGTTGGAACACAAGTTGGAACATGACTGTTAGAACACAAGTTGGAACATGACTGTTAGAACACAAGTTGGAACATGACTGTTGGAACACAAGTTGGAACATGACTGTTGGAACACAAGTTGGAACATGACTGTTAGAACACAAGTTGGAACATGACTGTTAGAACACAAGTTGGAACATGACTGTTGGAACACAAGTTGGAACATGACTGTTAGAACACAAGTTGGAACATGACTGTTAGAACACAAGTTGGAACATGACTGTTAGAACACAAGTTGGAACATGACTGTTGGAACACAAGTTGGAACATGACTGTTGGAACACAAGTTGGAACATGACTGTTAGAACACACAAGTTGGAACATGACTGTTGGAACACACAAGTTGGAACATGACTGTTAGAACGCAAGTTGGAACATGACTGTTGGAACACAAGTTGGAACATGACTGTTAGAACACAAGTTGGAACATGACTGTTAGAACACAAGTTGGAACATGACTGTTAGAACACAAGTTGGAACATGACTGTTAGAACATAAGTTGGAACATGACTGTTAGAACACAAGTTGGAACATGACTGTTGGAACACAAGTTGGAACATGACTGTTAGAACACAAGTTGGAACATGACTGTTAGAACACAAGTTGGAACATGACTGTTGGAACACAAGTTGGAACATGACTGTTGGAACACAAGTTGGAACATGACTGTTAGAACACAAGTTGGAACATGACTGTTAGAACACAAGTTGGAACATGACTGTTAGAACACAAGTTGGAACATGACTGTTAGAACATAAGTTGGAACATGACTGTTAGAACACAAGTTGGAACATGACTGTTAGAACATAAGTTGGAACATGACTGTTAGAACACAAGTTGGAACATGACTGTTGGAACACAAGTTGGAACATGACTGTTGGAACACAAGTTGGAACATGACTGTTGGAACACAAGTTGGAACATGACTGTTGGAACACAAGTTGGAACATGACTGTTAGAACACAAGTTGGAACATGACTGTTAGAACACAAGTTGGAACATGACTGTTAGAACACAAGTTGGAACATGACTGTTGGAACACAAGTTGGAACATGACTGTTAGAACATAAGTTAGAACATGACTGTTAGAACACAAGTTGGAACATGACTGTTGGAACACACAAGTTGGAACATGACTGTTAGAACACAAGTTGGAACATGACTGTTGGAACACAAGTTGGAACATGACTGTTGGAACACAAGTTGGAACATGACTGTTAGAACACAAGTTGGAACATGACTGTTAGAACACAAGTTGGAACATGACTGTTGGAACACAAGTTGGAACATGACTGTTGGAACACAAGTTGGAACATGACTGTTAGAACACAAGTTGGAACATGACTGTTAGAACACAAGTTGGAACATGACTGTTAGAACACAAGTTGGAACATGACTGTTGGAACACAAGTTGGAACATGACTGTTAGAACACAAGTTGGAACATGACTGTTGGAACACAAGTTGGAACATGACTGTTAGAACATAAGTTAGAACATGACTGTTAGAACACAAGTTGGAACATGACTGTTGGAACACACAAGTTGGAACATGACTGTTAGAACACAAGTTGGAACATGACTGTTGGAACACACAAGTTGGAACATGACTGTTAGAACACAAGTTGGAACATGACTGTTAGAACACAAGTTGGAACATGACTGTTGGAACACAAGTTGGAACATGACTGTTAGAACATAAGTTAGAACATGACTGTTAGAACACAAGTTGGAACATGACTGTTAGAACACAAGTTGGAACATGACTGTTGGAACACAAGTTGGAACATGACTGTTAGAACATAAGTTAGAACATGACTGTTAGAACACAAGTTGGAACATGACTGTTGGAACACACAAGTTGGAACATGACTGTTAGAACACAAGTTGGAACATGACTGTTGGAACACACAAGTTGGAACATGACTGTTAGAACACAAGTTGGAACATGACTGTTGGAACACATGTTGGAACATGACTGTTAGAACACACAAGTTGGAACATGACTGTTAGAACACAAGTTGGAACATGACTGTTGGAACACACAAGTTGGAACATGACTGTTAGAACACAAGTTGGAACATGACTGTTGGAACACACAAGTTGGAACATGACTGTTAGAACACAAGTTGGAACATGACTGTTGGAACACATGTTGGAACATGACTGTTAGAACACACAAGTTGGAACATGACTGTTGGAACACACAAGTTGGAACATGACTGTTAGAACGCAAGTTGGAACATGACTGTTGGAACACAAGTTGGAACATGACTGTTAGAACACAAGTTGGAACATGACTGTTAGAACACAAGTTGGAACATGACTGTTAGAACACAAGTTGGAATATGACTGTTAGAACATAAGTTGGAACATGACTGTTAGAACACAAGTTGGAACATGACTGTTGGAACACACAAGTTGGAACATGACTGTTAGAACACAAGTTGGAACATGACTGTTGGAACACAAGTTGGAACATGACTGTTGGAACACAAGTTGGAACATGACTATAATAGTAATAATAATGGTAATAATAATAGTAATAATACTACTACTACTAATAATAATAATAATAATAACAATAATAATTATAATAATAATAATAGTAATAATAATAATAATAATAATAATAATAATAATAATAATAATAATAGTAATAATAATAATAATAATAATAATAATAATAATAATAATAACGATAATAATAGTAATAATAATAATAATAATAATTAGGTCAATTTTGTTCCAGGATGCGAAACAAAGGAGCCACGTAATTACGAAGTGAATTCTTAAGGAAGACAAATACGAGGACGACGGAGCACTGCAGCAGACCTACTAGCCCATGCTTGGCAAGTCTAACCCATTCATGCACCTGTCCTATATTCAAAACTACCCAAAGTCCTTATGTCTCAACAACACTGCCTGGGAGTTTGTTCCACTCATCTACAACTCTACTGCCAAACCAGTTCCTCCCTATATATATAAATCTTGATTTGTCCTGTTGTGGTTAGATGTTTTCAGTGTGTTATTCATATCCCCTGAATGGCATCTGAATGGCATCTGAATGGCATCTGAATGGCATCTGAATGGGCCCTAGGGCCATTCAGATGCTAAGTGACTACCTTGCAATTTGATGTTAGAAATCATTAGCTATGTTTTGCAGAAAAAAATCTGTGTATATCTTTTAGAAGAACATGGCTTCCAGCAGATACTGAAGGTTTCCAATATATGGGTTCCAGTAGGTACTGGAGGTTTTCAGGATATGGGTTCCAGCAGATACTGGTAATTTCCAGAACATGGCTTCCAGCAGATACTGGAGCTTTCCAAGATATGGGTTCCAGTAGGTACTGGAAGTTTCCAAGATATGGGTTCCAGCAGATACTGGTAATTTCCAGAACATGGCTTCCAGTCTAACCCAGCATAATAAAAGGGGAGCAACTCGGAGGGGGACCTCAGTAACCTCCAGACTAACGACGGGTGAGCACATAAGTCCTTCACTCTCTTCATTATTGTCTTTTAAACCAGTCGCACGTCATTTATATTTTCGATAAAATTTATACATATACATCTAACTTCATTGCTTTGATTTTAGAGCATTTAACAAGATTTGTTTAAACGATAAAATAGAATATATACATCAAGACGTGTATGTCTATTAGTGTATATACACCGAGATGTGTATGTCTTTCAGTGTATATATTGTATGTACATTTGGTATTATAGTATTTTTGAACATTGGTGTACAGGTAACAGCCTTAATGACCCTCGAGTGGTCGATAGGCTTTAAACCTAATTTACCACCCAAACACGATCAAATTTTGCTTTATATACAACAAAATGTTAAAATCGAAAAACCATTAATAATAAACATCTCTGTGAAAAGAAATACACGTTAAAACATTGTAATGTGTGTGTGTGTGTGTGTGTGTGTGTGTGTGTGTGTGTGTGTGTGTGTGTGTGTGTGTGTGTGTGTGTGTGTGTGTGTGTGTGTGTGTGTGTGTGTGTGTGTGTGTGTGTGTGTGTGTGTGTGTGTGTGTGTGTGTGTGTGTGTGTGTGTGTGTGTGTGTATGTGTGTGTGTGTGTGTGTGTGTTTCGCTAGACATGTAGACATATGGCTCAGAAAACCGACAACATCTTGGGATCGTAATACAGGGAATTCTTCACATACCAACCTTCAGTCATGACCTACTTCCACATTTGGATTTGTCAAGTGTGATACCACCTACGACTGCTGCACCTCACCTGTCTACAGTATATAAGCCACTGCTTCACACATCTGCTGTATTCTTTTCAAGATTGATGGACTGATTACCTCAACTCAAGGTTGAGAGACTGATAACCTCAAACTCTTCCTGATCTTCACCATTCTCCTTTGTATGGACTGATGAAGCCACTGTGTGGCGAATGTTTCCTCATTAAAAATACCCAAGTGTTGCACATGTGTCTAATTAATCATCACTAGTCATCTACGTCAGATTTTAATAGCAGTTTTGTAGTGTCTATATGTTACACCCTTTTGTTCATTTTAAGTACTGTTTCTTATCACAATGGTATACTTTTACATGTTATTTTTGCTATTTCATTTAATATTATATTCAGGAGTAATTCCATTAGTAGCTAAAATGGATTTACTCGACTTTATAATATTATCTGGTCGTATTACTTAGCTTTATATTTAGGTAGGTCGTTTAATTAGTGTCAACTGCTGGTGACCTGGCCAAGCACCAGTAGGTGTTTTGAGCTGCTCAACCCCTGTTCCGACCGAGACAAAGTGGGCTGGTAAAGCCTCACAGAGTTCAGTTCATACCTTCCTTTGGACCAGGAAGGGTCGAGGGAAGTATCCACCTCTAAACCACCTTTCGCCTCCCTAGAAAATCCCAGGAATTTTCGGGAGCTTACTGCTAAGACTTATCTCGGTTGGAGAAGGCGGTTGAGAAGCTCTTAGAGAAAGTGAAGCCAAGTGAGCAAGCCTCTGTAGTGTATGAGGACTTATTGTAAAGTGAACCCTATCATAAGAAATCTATTAATGTGTTAGAGTTTTTAGGCAACGCCTGTGCATGTGCATATACTAATATTTCGTGACTCACTCAGAGCCATTTGTAAATACTAAACCCAGTACTGTGTTGTTTTAATGAGGAATGGTAAAAGTATTCTACTCATAGTGCAAAATATGAAGGTGAATTTAAGTGATTATGATTATTAATAAATTAAATAGAAACTAAGAAAATTCCTTTTCCTCTGAAGTGAGTACCTAGACGTACTAAGTTTTTGTTACGAAAAGCACTATAACTCAGGGACCAACTGACTATGTTCGTAACACTATATCAATGATCTATATTTTAGGTACACCGATAATGACCACCTGTTGGAGTATGGTGGTGATGGTGCTTGTGGTGGTGGATGGAAGCCTAGTGGATGGAAGCCTAGAGAAGAGAAGGCCAGTAGTGGAAGCTTGGCCTCCTGAAGAAGCCTCCAGGGAGGTACTCCCGTCTCCAGAGGGCCCTCCACATGCACTTCCTGACATTCCATTTACAAAGTTTAGCAATGACACTCTGAAAATTCTCTCCCAAGACAAAGAACGTGGGAGTCTACCAGATGAACACCTTCCGTATACGAACGGCTCTTCCCTAAGCAGGAGTCTGATAAGACGCTGCTGCCGGAGGCAGTCTGTGGAGGAGCCCTTGGAGTCACTGAAGGAGGTACTGACGAGACTGGTGATGCAAGAGATGAATCAATGTGACTTGGTAGTGACTTACGACCTCCATTACTCCTTCCTCCAGGATGTTGTCACTCTTGCCAACGTCAAGCAGGTGAGATCATATACTCTTACATTCATAAGAACATAAGGGAACACTACAATAGGCCTCCTGACCTATATTAGATAGGTCCAACCCACACCCACCCATATATCTGTCAAACCTATATTTAAAGCTACCCAAGGTTCTTTCCTCAATGACACAACCTGGGAGCTAGTTTCACTTACCAACAATTCTATTGTCAAACCAGTACTTCCCTATATCCCTTCTAAATCTATATTTGTTCAACTTGAATCCATTTCTATGAGTCCTGTCTTGGTTAGGTGTTTTCAGCATGTTGTTTATATCAAATTTATTTATTCCTGTTTTCCAACTGTTCAATCATATTAGAAATTATGTTGGGGATTTTTCACGTGTACACAATGTCGAATTAATTGACCTTCCACCCACACAACTAGGGAGAACTCTACACAAAAATCAAATTGTAACTTTCTGATGTATGTTAGTCTTGTGGGACTCTAGAGACACTCGGGTCGTTTTTAACATTTAAATATAAATAATTATCACAAAGACCACAGTAGAAATAAGTCACTGACTTTTTTGGGTTATCCAGGTTCCTACACATGTGCTGCTATGTATGATATTTTGTGTATACCTGAATAAACTTACAATACCCCACCTTCAGGGCCACCGTCTCAGCTTCCCAACTAACACCGGGATCCTGGATTAGTAACAAATGATTCCTATTACCATTACTTGTCTAATTACCATAACCTGTTTTAATACCACATTTACTATCTTAGAGTACTCTTAAATTCCTTGTACTGCCAAATAACCTCAAGTATAACTACCAGGGCAATATTGAATCCAAATAACTGTTCTTAAAATTTAATACTTGAAATAAACATTACTTTTTCACTTTTTTTTTTTTGCTAATTAATCTTTATTTTGTAATCATTATTACTTACTAAAATTTTATTAAACACCATATTTACTACCAGTCAATTTTATTTTTGTACATTAATCATTATTTTATACTTCCCATAACATTTTGTTGCCAAATTTTCAAGTTTGTATATTCAACTCCAACCTTTATATTATCCTTTGTACCTGTGTACATGTGTACCTTTGTACCTGTGTACCTGTGTACCTTTGTACCTGTGTACCTGTACCTGTGTACCTGTACCTGTGTACCTGTCTACCATCTTACTATCATATTATAACCAAGTCATTGCCATTGTTATTTTTTAATTATTATTCTTTTGGTACTTTAATTTGTGAATTTTATTTTGTCAATTTAAATCTAGTTATACTCTTGATCTTGTTAACAACCTATACCAGACCCTAGTGCAATTGTTCTTGTTAACAACCTATATCAGACCCTAGTGCAATTGTTCTTGTTAACAACCTATACCAGACCCTAGTGCAATTGTTCTTGTTAACAACCTATATCAGACCCTAGTGCAATTGTTCTTGTTAACAACCTATACCAGACCCTAGTGCAATTGTTCTTGTTAACAACCTATACCAGACCCTAGTGCAATTGTTCTTGTTAACAACCTATATCAGACCCTAGTGCAATTGTTCTTGTTAACAACCTATACCAGACCCTAGTGCAATTGTTCTTGTTAACAACCTATACCAGACCCTAGTGCAATTGTTCTTGTTAACAACCTATATCAGACCCTAGTGCAATTGTTCTTGTTAACAACCTATACCAGACCCTAGTGCAATTGTTCTTGTTAACAACCTATATCAGACCCTAGTGCAATTGTTCTTGTTAACAACCTATATCAGACCCTAGTGCAATTGTTCTTGTTAACAACCTATACCAGACCCTAGTGCAATTGTTCTTGTTAACAACCTATACCAGACCCTAGTGCAATTGTTCTTGTTAACAACCTATACCAGACCCTAGTGCAATTGTTCTTGTTAACAACCTATACCAGACCCTAGTGCAATTGTTCTTGTTAACAACCTATATCAGACCCTTGTGCAATTGTTCTTGTTAACAACCTATACCAGACCCTAGTGCAATTGTTCTTGTTAACCTATACCAGACCCTAGTGCAATTGTTCTTGTTAACCTATATCAGACCCTAGTGCAATTGTTCTTGTTAACAACCTATACCAGACCCTAGTGCAATTGTTCTTGTTAACAACCTATACCAGACCCTAGTGCAATTGTTCTTGTTAACAACCTATATCAGACCCTAGTGCAATTGTTCTTGTTAACAACCTATACCAGACCCTAGTGCAATTGTTCTTGTTAACAACCTATATCAGACCCTAGTGCAATTGTTCTTGTTAACAACCTATACCAGACCCTAGTGCAATTGTTCTTGTTAACAACCTATACCAGACCCTAGTGCAATTGTTCTTGTTAACAACCTATATCAGACCCTAGTGCAATTGTTCTTGTTAACAACCTATATCAGACCCTAGTGCAATTGCAAGTACCATTTTAATTTGTATTTTTATATTATAAGTTTATACCTAGTTGTACTTTAGCTCATTCTAGCACAACACATAGACAATATCAATTTCATTATGTTTATTAGTGACTATACTCTATATGACCAAAGTGCTTTAGCGGTATACTTATCCAAACTTCCCACCACTACAGAAATCAGTATTAGAACTTACCACATAATACAGGATATAAACAACCACTATTTAAACCTAAAAGATGAATGATCACGTTGATCCTGATCTAAACCTCCATAATCTAACACACAATCAAAACTTATTGGGAAGTAACTGCCTTTATTACACAGCATCACAAGCCACCACTATCCTGAACACTGCTCAAAGTCTATCAGTTCTTAACTACAACATCAGGTCCTTAAGCAAACACTATGATGACCTCCTGGCACTCCTTGAGTCACTAAAGACACCCTTCTCCTGCATTATTCTTACTGAGACCTGGCTTAAGCAGGACACAATAGATATCTACCCTCTACCAGGATACACGGCAATCCACAACTGCAGACCAAACCAAGTTGGGGGTGGTACTGCAATCTATTACTCTAACCAACTATCTTGTATTAGCACCACTTGCTTTAGTGATGAATATGGGGAATACATTTTTGCTAATTTTACTGTAAAAAACCTCAAGACGCCTATAACAGTCGGTGCCATATACCGGATACCCCACACAAACATCCCAAACTTCAGTGAGAATCTAAAGTCACTAATAACAAACAGACAAATGAACAAGCACCACCTTCTCTTAGCTGGAGACTTCAATATCAGCCTTGACCTACCAGGTGATCAGACTGTAACTGATTTCATCAACAATATGAATAATGCACTTCTCATACCAACAATAATTAAACCAACCAGGCTGACTGAGACAAGTGCAACCATAATAGACCACATATGGACCAATATACTAGCCCCCTTTCAATCAGGGATAATCACAGATAGCACTACTGACCACTACCCAACCTTCCTCTTAACAAACATTAGTAAGCCACTACTCAAATACAACAAAGTTTCATTTAGACTCCATGACAAGGCCTCAATAAGGAATTTCACAGCAGACCTAGAGACTGTTGACTGGCCTATAGAATTCTCCAATGCCAATGGTATTGACGATTGGACAGACATTTTTCTTAACAAATTACTTAGACTATACAACAAACATTGCCCTATGAAAATGAAACAGATCACGAATAAACGGCTTGGTTGCCCATGGCTAACCAGCACCATTCTGAAATCCATTGATAAGAAACATCAATATGAAAAGCAATATAGACAGGGCTTAATACACAAAGATATTCTTAAACACTATTCATCAGTCCTCACCAAAGTAATAAAGAAAGCCAAACAACTATACTACTCCAGCAGATTCACTGACACAAGAGGAGATATAAAAAAGACCTGGAAAACACTCTCTCAGATTCTAGGGACCCACAAACTGAAAAAAAACAAGAATATTGTTCTAATTAAACCTCATGAAACACAACTGCATCCCACTGACACAGCTAACAAGATAAACGACTTCTTCTCAAACATAGAATCTAATCTCGCCAGTAAAATCCCACGTACCAATGCCCGTACCGGGGACTACCTAGATGGGAATTTCCCAAATTCCTTCTATCTTGTACCAACTGAGCCCACGGAAGTCACCGCGATCATAAAGTCACTTAAAAATAACTCGGGAAATCTGTCCCACCATTATTGCACAAGCGAGCGGCCCATGTCACTAGAAACTAGCACTTTCCCGACACTACTCAAGACAGCAAGGATTACACCAATACATAAAGGTGGTGACCCTACAGACATAAACAACTATAGGCCAATATCAAACTTACCATTCCTATCCAAAATCTTCGAGAAACTGGTGCACAGGAGACTATATTCATTTATAACGCCACAAAACATACTCAACCCCTACCAATTTGGATTCAGAAAAAAATAAAAGCACTAATGATGCAATTATCAAAATGCTAGACCTGCTTTACAAAGCATTGGAAAATAAGGAATATCCGCTAGGAATTTTTATTGACCTAAGAAAAGCGTTTGACACGGTAGACCACGGCATCCTACTCCACAAACTTGACCACTATGGTATAAGAGGCCATGAGCTTGCATATTTTAAATCCTACCTTTCTAATAGGTATCAGTATGTCACCATTAAAGACACAGCATCAGCAACACGGCCACTTGATACTGGAGTTCCGCAGGGAAGTGTCCTTGGTCCCCTGTTCTTCCTCATTTACATCAATGATCTTCCAAACATATCCCAACACCTGAAACCCATTCTCTTTGCTGACGACACGACTTATGTCATCTCTCACCCTAATCTTGCCACCCTCAACACCATTGCTAACGAGGAGCTGCTCAAAATATCGACTCGGATGAGAGCCAATAAACTTACACTTAACACTGGCAAAACCTACTATATTATGTTTGGTAGCAGAGCAGGTGTTGCGCAACTTAACATTAAGATCGACAACATTCTAATTGCCAGACATAATGAGGGCAAATTCCTTGGCCTATACCTCGACAACAACCTAAATTTCAGCACCCATATCCAACACACAACGAAAAAAGTATCCAAAACGGTGGGGATCCTCTCCAAGATACGATACTACGTACCGCAAACTGCCCTTCTCACACTATACCATTCACTTACATATCCATACCTCACCTATGCTATCTGTGCTTGGGGTTCAACTGCAGCAACACACCTAAAGCTAATAATAACCCAACAAAAAGCCGCAGTAAGAATAATCACTAAATCCCATCCCTGGCAACACCCCACTCTTCATAGACCTAAACTTACTCCCTGTTCAGTACATCCACACTTACTACTGTGCAATCTATATCTACAGGACCTTAAATTCCAATATTAACCTTGACCTAAAACGCTTTCTTGATAGTTGTGACAGGATCCACAGACATAACACCAGACACAAACATCTCTATGCCATTCCCCGAGTTCGACTAAACCTTTACAAAAATTCAGTATATTTCAAAGAACCTAAAATCTGGAAGACCCTACCTGAAAACTCTAGAACTGCAGACACATTCATCACTTTCAAAACCACAGTTAGAAAACATCTTATCTCCCTGATACACCCCGACAACTAACTACATGATAACCACCTGGTGGTTCACAATTACACTCACTCACCCACTGACTATAAACCCAGAAATACTAATCTTAATCTTAAAATAATAAATCCTAACTAGTCATAAATTTGCCTATGTTACTCAAATATAGACACCTTGTATTGTGCCAAAACAAAAGCATTCACATTGCTAAACTCAAAATTATGATGTAGTCACTTAGACTTAATACTATAATCTGTAAGGACTTAATGTTAAGAATTAATCTAAGTCTGCCCGAAATGCCTAGCCATGCTAGGTGTCCTAGTGGCCCCCTCTGTAATTAGTATTTTATAACATGTAAACTACAAAATACCCAAAACCTGTAAACCCCACATTGTAACCTTTATAGAGAATAAACTTGAATTGAATATATATTTATTATGAAAATTTACACCAATAAATTTGGCGAATTAAGCGAACCGGGCTTGACAAGTCAAAGTATTTTATTGTTGTTTTCAAACAATTATAAATTATTAAATATATTTCAAAAAGTGATAACATATTACTAAGTTATTGGTGATATATGCTAACGCCTCCTACAGAAAGGCAACATGAATATTGGGGTAATGTACACTGGAAGGCGTACATTAATTATTGGATGATGCTGGGTTTCTGTCCAAGATGGCTGCTACATCCCCCTACCACTTCTCGTTTATCGTTTATATCATCCTTAAAGCTGCATTAAATTATATATCTAGATTCTTTGGGATGTATTTCCTCTTCAATTTTCTTGTAGTGAAGAAATTCCGCCGATAAGATTTTTATCGGCCTCGATTAAACTCGATAAAATATTCACAAACTGGATGGTCCATTGTCCAGTTACTTTGTTTATTTTTTCTCTAAAATGTTCATCTTGTACACATATTTTTATTTAAGCGGACAGCGATACAGAGGAAAAAATTGAAAAAATACGAAAATTTAGTTAATCTTAATGGAAAATACCTTAGCAATTTGGCAACACTTTGCTGTACGACACTTCTACAACGAATTATAGCCATTTATAACATGTATGGTGACGCTGCTACCCGTATCATACATGTTCCCATGCCGTAAATTGTTACAAGTTGTTTTCGATTTTTTTTTTAGTTATTTCTGTTATTTTTATTTTAATATAATTATGAACGATTTGGCATCATTAGGGAGTGGGCGGAGCTAAACGGAGAGAACCAATCAGAAGCCAGCACAACATACCTCCTTCTCCCCCCCCCCCGGTCTACTCTTTCGTCTCTCCTCTTTCTCCTTTGGGTTTTATTTCTTCTGCCTTGGGTATTTGGTCCATTATTATCATTTCCCCCGTCTGTGTTCTTGTTCCTACCCTTTGTGCGCCCCTAGCTCCCTTGTGGGGCTCTTAGCTCCTTTGTGCGCCCCTAGCTCCCTTGTGGGGCTCTTAGCTCCCTTGTAGGGCTCTTAGCTCCCTTGTAGGCCCCTAGCTCCCTTGTGGGGCTCTTAGCTCCCTTGTGGGGCTCTTAGCTCCCTTGTGGGCCCCTAGCTCCCTTGCAGTACTCCTCTGATTCACCTCTGCATCTTCTACATCACCTACATCAGGGATCTTCAGCGTTTCCTCCATCATTAACACCCTCGGCTTGACGTATTTCTTCATTTACTCTCTTCCATACAAAAAATTATCGCCATCCTAAAGGGTCGGAGAAACAAGGTCAGAAAAAAATAAATTATTCCGGTTTTGCACAAAAATATCACACAAATATTTACCCCTTGGCATGTATTTTTTTCTCCTCAAGGGGTAAATTTACCCCTGGTTGAGAATCACTGTTCTACAGCCACCAGGGCCAAGCATAATGATGTCAACGAGATAAAGTCAGTTTTGATCAAATGAAAATGCTGGCCCTCAGATGGCTCCAACTTCATCCTGTTCCCTACTTGTATGTCTCATAACAATAAAAATGCTTTCAAATGAGCTGATGTAGGTAACAGCTCTTAGCTTGCCAATAAAGTTAGGAATCCTTAACCTGTAAATAGCTTGTCAATAAAGCTAGGGATCCTTAACCTGTAAATAGCTTGCCAATAAAGTTAGGGATCCTTAACCTGTAAATAGCTTGCCAATAAAGCTAGGGATCCTTAACCTGTAAATAGCTTGCCAATAAAGCTAGGGATCCTTAACCTGTAAATAGCTTGTCAATAAAGCTAGGGATCCTTAATCTGTAAATAGCTTGTTAATAAAGCTAGAGATCCTTAACCTTGCCAAACCCTGTTTAAAAAAAAAAGGGCAAACCTGACATCATTGTGGCAAACCGAGCTAGCTTTATTTTTCAACACTGCATCTCCCCTGGCCCTGTTACAAGCTCTAATCTTAGTCACACACACTTTGATCTTAGCCAAAAGGCAATCTTAGTCCAGTCATCTTACACATCTCCCGCTAACTAACCTCACCTATGACTATAACAACACCTATGACTATAACAACACCTATGATTATAACAATAAACCTATCTCTGACATTGACACTCAACTTGGTCTCATCAGGACACCATTACACAAGCAGCCAACACCGCAATACCAAAGAAACTCCCACCACTCGTTACTCCTTCAAACCTTCTATCAGAAGATTACTTATCTGCTACCACAGCCGCTTCCTCCACAACACACACATTTAATCAAGTCCGATTAGATCTCACTTACCTCAGAAACAACATTCTACATAGTCTAGACTATTAGTATTAGACCAGTCTAATCACTGGTCACAGCTCATTCTACAAGCAGACAGACAACGTATTATAGACCCCAAAGCCTTCTGGAAGTTCATCAAAAATATCAGAGGCAATGCTCCCACCAACACATCACCCACAACAGCACACATATCTCAGACCCGCAGGCTGCTACTAACATCTTCAAATACATTTGGGAGAATATCTTCCACCCTCACCCACCCCACCCTAACGCTATCCAACACATTCAGAACATAGAACACTGGAACACTACACACACACACGAAACAACACCAGACAGCCACATCCATCTGGACTCTCTTACCTCCTCCCAAGAACTCGACACACCTTTCACCAACTCAGACATTAAAACTCTCCTCAGACGCCTTTCTCCCAAGTCTCCTGGTGCCTCTGGCCTAAACCATATTATCTTAAAACACCTTCCTGACTTCATCATTACTGCCCACACAAACCTCCTCAATGCCTCCCTTGCTTCTTCAAAGCTGCGACTGCTATCCTCCTCCTTCCTAAACCTAATAAAGACCACTCTAACCCTAGAAACTATCGCCCTATCAGCCTCCTCGAAATTTTAGGCAAACCCTTTGAAAAACTCATCAATCTTCGCCTTCGCAGATACCTGGAACACAACTCTCTACTTTCTGATGGCCAGTTTGGTTTCAGAACTCGCAGATACACACAGGATGCCATTAACATCATTCTCAACTACATCCACATAAGCACCAAACAAGGAAACAGGGCAGCCCTGCTTGTAAAAGACGTCGAAAAAGCTTTTGACACTGGCACGAAGGACTAAAACACAAACTCTGCTCTAACTTTAACCTGCCTCTCACTACTTGTAAATTCCTTTGCAACTTCCTAGACGGCCGCACCATTAGGATCAAATTCCAAGGCTGTTTACTCTGACTACTTCACATTGGAGTACCCCAGGGATCTGTCCTCTCCCCAACCCTCAACATTTTATACACCAACGACATTCCAACACCCGAATACCATAACTCCATCACTCTAGCCTATGCAGATGGTATTACACAGCTAATCACCCACACCAGAATAGATACACTCACACACAAAACAAGATGAGGTCAACAGGATAGCCTTCTGGCAACAAAAATGGAGGATCAAATCCAGTGCTGCGAAAGTCTGGATATCGAATCTCCGGTACAGCTGGAAAACATTAGGGGCGTGTTTCCACAAGACACCTGCTGTTTCCGTTCACCCATCATTATAAAATAGGTACCTGGGTGTTAGTCGACTGATGTGGGTCGCATCCTGGGACAAAACTGACCTAATTTGCCCGAAATGCTTTGCATGACAAGCGGCTTTCTATATAGTAGTATGTCATTGATGTCAGCTGTGGTCTGTATACCTTGTACATATAGAAACAGACATTACATTATTCATGTACAGCATTACTCCTATGGGTTGAGCCTTTTCGCGTAGATATGTTAACGATGGTTGTGTGTGTGGTGGAGAGGTGTGGCAGGTGCGTGGTGGAGAGGACCTGGTGCAGGTGCTGTGGTCGTCCAGTAGGTGCTCAGGGTACCTAATGCTTCTCCTACACTCTCAGCACCTACTACACGACTTCACTAACACTCACCTGGACGCCTGGGACTACTACGGAAGGTAGGTGATCTACCTCACACAGTGATCTACCTCACACAGTGACCTACCTCACACAGTGACCTACCTCACGCAGTGACCTACCTCACGCAGTGATCTACCTCACACAGTGACCTACCTCACACAGTCATCTACCTCACACAGTCATCTACCTCACAGTCATCTACCTCACACAGTCTACCTCACAGTCATCTACCTCACACAGTCATCTACCTCACACAGTCATCTACCTCACACAAGGTTGTAAAGTAACACCAGACATGTTTCTTAAATAACGTTGGCATATTGGTACCTCTTCTGAGATACCTAATAATCAATCATTCTGGGATACATAATAATCCTCATTGTGCTCGATTACCAATGTTAGTACCAACAAAATACCTGAATTCAATACTACCATAACTACTACTACTACTACCACCACAATTATCTCTACCCTCATTGTTATAGGTATGTGGTTGTGGCTGGCTCAGTGGATGACCTGGACCAGCTGATGTCTTCAGCCAAAATCAAGAATACTGAACAGCTGGTTGGTCTTGTTCAGGTGGGTCTTGTTAAGACACACACACACACACACACACACACAGAGAGAAGCTGTGACTCAACCCCTGCATCCACATACAGGTGAGTACACACACACACACACAGAGTGAGACAGAAACAGGGTGGTGTGCTGTAGAAGGCGAGTCACTATAAGCAGTTACAGTAGCTACGCTTAACATTGTCGGGTACTGGAAAATGATAACATTAGACATAACATTATTCTGCCAGCACTCCACATTAAGTTAGGGCTAATTCGTTAAGGCCTTAGACAAGATGGCAGTTACTTTAAATACATTTGTAGATCATTCCCTGGACTGAGTATGGTAAAACTGAAAGCTGGAATCTTTGATGGTCCTCAGATTCGAAAGCTTATCATGATTCTAATTTCACAAAAATGTATGAATGGTGTTGAAGTTTTTGGATGATGCAGTTATATGTCAGTTGTCAAGAACTTCTTGGGCAATAACAAAGCAGACAGTTATGAAGAACTGGTACAAAACATGCTGACAAGCTTGAAAAATTTAGGTACTAACATTAACACAAAGGTACATTTTCTCCATAGCCACCTAGACAGATTTCCATATAATCTTGGTAAGGCCAATGAGGAACAAGGGAAGAGGTTCCAGAAAGATATAGAGGTGATGGAGGAAAGATATCAAGGCAGATGCAACACTCACATGATGGCAAACTGTTGCTGGAGCCTCCAACGGGACTGTCCTGTGGACCAACACAGAAGAAAATCGTACAAAGTTTTCATATACAGTAATTAGTGGCATCTGAATTATCTTACTATGTTAATCTGTTATTATATAGAATGAAGTGTTAATATGTAATATATGATTTAACTTTTGCATGATCTAAAATACTAAAATATAATTTCACTGCAATTTTTAAGTTAGTTCCGCCTGATCAATATATTTTTTACATCTTTTGTTTTTCAATGGGATACTAAATTTATCAAAAAACAAAGACAATCAAGCAAAACCGATGAAATATTCGGAATCAGCACCACAAACTTACCATAAAATCGAGATAATATCATTGACTTAGTCGAGTAATATATATTACACAGCTAAGCCACCAGTTTAAAAAGTTTATCTAAATGACCTTTCAAAATATCCGTAAAAACTGTCCAGGAAAGGCTGAAGGGCATTGAGTTTCAGCTCCAAATTGTGGCTAGGCTGTGAATTGTATGTTTTATTGTTATGTTGTTGTCTCTTATTACATTGATAGTAAGGTTCTTACTACATAAGAACATAAGAAAGAAGGAACACTGCAACAGGCCTACTGACCCATGCAGAGCAGGTCCATGTCCCCCCCGGATTAACCCAATGACCCACCCAGTCTGGTCACCTCCACTCAAGGAAGGAACACGACGCCAGACCCAGCAGCACAAGCTAGTCCGGTTCAACTCACACCCACCTACACCCACTCATGTATTTATCTAACCTATTTTTAAAACTACACAACGTTTTAGCCTGAATAACTGTACTCGGGAGTCTTCCACTCATCCACAATTCTATTACCAAACCAGTGCTTTCCTATATCCTTCTTGAATCTGAATTTTTCCAACTTGAAACCATTGTTGCAAGTCCTGTCTTGGCTGGAAATTTTCAGCACGCTATTTACGTCCCCTTTATTTATTCCTGTTTTCCATTTATACACCTCAATCATATCCCCCCTAATTCTACGCCTTTCGAGAGAGTGCAGATTCAGGGCCCTTAGTCTATCCTCATAGGGAAGATTTCTGATACATGGGATCATCTTTGTCATCCTCCTCTGTACGTTTTCCAGAGCATTTATATCCATTCTGTAATATGGTGACCAGAACTGAGCAGCATAGTCTAAATGAGGCCTAACCAAGGATATATAGAGTTGAAGAACAACCTGAGGACTTCTATTATTTATACTTCTAGATATTTTTTTTTTTTTTTTTTTTATCACACTGGCCGATTCCCACCAAGGCAGGGTGAAGCCAAGAATTCTGTTAGCTTTATTGCGAACACTAATGCACTGTTCTCTTGGTTTTAGATTACTGCTAACCAGAACTCCTAAATCCTTTTCGCAAGCAGTAGTATTAAGATCTACATTATTTAGTTTATATGTGGCATGGTTATTTACCTGTCCAACATTTAGAACTTTGCATTTGTCAATATTAAACTGCATCTGCCACTTCTCCGACCATTGCATCAGTCTATTCAAATCATCCTGGAGTGCTCTAGTGTCCTCATTAGAATGAATTGGACGGCCTATTTTGGTGTCATCAGCAAATTTGCTTATGTCGCTATTTATTCCCTAATCTATGTCGTTTATGTAAATTGTGAACAACAACGGGCCCAACACTGACCCCTGTGGAACACCGCTTGCGACGTGCCCACATTCTGATTTCTCCCCATTTATGCAAACTCTCTGCTGCCTATTTGTCAGCCATGCCTCTACCAAGGAAAAAATTTCTCCTTAAGTTTCCTCAATAGCCTCTGGTGTGGAACTCTTTCGAAAGCCTTACTGAAATCCATATACACAATATCATATTCATTATCATGATCTACCTCTTCAAACACCTTAGTGAAAAAAATTAGCAAATTCGTAAGACAGGAACGCCCCTTTGTAAAACCGTGTTGAGATTCATTAATCAATCTATACCTATCAAGATGGCTACGAATTGCTTCGGCAATTATTGATTCCATAAATTTTCCCACTATGGAGGTAAGGCTTATTGGTTTATAGTTCGAAGCCAAGGACCTGTCACCTGCCTTGTAAATAGGTATTACATTTACCATTTTCCACTTATCAGGCACAATGCCAGTTTGTAGTGATATGTTAAAAAGATTAGCCAAAGGTATGCTAATCTTACCTCTGTATACCTGAAAGAACCCTTTTGGGTTAGTTTTTGAATCCCTTGCGACCTTAGCCTCATAATCCCTTTTTGCTTTTCTTATTCCTGTCTTTATTTCTCTCTTTAACTGAATATATTTATTTCTTAACTGCCCATCCCCTCTTTTGATACACCTATATATGCCTCTCTTTTGACCAATGAGATGTTTTAATTTATTGTTCATCCATTTGGGATCATTTTTGTTAGATCTAATTTCCCTACTCGGAGCAAAAGTTGTCTGGGCAGCTAGAACTATGCTCTGAAAAACGTCATATTGGCAACCAAGATCACCTACCTGACCCATAGTCAGGACATCCCAATTTAGCACACCCAGGTAATTTTTCAGTCCCATAAAGTCGGCCAAGTGAAAATCTTGGACAGAGATTTGATTGCAATTATCTGGGTAATTCCATGATATATTGAAACTAAGTGATTTGTGATCACTTTCCCCAAGCTCATCATTAACCTCAAGATTATTAATTAGTGAATCTTTGTTGGCAAGAACCAAGTCAAGCAGATTGTTTCCTCTAGTTGGTTCTGTCACAACCTGCTCTAAAAAGCAATCCTGAACAGTATCAAGAAAGTCACTAGACTCAAGATTTCCTGTCACATTGTTCCAATCAATTTGTCTAAAATTAAAATCTCCCATTATCACAACATTTTCATATCTAGATGCCTCATGAATTTCGTCCCATAACAGCTTACTACACTCCCTATCAAGGTTTGGGGGCCTATAAATCACACCCAAAATAATTTGTCACGACCCTCGAGAAACTGTAGCCAAACAGATTCTGTGTTCGATGTCTCTAATCTTATATCATGTCTAAGACAACAATTTAAATTTTCTCTGATATACATCGCCACTTCACCACCCTTCCTGTTGACCCTATCAGTGTGGAATAGTTTATAACTCTGTATGTTGCATTCAGAAGGCATTTCTATATCTTTCAGGTTGAACCAGATCTCTGTTATACCAATAATATAAAACCTTAAGGGAGCTAGTCACTCGTTGCCCTCTACTATCTCTCTTTGTTTGTTGATCTATTGATTTGCCATTACTAGCAACTTTATTTTGAATATTGTCTTTTAAACATATCCCTGAGGTATCCCGGTAATAACTGCTGTTTTTAACCCTAATGCTGCAGCCTGATTGTTTCCCACAAACACCCATACCTCTATAATCTATCAGTTTAAATTCCTAGACAAGTCATCAATTACCTTCTCAATCGAATTGGCTAATGCAACCACTCCATCCCCAGAGAGTTGAACCCCATCCCTTGCATACATATCACGTTTGCCAAAGAATAGGTCCCAGTTATCAATGAATGGGATTGCAAGTTCCTTGCAGTACCAGTCTAGCCAGCAATTTATACCAATTGCCCTAGACATTCATTCATTGCCCACTCCCTTTCTAGGCAAGGTGCTACATATGACTGGGATCCCTCCTGTACATAATATACAATTACAGCACTCACATATTCAAAACTTAAGCCTGCACACCTCTTAGCTGCTCTTCTAAGACAGCCCACGTGGTCGATCTGGACAAATTGCCCTTTCCTCTGGACTAACCAGTGTTTTGACACACTTTAGTCACCCGGGGTATGGTGGCCACAACTTAAGGTATAAAACTCACCCCTGGGGCACACATAATGCCCAAAAAATAAAAAGAAGAACCCAGAGTTCCTACCAGTTTGAAGACAAGGAGAATGAGGGGGAGGGAGGGGCCTAGCTAAGCTCCTCCCACACCCACCAAACAACAAAAGACTGTTGCCAAGCACAATTCTCTAGTTACCACAATTCTACCACATTTTATTTCACTTTTACAAAAAGAAATACAACTTTATAAACTACTTATTTAAATTGTGTGTGTCTATAGTATAACCTGTTATATTGAGAAAAACGTTATGGCCTTACAGCCATAAAGGTGATCTGCCCTTATGACATTTAGGGCTGAGTCCCCATCAATTCAATATAATTAGGTATTCCAGAGTAACTGCTACTTATATACATCAATATGTGTTGGGTCCCATAACATTTATAAATGTAATATTGTTTTTTCCTCTCCTCCCCCCAGACAAAGGTAGCTGGTGAGTGGGGTGTTTACGTAGGGGAAGCGTCTATTGTGAGGGGTCTACAGCTTCTCTCTACCTGGAAGGAAGGTGTCTTTATCCCGAATATCCAGAGGTTTTACCTCCCTCCTCTCACCTCCCTCCACGGCACCGTCCTCAAGGTGAGCACTACTCATATTCTTTTTAACACTCTGGCCGTCTCCCACCGACAGTGTAACCCGAAAAAGAAACACTTTCATCATCATTCACACTATCACTGTCATTGCAGAGGCGCGCAGATACGACAGCTTAGATATCCCTCCAGAGAGCAAATATCCCAAACCCCCTCTTGTTTAGTGCAGGTACCGTACTCTTCATCTCCAGGACTCAGGTCCGATTAACCTGTTTCTCTAGATCCCGTCACAGAATATTACCTTGTTCACACTCCAACAGCTCGTCAGATCCCAAAAACCATTTGTCACCACTCCTATCTAACACACTCACACACATGCCTGCTGTATGTCACATTTACCCTGCAATAGTACTACAGATACTACACAGGAGATATACAACAAAAGATGTATATACACTTTTCAGAGCATATACGCCATACAGAGCTTATATCTCTCGGTATATACACCCACAAGTTTACGTTTCTCGGAGTATATGTACTGAAAGTACATATACTCCGACTGGTGACTTAATCTATGGAAAGTAAACTTAAGAAACAAACAATATGTAAATGATAATAGTTGGATAATGGGGTTTAAAGCCTATTGACTTCACGAGGGTCATTAAGACCTGATGACCCATGTTCACCACCAGTCAGGGATACTTTTAATACTATCAGCATGGAGTGTTTTCGTACATTCTTCCCACCCTAGGAAGCCGAGTTGACCTGACCTGACCCTGCAACAGAACTGGAGTTATCCTCCCCTTGGATTGAATCTGATTGTCTTCCATTCCCCAGGCACAGATGACCCCTACTAATTTAGTGCTTTTCATGAATGTAACAACAGTAATGGTTCCACAGGTCGTGACTTTCAAGTGGGAGCCCAATGTGTTCTACCTGCCAGGGAAGGAAGGAAAGATAGTGTCACCATACGGGGTAGATATTGACGTTGTCACTTCTCTGGCTCATTTCTACAACTTCTCTGTGCTCTTCTTGGAGCCTCCCCCGGGTGAGTCTTCAACAGTTTCTCGCACAACGTATCAGGGACTCTCTCCGGAAGAGTGCAAGGAAATATACAAAATTTTGAGGAAGACTTTGAAATGAGCTAAAGGAGGATAACAGCTAGAGTTAACACTGTGTGCAAACATACTTGCTTCTGCAGGAGAGTTGTGGGGCGAGGATGTTGGAGGAGGTCACTGGAGTGGTATGCTGGGTCAGCTACAGCGAGGTGAGGCACACCTGGGTGTTGCTAGCATCTATGTCTCCGCTGACCGTGCCTCAGCTGTCGACTTCACCACTCCCTACGACTCCAGGGTGACTATTACTACTGCTATTGCTAGTACTACTACTATGTATCAGTAGAAGTTTCGCCATCCGTTGGCTTTATCAATACAAATTCAAGGACGTAATGGGAAGACTGTAGAACTATATACAAAAGACAAGGTAAGCAGTCCTCAGCCTTGGAGTTGGCGAAGAGTACCGCAGATCTTTATACCTACAGCACTCATCACCAACTCCATGGCTGAGGAACTGATTACCTCGTCTTTTGTATACCAGCAAGCTTACTGGCATATGCTAGGAGGGGCCTCAAATGCCACTTTCTCACTATAACTAATGACTGAGCAATAAGATTGTCCTCTGTACCAAGATACCGCTATGTTGCAGTGTCAGACAAGTGTCAGCATGAACATTGTGCACAATGCTAACAAGTAGATAAGTACGACACATGTTCAACAGTTTTTTTTCTTTCCAGTTTGTTGATTAGTTGATAACCTGTGACTCACAAAATCGTAATAACGCGTTTGCAACAAATCGGAATGGGTGGGGCTTGAACCCACGGCGAATGAGTTCTAAAACTCAGAGGCTGCACATGTCACACTTATCTGCATAATAATATTGGTACAATAAAATTGGTACAGAGGACAATTTTATTGCTCAGTCACTAGTTATACGTGAGAACAGTTGGATTTAAGGACGTGCCTAGCATGTACCAGTAGGCTTGTTGCAGTATTCCTCAATGTTTATGTTACTGCCACTAGTGGCCACCTGTGGCGTCATCTACATTCTCCTCACATCAGCTCTGGCAGTATAAAAGGCTCCTTTCTCATTCTTCAGCTTCCCAATATTCAAGACTTTGAAACTGAACACACATAATTTTAACGAGTTGTGTTGTGCCAGATGAGTTGTTTCATGGCACGGAGGGAGCAGCCACTGCCCCGTTGGTATGCTTTGACCTACCCCTTCAGCGCCCACGTCTGGTTCACTGTCATGGCTGGATTCCTTCTGGCAGGTCTTCTCCTCTGCCTCGTCGCTCGCACCAGTGGGTACAGGTTAGTACCATAGATATGCTGTTTCTGCCGCCTTCCCACTGTGCCTGACTTTGTTTTCTAAAACTTTCTTCTTCTGCTCTTTTTTTTCGGTTGTTCCTTTTGTTCGTCTTGCTGCTACTGGTGTTATCCTTGATGCTTCTCAATGTTGCTGTTTCTTTGTTAATGCTTCTGTATGTTACTCCTCTCATAATATTGCCTTCTGCTGTTCTTGCTGTCTCATATATTGTTGTAGGCTCTGAAGTTTTTATCAGCTGTTCTTTTCTTATGTTCAGCTGCTGAATTTGTTGTTGCTGTCTCTTCTTTTTTTTCGTGAAGATTATGTTACTAAAACACTGAATTGCTTACTATTTAATGCGTCTCTTCATTGATGAACTGATGAAAACCCCAATAACTGAAATATTTTCATAAAAAAACTGCCATAAGCCTCGCATTGTTTTGTTTATACACAGGAATGGAGAGATTCTTCATCTGCAGCAGGTTGGCTACTGCTACATGTACACCTTCGGGCTGCACATACAGCGAGCTTTGCCTTCTCTTCCTCGCTCCTCCCCCACTAGGATCCTACTTGGGGCCCTATGGCTGTATGCCTTGATACTCACCTTGGCCTACTGCACCAATCTCACGGCCTACCTCATCGTCGCCAAGACCCCAGCCTCCATGGACACTGTGAGGCAGCTGAAGGCCTCTGGCGTCGATGTGGCTGGATTAGGGTACTTCTATAAGAATGCTCTCTCTTCATCCACCGACCCGGATTTGCGAGTAAGTCTTATATTGGAGGTGTAGAAAATTGCATTTATCTGAATGTAACTAATTATGTACATAACAGTAAATGATAAAGATAATTATTATTTATCAATGTTACATAGACAAGTAGGAATTTGGGACACCTAGGTCGCAAAAAATGTCCCCCTTCGATACCTACCACTGTCATAACCACAAGTTGCTCTGGACCTATTAATTAAATAAATTATACATCAGGAATTCTGGTAAATATATAAATTTGTGGACTGTATATTAAAAAATTATTATATATAAACACAATTACATAACAGAAGGAAAATATATCTTAATATCACTCACCAATTTGACTGGATATTAAGTTGTATCATACTCAGAAAAACCTCACTAACTAAATTTATGAAAACACTGGCCAGAATTATACACAAATCTAGAGAGCTTATCTGAGGTTCCTGGAGCTGTCTTGTCCAGTCGTCTGATATCTCAAGTTATGCAGGAATGCATGTCCAACAATTTCGCCTCCTATTTGAGAGGTGTCAGCCCAATTTCAACCTCTAGAGCACGAAAATTCCTTCCCATCACACCAAGGTTGTACACAATTCAAAACCAAGATGGCTAGTTCCCTTCTGCGCAGACGCAGACTCTCCGTTTTCTATGACATAAATATTATTAAATACAGTATGGCCATCTATTTACATATAACTACTGAATTTCTGGAAAATATATACAATATTTTCCACACTGCGGCCGGCCGGAGTTCGTTGCTAAACGATTAAAATTACTCCTTCCTTTAGGAGACGATTCCAGCCAGTTCTGGCTTGAGTGGCTGTTCTCCTAGTAGGTCTTACTACGATTTCATCTTCCGGCATCACTTGGTCTGCGTTATCTTCCATATCACTCGTGTCACTTTCCCTCAGATTTTCATTTACGTTTGATTGAACACCTAATTCCAAGGGAATCAATTTATTAATTGTGCGTAAACTTTCCTGGTCAAGACACAACACTTTGACATTCCGGACAACACCTTGTGCATCTGGGTACAATGTCAATACTTTGCCCAGAGGCCACAATGTTCGATGTTGTTCAGTGTCAATTAACACAATGTCACCTGGTTGAGTGGTCTGTCGATTTACTGTCTCTGTCGAGCCACAAAAGTGTTCATGTAGTGTAAGAAGATATTCCTTATGGCACACATTAGACCAATGATCAATTACTTTATTTAACATTTTAAATTTATTACACAACACTGCCGCATCATTGTAATCTTCATCACTTTCTTCCGGATTATCTCTATAGACAGAGGCAGCTTCCAATTTCCTTCCACATATTAGGTGAGAAGGTGTTAATACATCTGCATCAGGTGTATCACTCATGTACGAGAGAGGCCTATTATTTATACGATTTTCTGCCTCCACTAACACTGCACGGAATTCTTCCAAATTAATTCTCTTCCGGTGTAGTACTTTGCGGAGACACCTCTTCACTGTGCCTATCAGTCTTTCGTACAGCTTCCCCTGCCAAGGGGCTCTAGGAGTAATAAATTTCCAGGTACACCCTCGCTGGGTTAACAGAGATTGAACATCGTTCCTATTATTTAATTCTATCAAGTGTTGAGCACCTGCTACAAAATTTGTGGCATTATCCGAAATCATCAACCTCGGACAGGATCTCCTAGCTGCAAATTTTCGAAACAGCTGTATAAACTGTTCTGCAGACAAGTCCTGTGCCAATTCTAAATGAACTGCCCTAGTAGCAGTACAGGTGAATAAACAAACATACACTTTCAGTGGAACACCATTTGACGTACCTGTTAAAATTATTGGACCACTATAGTCTACACCTGTTACATCAAATGGTTTCACTAATTGTACACGCTCCTTTGGCAATGGTGGAGGACCTGGGTACATATAGGATCTGGCATCCACATGGCGACATATTACACAAGATTTAATCACCCTTTTTACACTTTGCCGTCCTTGTGGAATCCAGAAAGTTTCCCTAATACAATTTAAGGTATCTTGTACTCCACCATGCATTACATTTTTATGGGCATTTAGAACAATTAAATTTGTTAGATGATGAGTTTTGGGCAGTAAGATAGGGTGTTTAGCATAATCACCCAATTCAGCATTTTGTAACCTACCTCTGCACCTAATTACATTGTTCTCTAAATACAGCCCCAATTTCTCTATTATAGAACCTTTCACAATTTTTCTTTCCATCATCAATTTAATCTCATTTCCATAGATTTCCTCCTGTACCCTCTTTATCCAATATTCAAGAGGATGTGAAAACTTATATGAAATATTTATCTTGTTTAGAAATTTAAACACCAACTTAGTTACATTGATCAGTTTGGGTAAAGAAGAATACCTATTTATATCAATGGATAAAGAAGGACAAACTATTGGAGCGGTGGTCACAGTAATTTCAACAGGAGCAATATACGCCTTTTGTACAAGCCAATTAGTTTTATTTACCAACCAGCTCAGTCCTTTAAACCATGATACAGCATTTACAAATTTAGCATAAGGTAAACCTCGAGACAAGAAATCAGCTGGATTCTCCTCACCAGGTATATGATTAAATGTTAACACATGCTGACCCAAACTATTATACTTCTCCTGCATCTGATTAATTTCAGCGACTCTGTTTTGTACATACACAATTTTACTGTTTCCATTACGAATCCATTGTAAGGATACCTCATTATCAGACCAAATTACAGTGTCGCTAATATTTATCTCCTGCAACTTATTTCTTATATAATTAGCTAATTTGACACCTACATAAATGGCTGTTAATTCCAACTGAGGTAAGGTACGTGATTTAATTGGAGACACTTTAGCCTTAGACATAACAAGAGAAATAACACTATTACATTAAAGATAAGCAACTGCTCCATATGCCAATTTTGAAGCATCACAAAAAATGTGGAGTACATTTTTCCCATTTGGATTGGCCACCTGGCGTGGAAACTCCAACATTGAAATTTTTTCATAATCACCAATTAATTCATCCCACCTGTTAATGAATTCCTCAGGTAGAATTTCATCCCAAGCACATTTAAGTTTCCATGCTTCCTGTATTAATAATTTCCCTCTTATAGTAAGGGGTGACACTAAACCTAGTGGATCAAAACATTTGGAAACTTCAGCAAGCAAAACTCTCTTAGTTAATTTATTGGGCATACTATAATTATTAGGTTTTAACATTAACAAATCTCTCTCAGTATCCCAAGTTAAACACAATACATTACTACATTTTGGCACTTCATCTCCAGGGTAATCTTTACTTATTTTGTCCTTCAATTTGGACGAATTACTATTCCATTCTCTCAGAGGCATATTTGCACTTTGCATTATTTTATTAGCCTCTCCGTAAGTCATTAACAGTTCCTCTTCAATTGACGTCACACCCAGGAAATTGTCCACATAAAATTGTTTGCTAATTACTTTACTCAATGGACTTCCCGTACATTTAAGGTGTGCATTTATCGTCGCTTGAAGTAGGAACGGACTGGATGTAGCACCAAATAATACGCTCCTAAAGCGAAAGGTTTTCAGAGGGCTAAGTGGGTCAATAGGATTCTCAGGCCATAAGAAGCGGGTACAATCCCGGTCAGCCTCTTGTAAACCCACTCTTAGGAAAGCTTTACTTATGTCAGCCGTAAAGGCATAATTTTTCATCCTGAAATTTAATAAGATATCTCCTAATTTTTCCATCAACGACGGACCTGTCATCAGTCATTTAAACTAGGTACATTTTTGTTACTCCTGGCACTACAATTAAACACAATTCTCAGAGGAGTGGTCTTAGAATCCTTCTTCACTCCGTGATGTGGCAAATAGTGACCATAAATTTTGGCTTGCTCAGGAGGTACCTCTTCTATAAATTTATTAATTAACTGCTCATCTATTATATCATTATAGGCAGTTAACAATTCTGGTGTCTTACTCAGTTCGCGGAGCTGAGCCTTTAACTGTCCATATGCCATTCTGTAATTAGTGGGCAATTCTGGATGGTTCAGTCTCCACGGAAGTCGTACCCAGTATTGTCCAGATTCAAATTTTACATCTTTCAGGTATTGCTCCTGAGTAAAAGAATCGTCTGGACTTTCTTCATTTACATTTATTCCAATGCTGTCTAATTCCCACAATTTATGCACTGGCTCAACACCATCCTCTATGGAAGAATTATACTGGGGCACGATTTCATGAGTAAGACACACAGTTATGGTATTTGTAGTTTCCTCTAGTCATGAATTATTATTACGAGGAATCCTTCCATACATTACATGGCCTCCTGCAGTCTTCAAAAGGGTGACACCACATTTCTTTACCATACCCTTTATGAAGGAGGCATAATAGTCACTATCTATCAAAATATTTATTGGGCCTACAGAATCATCACTTACACCAGAAGGTGCTAAATTTACATTATGTGAGAGTATTTCTGTAGCTTTACTAAGCCCTACTGTAGATATTTTCTCTGGAAGTCTATCTACAATTACTGCATTAACACGTTTTTTCTCATTGCCCAACCTGACAGTTACATAAACAGTGTCATACAATTGAGCTCTTTTATCTGAGAGAAAACCAGATATTTTTAAAGTTGTGGGATCTCCCATCTGTACTTTCATACCATTAAGACATTTATGTTTTATGAAAGTACGCTGGGATCCCTGGTCCAATAATACATATACATTTTTTGATTTATGCCTTTTATCATCAATTTTTACCTGTAACACAGGTAAGGCTACTTCAGCAAAACCATCATTATTAACATTAGCAGCAATTTTTACATTAGCCACTGTTGTGTCAGGATTGTTAACATTATCATTATTATCAACATTATCATATAGACCTTTACATATGACTATATGGTGTCTTCCTTTGTGACATTGATAACAGAAGTTTAATTTAGCATAACAATCCTTTACATTGTGATTACCTAAACATCTGATACATCTGTCAAGTTCCTCCAATCTTTCAACTTTATCAGTCCATGAATTGTATGCATTGCAATTCTTAGAAAAATGAGTACCCTTGCAGAAAAGACAATCTCTCTTTTCTCTGACTGGTTTCTTATTAACTGGGCTACTCTTAGGAGGGTACTTATTCTTCTTACCTAGTGGAGAATCATTATTTCTGATTCCTGCTACTTGATATGCACCTATGCAACTCTTTTTAGGAAATGAATTTTGATTATTACTATTGGTATAATTTTTCCTTTTATGAAACTTGACAGATACCTCAGTTATTATGTGTTGCATCTTTAAAATGAGTTAGTTGGCTGGTCTGCAACTGAACAATTAATTCTTGTAAACCTAGTCTTATTTCCTCCAGATCAAAATAACCTTTGTGATATTTATTCGAGAGCCATTCAAGTGTTCTGCAGCTTAATTTATTCTGTACTATGGCACTCAATAACCAGTCTGATTCCTTCAGATTATATTTATTACTTAATGTTTTGAGAGTGCTCTCAAGTTTAACTCTAAACTGCTGTAAACCTTTGTAAGTATGATCTGGAGATTTTAAATTAATAATGATATTCACTAGATCCAACCTACTTTGTTCTATATTACCGTAAGTGACTTTCAATAAGTCAACTGCTTCCTTGTAAGAATCATCTACATTGGGAAAGGCTTGTATCAGTATGTGAGCATCTCCTCTTACCTGTCCTTTGAGGTAAAATAATGTAGTTACACAGGCTAGATCACTCCTGTCATGCACAGCTGCTTTAAAAATTGACCAAAATTCCTCCCAGTTTTCTCCAGGATTAAACACAGGTAAACATAGTTCTGGGAGTTTTGGCAAAGACACATTATTTGTTGGAGCAGACTGATTAACTGCCTGGTTTACACATTTTAATTTATTCAGGCCTGACTTTTATAAGAAAGAATCTTTTCTTCTAATTCATAATACTGATTAATCATAAGATTTATTTCAGTCTTATCTACACAGTTTACTAACAAATCTCCTTCACATTTGTTGTAATATAATTTGTATGAATCATATCTATTACCTAAAGCATCTAAATACAATTTTAAATCATCAGTATTCACAGTGTCTTGATTCATTAATTCCAAACATTTATTGTATGCTTTTGTTACATGACCCTTTCTAGCTTGCAGTGATGCTTTCTTTGCTCTATATTCCATATGTTTGTCTTCTACATTAATTTCCTCATTTTCAGCCATGATGCAATGTATTAAATTCAACTTAATAACACTGATTATGTACTAAATTATGCACTTTATAAAGTTAAATAGTACAACTTACCTTTAAATAAATTCTAGCTACTTGAGCTTAGCAATTACATGTATAATATAAATTTTAAATGTACAATAATACAAACTTGGCTCATCAAAATTAATATTATACAAGTTAATAAATCCTTCCCAGAATTTGGCATAGCAAAATTAATATACACATTAATAATTAGCTACACATGACTTATCAATTACACATACACTGATATAAATCTTGGTCAGAATTGTCTTATCAAATTAATATTATACAATTAATATAAACTTAGCCAGACTTGACTTATCAAAACTAATATTGTAATAATTATAATCCACTACACATTAAGTAAATTTGTGAACTTAACATCCACCTCCTTCTGTCATTTCACATATAATTATTAAGTAATTAACCAATTAATGACTTCACTAATTACCTCCGGTTCAAGAAGGATCAACGGGCAAATTAAATGTGGAAAATTGCATTTATCTGAATGTAACTAATTATGTACATAACAGTAAATGATAAAGATAATTATTATTTATCAATGTTACATAGACAAGTAGGAATTTGGGACACCTAGGTCGCAAAAAATGTCCCCCTTCGATACCTACCACTGTCATACCCACAAGTTGCTCTGGACCTATTAATTAAATGAATTATACATCAGGAATTCTGGTAAATATATAAATTTGTGGACTGTATATTAAAAAATTATCATATATAAACACAATTACATAACAGAAGGAAAATATATCTTACTATCACTCACCAATTTGACTGGATATTAAGTTGTATCATACTCAGAAAAACCTCACTAACTAAATTTACGAAAACACTGGCCAGAATTATACACAAATCTAGAGAGCTTATCTGAGGTTCCTGGAGCTGTCTTGTCCAGTCGTCTGATATCTCAAGTTATGCAGGAATGCATGTCCAACAATTTCGCCTCCTATTTGAGAGGTGTCAGCCCAATTTCAACCTCTAGAGCACAAAAATTCCTTCCCATCACACCAAGGTTGTACACAATTCAAAACCAAGATGGCTAGTCCCCTTCTGCGCAGACGCAGCTTCCCGTTTTCTATGACATAAATATTATTAAATACAGTATGGCCATCTATTTACATATAAATACTGAATTTCTGGAAAATATATACAATATTTTCCACAGGAGGTATATCTTACTGAAGTATAGAATAGTCAGAATATCTTGGGTGAAACAATACAATTGTGCCATCAGTTTTCCAAGTCGAACCGAAACGTGCAGGTTATTTGTGTATTACTGAAGGATAACAAGTGAGAATCAAATACATGATATATACTGAAGGTATAGCTATATGGGAGTACATATTTAAGGCAGATAGCAGAGGACTTGGAAGCCCCCACTGAGGCTGTCTGCTCAGAACTATAGCTACTACCTAGGTTAAGGTCTGTCGTGTATTACATAGGCGCGTGATCAAGGATAGTAAAGCAGAAGGTTCTCTCCTCACTATGTAATTCAGTACTAGTTGTTTCGTATTGAATGTAAAACTAGAGAGAATAACTGGCAGAATGTCATACACTGATGGAATAACTAATGATAAATAAATGTAAGGCAAGGATATATCTAAGACCAAAGAGAGAAAAAGTAACACGTTATCAGTCTTGCTGCTTATAACTGCATTCATTAACTCATATCCATATATACGTTATTATTATTATTAATGTTACAATTATAACCAAGCACTAAACCCACCAAGGTCACACAGCGTTGATCCTTTATATAAACCTTCATAAAGCCATGCGTGTCGTAAGAGGCTACTAAAATTTTGGGGATAAGAGGCTGTACTATACGTAAACAGAAATGTTTCTTCTTTTTCGGGTCACCTGCCCTGTGGGAGACTTCTTCTGTGTTGAAAACAATAATATCCTTTTATATGTGCCATTCACTATGCTAGTATGTGACATATTGAGGTAGTGATCCAGGTTTTTAATGGGTATAAAATCCAGCTCTGGGAACCCACTGTCTGACAGTAGCCTGTCATGAGGAACTTGTCCTGTTTCCTGTCACCCATAACACTTCCACATTCATCTGTGTTAAGAATATTTAGTACATCACCTAACGCATAAATTTTACATTTAGGTAAAACTTCAGATACGTGAAATACTAGTCATCTGGTGTTGAGTACTAGGTATATCGCCCAATTAATAAATAATTAATAATTACAATCCACACATTACGATCTATATATACCCTCCACAGTGATGTTCACGTCACTATAAGATAAATACTAACCAATTTTTTATAATTATATCATTAATGGTTCAAGTCGAACCGAAGCGTCGTAATAAACTTCTCTCTCTCCTATGTGCGGGTAATTATTTGTATATTGTCTCTCTTTGTTCTTTCCTGGAGTAGATGATAGGCTTTAAAACCCATTAACCAGCTATATTGATACTCCACTGGTTCTACACTGTGACAGAGTCTGGCGAAGAACTATGAGCCGCATCAGTCAGTGGAGAGCATCTTTCCGAGGGTGTTGCAAGGTCGCTCTGTCTTCCTACAAAACAGAGCATTTATTGAGTTCATCAGCCTGGCCAGGTTCACTAGAAGAGGCGTCACCAGCATGCGCATCATGAAGGTGGGTGTAGCAAGATGTGTAGGGGGGTGTGACAGGATATTTGTTCTCACTTGATTATGTTTACAGGAGTCGAGTCTTAACTCCTGACATTTCGCAACTGCTTATTTTCTCGCTGTCTCAAGTACACAGTTTCTACATTGAATGATTGGTTATGTGGCTTCAGCAGTAAAGATACCCAAGTGTTGCACATGTGTCTTATTGATCACCTTGACTGTTGTATACCAATGATGCTACTAAGCTACAAGCACAACATTGTGTACAGGAATGCTTCGCACCGTACAGCGTGGCTGCAGCAGTACAACGACACTCACCACTCAAGACCAGGTTTGATAGAGTCATAGGCTGGCTTCAGCACAGTGGACTCGTCAGACAATTCTTCCTCAACTCACTCAGGCTGGCTGCCTCTACTCAGGTGAGCAATGGAATTAGTATAGTAGTTTGATACCTGTAAAAAATGGATACTGAGTCTCACTTGGATTGTCTGTGTAAATAGTTTATGTTGATATTTGTAGCTCATTGCTGGAATAATTTTTTTGTGGGGGGGGGATAGCAGTGAAAATGGGTTGGGCCAATATTTGTTAGTGGGTTTGGGTTTGATAAAGACCTGCCAAGTATGGGCCAGTAGGCCAGCTGCAGTGTTCCTCCTTTATGTTCTTATGTGCTAAACTCTTAAAGGTCGTACTACACCTGAAAGAAATAGGAGGTAATCAGGTTTGACCTGAGGAAGGGAAGAAAAGCTCAATTTCCTCACCATTATCATGACACTACCCTTGCGAATGCCGAATTTTAAAGGCAGTTGTAGAGTGCACTGCAATGTACGTTACTATTCTTCTTTATACCACATTCCTCCATCAGGAGTACAGGCAGACGAAGGAAGGCATAAAAACAGCAGTGGCAGACACTCCTGGTGAGGGCCATGGTGAAGCCACGCCTCTCACCATAGACCACCTCCAGGGAATCTTCTTCATCGTTGCCCTGGGCTGGTTCTCCTCTCTCTTGGTTTTCTCGCTGGAGCTCAAGCTTTCTTATAGAGCTTAGAGCTCTTGTGTTCTTGAGTTGAAAGGCAAGATAGCAAGAATGCAACACGCACTGAGGAGGGATGATAGTAGAGTGAAAGCAGACTAACTACGAGATGGAATGTGAGTGAGTATGAGATGGATGGAAGCTTGCAAGGACCCTTGCTGTTTTACAATTAAGATTTATTATTATGATTATTATAGTTATTATTATTCTTATTATTTTAGTTATTATTATTATTACAATTATTATATATAAAGCACTGAACCAATAAGGGTCATTCAGCGTTACAGAGCAGAGGTAGAATAATTAGAGGCCTGACCGTGTTATTCAATAGGCACATTAGGCACTTCATTTATTATCCAATAGGCACAATAGGCACTTCATTTATTGTCCAATAGGCACAATAGGCACTTCATTTATTATCCAATAGGCACAATAGGCACTTCATTTATTGTCCAATAGGCATTTCATTTATTATCCAATAGGCACAATAGGCACTTCATTTATTGTCCAATAGGCACTTCATTTATTGTCCAATAGGCACAATAGGCACTTCATTTATTGTCCAATAGGCACTTCATTTATTATCCAATAGGCACAATAGGCACTTCATTTATTGTCCAATAGGCATTTCATTTATTATCCAATAGGCACAATAGGCACTTCATTTATTGTCCAATAGGCACAATAGGCACTTCATTTATTATCCAATAGGCACAATAGGCACTTCATTTATTATCCAATAGGCACAATAGGCACTTCATTTATTATCCAATAGGCACATTAGGCACTTCATTTATTATCCAATAGGCACTTCATTTATTGTCCAATAGGCACAATAGGCACTTCATTTATTATCCAATAGGCACTTCATTTATTATCCAATAGGCACAATAGGCACTTCATTTATTATCCAATAGGCACAATAGGCACTTCATTTATTGTCCAATAGGCACAATAGGCACTTCATTTATTATCCAATAGGCACAATAGGCATTCTGAAGTCTACGAATTTTCTTTTACTGTTTTTTTATTTGTATGATAAAGACTAATAAAGATATCTTGAATTCGTTTTTTTTAATTGTGACATTAATTAACCTTAAAGATTTCGAGGCCACAATGAGAGAATAAACTGTATTTTGTGTGACTATTAGTATAGTATATACTGTGTCCACCCTGGGAGGAAAATAAAAATTGAATTGTGTAAATTCTACGGACGTATTATTATTATAATCAAAAAGAAGCGCTAAGCCACAAGGGCTACACAGCGTCTCTACGGACGTAGCCAGCCATGTTTCACTACCATTTATTGTTTCTTTTAGTACTGTTAGTAGCATACAGTAGGAGCATTATTATTATTATTATTGTTATTATTATTATTATTATTATTATTATTATTATTTTTTTTTTTATTAGTATTATTGCTATTGTGTATTATTATTATTGTGCTATTATCATTATTAATATTATTATAGTACTATTATCATTTGTATTATTATTATTATTATTATTATTATTATTATTATTATTATTATTATTGTTGTTGTTGTTGTTGTTGTTGTTGTTGTTGTATTTTTAACACAGCCGTTTCCCAGCTACGCAGATGGTGTGGCCCGGTGGCCTTGTGGCTAAAGCTCCCGCTTCACACACGGAGGGCCCGGGCCGGGTTCGATTCCCGGCGGGTGGAAACATTTCGACACGTTTCCTTACACCTGTTGTCCTGTTCACCTAGCAGCAAATAGGTACCTGGGTGTTAGTCGACTGGTGTGGGTCGCATCCTGGGGGACAAGATTAAGGACCCCAATGGAAATAAGTTAGACAGTCCTCGATGACGCACTGACTTTCTTGGGTTATCCTGGGTGGCTAACCCTCCGGGGTTAAAAATCCGAACAAAATCTTATCTTAACCCAAAGAAGAAAGCACATTCACCAACATTAACTCAATCACCGTCTTCCAGAAGTATACTGGCATCACACTCATGATTACCCTGCAACATAACTCCTCCTTCAGAGTGCAGACACTGCCCTTCCCACCTCCAGGACTCAGTTCCAGCTAACCAGTTTCCATGAAGCCTTTTATGTTACCTTGCTCACATCCCGATATGTCTATTAAAAAATATTTGTTTCCATTCCCTCCTATCTAACACGTTCACACAAGCCTGCTGGATGCTCAAGCCCCTAAAATTCGAAGCCTCTTATACCCCCTCCCTCCAATCATTTCCTGGGACGACTCTTCTTTTTGCCCTCCACCCCAAATTTATACATTTTCTTAGTCAACCTATCTCCATTCTCTCTACATGGCCAAACCACCTCTACAACCCCTTCTCAGCCCTCTAAATTATATCCCTTTGGTGACTCTACATCACCTTTCAATTTCTATCCTGCGAATTCTCCGCATATTCACACCACACATTGCTCTCAAACACGATATCTCCACTACTTTTAGCCTCTTTTTTCACCATAACATTGAACACCCATGCTAGTTCCTTTCTTTTATGCTTCACAATATTTTGTTATATGTAAACTATATTATCTGTATACTGCAGAAAAAGAAATATTTGTATTTATAAAAGTGTTGGTACCACTGAAATAAAATATTATTACTATACTCTGGAATTATTATTTTTATAATCAAGACTAAGCACTAAACCCACCAGGGTCATACAGCACTGTTATACCCTGCTTTTTTTTTTTTGGCCTCCACAAACTTAATTTTTTACAAAGATTCGCGGTACAAGCACCCGGCCCTGGCCTTTTCCAAGAGGTGACCTGGCCTTGGTTCCCAGGAATGGGAATGTCTTGAAGGGCATCACCAGCTGGTAATGCGAGGAAAATTGATGAGCTGCACAGCAGCTGGCGGTGTCGGAAAGGGCCGAGAAAGCAGCCATTACAGGGTCGACTGGAGCCACACACCAGTTTTAGGCCCAGGCCAGAGTGCTGGGGACACTCACTTCATGCTGATTGGTCAATGAAGTTATGGCTGGCCATGGATGGGGCCATTTTTGATGGACTTGAATTTTGTTCTGGAGACTTGGATCACCTGGATCTTTCTGAGCGTGTTATTTACATGCTCTTCCATGTCTTCAACCAGTATTTGATATATGTCAGGGTCGTCAACATCGGTGGTGAACTTTACAGTCCCGTCTTGTAGTCGAGAGTGTAATTCTCTGTAATTCTCTGTCCCGTAGCTCGATCGCTAGTGCTCACACACTGAGGTCCGGAGATCGAATCCCCGGTACGGCTGGAAAACATAAGTATGTGTTTCCATAAGACATCTGCTGTCCATGTACACCCATCCGTATAAAATGGGAATCTGGGTGTTAGTCGACTGGTGTGGGTCGCATCCTGGGACAAAATTAACATAATTTGCAGGAAATGCTCAGTATAACAAGCGGCTTTCTATATAGTAGTATGTCATTGATGTCAGCTATGGTCTGTACACCTTGTACTGGTAGAAATAGATATTATTATTATTATTAATGTGAGGGAGAGCTGTGTAGAGCACCACAGCTGGCCAGCTTGTGTAGCCAGGCCGCTTGAACTTATCATTGGAACGAACTTTCTGGTGGTGAGACAATAACGCTGTTGGAGGTGAGCTTGAGTATGTCAGCAGCAGGTGAACAATCTGGGAAAATGAAACTAGGCATGTTGTTTACCCTGAAGATTCAATGATGACCGTGTTGAAGGATCCTGGTTTCGTCATATTGTGCATACATCATGGACCAGTGGATTTTTGTGGGTTTACTGTCTGTCATGAGAGGTAGCACGTTGCCGGTGGAGGGGCAAGATTGTGTGTCTTAAGTATTTTAGTGGTGTCTGCTTGCAGTTTGGTGATTGTAGCATATGTTGGGGACCTTGTAGTTGTTTTCTCTTCTTGGGTTTTCTTGAATACTTACCGTCTTGTTAGACACTTAGGGTGTGGTGCTCATTCTTGCAGTTCAGGCATTTTGGTGTAGTGGAGGTACAGGACTTGAAATCATGTCCTTCAGTGCCGCAGGTCGAGCAGAATTCTTTTCTATCCGTTTATCCTTGCTGTCTATGTTCACCCAACAGTATAAAATGGGTACCTGGGTGTTAGTGGACTGGTGTGGGTCGCATCCTGGGACAAAACTGACCTAATTTGGGGGAAATGCTCAGCATAACAAGGGACTTTCTATATATTAGTATGTCATTGATGTCAACTATGGTCTGTATACCTTGTACATGTAGTAAATAAAGATATTATTATTAGTGAGTGATCTTAAGCATCAATCCTATACGATACATCCCTCTAGCGCCTGGAACCAATCTTGGGCGGAAAACATTATATACTGAGTCAAAAAAGGAGAATTAGTGTGCACTACCTAGCAGAGTTTACTGCCAGGGGGGAATCATAGGCCTAGTGCCGTGTGCAAAATAATAATAATAGAACTTTTCTTTGTCAGAGGAAAGAAAGTCTCCCTGATAACATTGTGTATAGACAGTGTATAGTGTATACTACAGTGGCTCCCTAGTATATAGATAATAAAGGCTAAAGAGTCATTTGAAAACAGGTGAATTTGTAAATGAAGTGATAAGCCTATAGAGGCAGGTGCCAGAAGTCGCCAGAAACTTACCACAGGTCAGCTGTTTTTAATAATCTTCCTGGCCTGCTAGTGTACTCGCATATAATCTAGTGATACCAGTGAATAGCAGAATACAGTGTTGTAGTAGCAACTAACCAGTATTATAATGGTACTTAGTGGAGTGGAGTGACTTTCATTAGTTTCTTTTTTCTTGAAATACTAGACGTATACGGTGAATTTCATATAACCTGCAGTTACCATGACTCACGAAATCGTGATGACACGATTGCGGGTTCAGTCCCGCCGGTGGTATGGTTGTAGTTACCAGCGGTCGCAATATACACAACGAGAAGCAATTATTACTACAGAAAAAGCGTCTTTCCTCCAAAATTTCCACCAGTCAACTATAGTGATAATATAGCAATTATTGTGGTGGAGACGGAAAAAAACTAGAAAAGAAAGATACAGTGATTGATAAACAAGGGTTGAGGCTCGACCGTTGATTGCTGCCAGTAATCACCGGTTCTTCAACACGCAAGTTATACTTTTGTATCAATCAAATCACATATTACTCGGGCAGATAATTTACACTAGATCCTTCATGTGTTAGCCCAAATCACCGACCAGTATGATTTAAATAAGTCACCCACTGATCAGATCAGACTGGTTCCGAACCCTCGACTGGTCCGAACCCTCGACTGGTCCGAACCCTCGACTGGTCCGAACCCTCGACTGGTCCGAACCCTCGACTGGTCCGAACCCTTGACCGGTTTCAACCGGATTCGTTGGACAATAAAGCAGACTGTAAACGGATGGGGTTGTAGGCGCCCTTATCAAACACAAACAATAAATATGAAATAGGAGCGTACACGGTAAGCTGTCCAATATACAAGTACAGTTAGAAATAGAAACACAAATAGCTAGAGGTTGCTAGTAGAATTACAGTAAATCAACCGTTTAAATCATTATGAAGCTCTGTGTAGTCTGCGGTCAATCAAACAAACGGGCTTCCACATGGATAAATTGTCATTTTTGTGGAAATTGGTGTCACGCCCCTTGTGCAAATATCCAAGAACTAGCTACAAGCAGTATTAAAACAGGGAAGTGTTTTTGGGTATGCCCAAATGAGATAAATCTGTGGACTAATATCACAATGGTATTAAAAGAGGATAACATCAAAGCTGCTTTCATAGACAACCTGGAAGCTTTCTACAACAGATGGGAACATAAAAAGTCTGGGCTAAATGGTACTGCCCTTGATGCTGGCCATGTAGTCAGAAACTAAGTCTGGAGGTGATGTCCTGGTAGTCAGTAAATGTTGGGCTGATAGTGCTGTCCTGGTAGACAGTAATGGTGAAGCTGGAGGTGCTGTCCTGGGAGACAGTAATGGTGAAGCTGGAAGTGCTGTCCTGGGAGACAGTAATGGTGAAGCTGGAGGTGCTGTCCTGGGAGACAGTAATGGTGAAGCTGGAGGTGCTGTCCTGGGAGACAGTAATGGTGAAGCTGGAGGTGCTGTCCTGGGAGACAGTAATGGTGAAGCTGGAGGTGCTGTCCTGGGAGACAGTAATGGTGAAGCTGGAGGTGCTGTCCTGGGAGACAGTAATGGTGAAGCTGGAGGTGCTGTCCTGGTAGACAGTAATGGTGAAGCTGGAGGTGCTGTCCTGGTAGACAGTAATGGTGAAGCTGGAGGTGCTGTCCTGGTAGACAGTAATGGTGAAGCTGGAGGTGCTGTCCTGGGAGACAGTAATGGTGAAGATGGAGGTGCTGTCCTGGTAGACAGTAATGGTGAAGCTGGAGGTGCTGTCCTGGTAGATAGTAATGGTGAAGATGGAGGTGCTGTCCTGGTAGACAGTAATGGTGAAGCTGGAGGTGCTGTCCTGGGAGACAGTAATGGTGAAGCTGGAGGTGCTGTCCTGGGAGACAGTAATGGTGAAGCTGGAGATTTTGTCCAGGTAGTCGGGAATTATACGCAGGAAGGAACGCATATAAATGACCTCATGGGAGACAGGAGCCGTAGTGGGGAAACAAGTGTAGTCAAAGATAAGATAAAACCAATATTGCAAACTAGAAATACCACAGGAAATAGCAAACAAGAGGACTCCACTAGCAATAGTGAGGATATATTACCAAAAACAACTGGTGGGAGCTCCATTGTTGGTGCTAGGGAGGATAGGAATAAGACAGGTAAACATGCACCAACAGGGAATACAGTCACAGAAACCCAAGACAAACGGAAACCAAGCCTGTGCACATACTATGCACTTGGTATCTGCAGACATGGGAAATCTGGAAAAACAGATGGGACGTGCAACTATGACCACCCTAGAAAATGCCGTGCCCATATGACAACAGGAAAATGCAAACTCCCTTCCTGTAAGCTTTTTCACCCTGAAATGTGTACCTCTTCAGTACAGGAAAGACTGTGCTGTAACTTAAATTGCCAGGCACACCATCTAAAGGGGACAAAAAGATACAAAACATCCAGGCCATGGGAAAACCTGAGTAGCCACAGCCACTCAAGAGGGAGAGGTTTTTTAGTGCCAGGAAGGAAAAAAAAAACTGGCAGGAAATGGCAGAAATCGTACACCAAATCCAGTCATTCCTGGAGTGGAGCCACAGTCAATGGCCTCCACTCCAAACCAACAGATACAGATACTAATGCCGGAAAAAAAATCCCCCCCAGTACCAACAATACCACCAGTCCGATGGCATTCTTCTTTGCAAATATACAGGGTCTAAAGCCAGCAACAAACAACAAAATACCTTTCATCCGTGGACTGCTTGCAGAGGCAAAGGCAATGTTCGCGGCTTTCACTGAGACCCACATAAAGGATCACTTGGACAACGAAATATGGATCCCAGGTTACAACCTATACAGATGTGACAGAGTGAACAGGCAAAAGGGGGGGGTGTTGGCCTGTACATTGCAGAGTCACTTGTTTGCACAGAACTGCTTAATGCCTCAAATGTAGTGGAAGTTTTAGCATTAAAGATCGAGAACCAAAACCTAGTCATTGTGGTAGTCTACAAGCCTCCGGATGCAACATCCCAGCAATTCCAGGAACAGCTGTTAAAAATTGACCACTGTCTGGAAAATCTTCCAGCTCCTGCACCCAACATCTTGCTCCTGGGGGATTTCAACTTAAGGCACCTAAAATGGAGGAATATAGCAAATAATATTGTTGCAGTAATAACACCAGGAGGCAACTCTGATGAAAACTCACTCACACGAGCTTTTAAATCTCTGCACAAAATTCAATTTAAATCAGCAAATAATAGAGCCTACTAGACTGGAGAATACACTAGACCTCATCTTCACTAACAATGATGATCTGATACGAAATGTCACCATATCAAAAACAATATACTCAGATCACAACATAATTGAGGTTCAGACATGTATGCACGGAGCCCCAGACCGACATAATGAGATTAGTCACGAGGGAGCATTCACCAAATTCAACTTCAATAACAAAAACATAAAGTGGGACCAAGTAAACCAAGTCCTAACCGATGTAAGCTGGGAAGATAGACTAAGCAACACAGACCCCAACTTATGCCTAGAACAGATTAACTCGGTGGCACTCGATGTATGCACAAGGCTTATTCCTCTAAGAAAAAGGAGGAGTAGATGTAAAATAGAAAGAGACAGGTGCTCCCTTTGCAGGCGACGGAAAATAATAACAGAGCGGCTAAAAGAGGTCAATATATCTGAAATGCGTAGAGAGACACTGGTCAGAGAAATAGCAAGCATCGAACTTAAGCTAAAGGAATCTTATAGGAGTCAGGAATCGCGGGAAGAACTAAAAGCCATAAATGAAATCGAAAGAAGCCCAAAGTATTTCTTCTCCTATGCCAAATCAAAGTCGAGAACAACGTCCAGTATTGGGTCCCTACTTAAACAAGATGGGTCCTACACAGATGACAGCAAGGAAATGAGTGAGCTACTCAAGTTCCAATATGACTCAGTTTTTAGCAAGCCACTAACCAGACTGAGAGTCGAAGATCAAAATGAATTTTTTATGAGAAAGCCACATAATTTGGTTAACACAAGCCTATCTGATGTTATCCTGACGCCAAATGACTTTGAACAGGCGATAAATGACATGCCCATGCACTCTGCCCCAGGGCCAGACTCATGGAACTCCGTGTTCATCAAGAACTGCAAGAAGCCCCTATCACGAGCCTTTACCATCCTATGGAGAGGGAGCATGGACACGGGGGTCGTCCCACAGTTACTAAAAACAACAGACATAGCCCCACTCCACAAAGGGGGCAGTAAAGCAACAGCAAAGAACTACAGACCGATAGCACTAACATCCCATATCATAAAAATCTTTGAAAGGGTCCTAAGAAGCAAGATCACCACCCATCTACAAACCCATCAGTTACACAACCCAGGGCAACATGGGTTTAGAACAGGTCGCTCCTGTCTGTCTCAACTATTGGATCACTATGACAAGGTTCTAGATGCACTAGAAGACAAAAAGAATGCAGATGTAATATATACAGACTTTGCAAAAGCCTTCGACAAGTGTGACCATGGCGTAATAGCGCACAAAATGCGTGCTAAAGGAATAACAGGAAAAGTCGGTCGATGGATCTATAATTTCCTCACTAACAGAACACAGAGAGTAGTCGTCAACAGAGTAAAGTCCGAGGCAGCTACGGTGAAAAGCTCTGTTCCACAAGGCACAGTACTTGTTCCCATCTTGTTCCTCATCCTCATATCTGACATAGACAAGGATGTCAGCCACAGCACCGTGTCTTCCTTTGCAGATGACACCCGAATCTGCATGACAGTGTCTTCCATTGCAGACACTGCAAGGCTCCAGGCGGACATCAACCAAATCTTTCAGTGGGCTGCAGAAAACAATATGAAGTTCAAAATGAGAAATTTCAATTACTCAGATATGGTAAACACGAGAAAATTAAATCTTCATCAGAGTACAAAACAAATTCTGGCCACAAAATAGAGCGAAACACCAACGTCAAAGACCTGGGAGTGATCATGTCGGAGGATCTCACCTTCAAGGACCATAACATTGTATCAATCGCATCTGCTAGAAAAATGACAGGATGGATAATGAGAACTTTCAAAACTAGGGATGCCAAGCCCATGATGACACTCTTCAGGTCACTTGTTCTATCTAGGCTGGAATATTGCTGCACACTAACAGCACCTTTCAAGGCAGGTAAAATTGCTGACCTAGAAAATGTACAGAGAACCTTCACGGCGCACATAACGGAGATAAAACACCTCAATTACTGGGAGCGCTTGAGGCTCCTGAACCTGTATTCCCTGGAATGCAGGCGGGAGAGATACATGATTATATACACTGGAAAATCCTAGAGGGACTGGTACCGAACTTGCACACGAAAATCACTCACTACGAAAGCAAAAGACTTGGCAGACGATGCAACATCCCCCAATGAAAAGCAGGGGTGTCACTAGCACGTTAAGAGACCATACAATAAGTGTCAGGGTCCCGAGACTGTTCAACTGCCTCGCAGCATACATAAGGGGGATTGCCAACAGACCCCTGGCAGTCTTCAAGCTGGCACTGGACAAGCACCTAAATTCGGTTCCTGACCAGCCGGGCTGTGGCTCGTACATTGGTTTGCGTGCAGCCAGCAGTAACAGCCTGGTTGATCAGGCTCTGATCCACCAGGAGGCCTGGTCACAGACCGGGCCACGGGGGCGTTGACCCCCGGAACTCTCTCCAGGTAAACTCCAGGTAAATACAAAAAGCGTTGGGAGATCTTGGTAATATATTCCACAGTAGCCCAGGTGTTCTGGTCTTTTATTGACTTCTTGATGTCTTCGGTGGGTTGTAAAGTGATGAGTTTGTCCAGTGGTCTGAGGAACACAGTCCTCTTGGCCCTCAAAGCTGGGAAAGACCTGACTTGAAATTGTCGTGCAGTAAGGGTGGTTGTAGTTGTAGTCGTGATCACTTTCTCAGCTTCGTTGTCGTCTGTACAGACTACAGTAAAGGCATTCATGAACTAGAGAATAGCATTCAATTTAACCTTCAGGCTGCCGCTAACAATAGCTGCAAGGGCTAGTTTGGACGAGTCACTTACTGTCCCACTTCTCAGCTTGATTTTCACTCAGTTTGAGTAATGCATCGTGGAAAATCTTTGATAAGTGCAGAAGCAAAGTTATTATTATTATAATCAAGGGGGAAGTGCTAAACCCGGAGTATTATACAGCACCTGGGGGGGGATGTGGAAGGCATTCAGGCTTAATTCGGGGAACTGGAGCACAGATCCAATTCCCTAAATCAAGAGCCCCTCACCAACATCAAGGAACCTTCCTTGAGGGGCCAGAAGCAAAGGTTTCCCTTCCCAACGAGGATCGCAAAAATACAACGTGTCCTTCAACACACCAGTGAAGAGGCAGGACCAGGAACTGTGACTCGACCCCTGCGACCAAAATTAGGTGAGTGCACCACCCACCTTTTCCCCTCATCTGTAGCTATTATTATAATATGTTTATGGAAGCGCTAAACCAATTGGGACCATCCAGTGGCAGGCATTCAGGTTTAATTCAATACAGAGAAGTGAGTTCCTTGGATCAAGAAGTGCTAAACTCATCAAGACACCCTGATTATTATTATAATCATGGGGGAGCACTAAACCCAGAGGATTATACAGCTCATGTGGAGGGGGATGGAAGGTATTCAGGGTGAATTCAGCGAACTGGAGCACAGATACAGTTCCCTAGATCAAGAGCCCCTCACCAGCATCAAGGAACCTTCCTTGAGGGGTCGCTCTTCCTGAAGGGTGATGTGTTGAAAAATTGTAGGGCTCAGTGTTGCAACCCCTGAATGGGTTACAATGATTATTATGTATATATGTAATGTATATTATCTTTTCATATAATTTTATATTGCTTATATTTGCGATAATAGCTAAATCGTAAATGTATGACTTTATATTATTATTTGACTGTTATATTGTTATTTAGCTAATGTTGTTAGGATGTATATAAAATGTGCTCAGTTAGTCTTGATTGTCAAACTACTGTAATTATCGCTTGTCGCTCGTTATACTGCCGGCTTCTGAGCTGCAGTTGTCCACGTAGCTATCACGTGATCGAGGGGGGGTGTCCTCACCTCTCGTGAAGTATTCAGTCTGCTCGAGACTCGCTTGCTGGTTGGACAGATTGTCTGTCTCATTATTCTTGTTAGTTCTGTAGAACTTTGTTCACAGAACATTGCAAAGACTTAGTGATTTTCGACGTTGTACTGAGGTTGTGTGTCACATAGACACTCTGAGCATCTCAGGTCCTTAGCTATAGCTTCTGACCTAATTTTGTACTGGTTCCTGTGTATTGTCACAGTCACAGTTTTACCTATGCTGAACATAGATTCAGTATTATGGTAGTTTTGTAACTTTTGTGGAGGATCTGCTGATGGTCCCTACTTAGTGTCGTTATATTATCTCCTTGTTCCTGATTCTGTGTCACAGTCGCTTGATATTGCATTGCTATTGGGCTTAGCATTCTTTGTTGTTCAAGCAGACTGTTCGGGTTGCCAGTCGGTCAAGAAGTTAGTTTATTTGAGGACTTTGTCAGTCACTTGTTTAAGTCTTATTCGAGTCTTGAGACATAGCTAACTACTTAAAAGCACTTACACGCATACACACACTTACTTGTACATATTTGTAATATCTTATTAAATGTTAATGTACCTGACGGTACTTAAGAATTATAAATGTGATATGTGCTTTCAGCACAATAATATTGAACTCGAGAGATTGATTTTATTTTGATTGCTGTGATTTAATTTAATTTGATAATATACCTCTAGACTTAATAAATTTATTAAATTTTAATTTCTCTAGTTAGTAGCCTACCAGTTGTATTCCTAAAGCACTATTGAACCATACTGAATTTCAATGGATAATTGGACAAGGATACTGACTACTTGTTAGGAAAACCCAGTAACAGGCTGGATGCTAGAAGGGCAGTCCTTTCTAGTATTCACTGGAGATCTCTAAGCTTTTAGAATCGCGTTTTTTGTAACAAATGGGGGCCTGTCCGGGATGCTCTTGATCCAAGGTGTTGGAGAAATTATCCAGTTTGACATACTAGTAACTCTATGGTCAAACACTTTGAGTACTTTCCTAATCTGAAGACTTTGAGTTTAGTCTTGTACAACATACCAGGTGGATGTATGTACCTGACTGAGTCTCTTGATCCAAGGAGATGGAAATACTGTTTTTGACAACCAACACTAAAATTCCTATTAAGATTATAGTTTCCCATAATCACTCTCTCGTAGTACAATTATTTTTGTGATGTATGCTAAAGTGAAACAGTTAATTGATACTCTGACTTTGTCTGAGTTAAGTACATTAAAACTTCAGACGTGTTGGCAAGTAGCCAAGTATCTCGGTGTGACGTATAACAGGAATTACACCGCAGAAACTGTCAGAGCATTAATTAAAGATATATTGTTTCCTGCTCATACAGAGATGTCTGATTATGATTCAGATTCAGAAAGCCTAGTGTCACAATTAGGAAGTATGGCTCTATTTGAAGTTGAAGAAAGAGCAACTAGAGCAGAAGTGAGCCTAGTGTCTGAGCCTAGTGTAGCTCAGTTCTCGCTCGCTCCTTCCTTCACTGACACTATAGTACAGAGTATAGCTGGTAGGATGACTCAGCCTAATACTAGTACAGTGTATGATACACCTGTATCTACTTATCCTAGACCAGATCTAGACTCTCTAGAGACGGCTGGACGAAGTGTCCGACCTAAGGACCGTCCAGACCATGTTAATTTCCCTACTCCTCCATTACCCACTGGTCCTATCTCTCAGGAACAGTTTGAGAGGTTTGAACGCCTCCTTATGTTGCAGACTGCACAAATTGAGGCACAGAGGAAATTGAACGAAGAAGATTTCCAAAGAGAAAATGTTCGTCTGTTAAGACAACAGACTGATATATCACAGGACACATTTAATGTGCAGAAAGCTGCATCCATGGTTCCTAAGTTTTTTGAAAGTGACTTAGACACCTATTTTGATGTGTTTGAGAACCAGGCACGTGCTATGAACTGGCCACGTAAGCACTGGGCAACATTGCTTCATACTGCTTTGACGGGAAGAGCTCAAACCTGTACTGCAGATTTGCCATTTGCCAAGTACATTAGTTATGACGCTGTCAAACAAACAATTCTAGAGACGTATAACTTGTTACCTGTAAGTTATCAAAGAGCATTTCGTACGTTACAACGACGACAAGATCAAACTTGTGTAGAGTTTGCTCGTGAGAAAAAAGTTGCATTTGAGAGATGGTCTAGAGCTGCTAAATGTAACAACTACAACAGCCTTGTTCAGTTGTTGCTACATGAAGAGTTTAACAACTGTATGTCTGCGGACATACAAGAATATCTGATCGATCATACTACCTCGGATATTCTGGAAACTGCAGCATTAGCAGACAATTACGAGATTTCTCACAGACTTGTACGTACTAAAACACAAAGAAACAAGGTAACTAAAAATTGTCCTAGAAGTTGGCAACCTAAATCAGCTGCTCATTGCCGGCCTGATGTACCTGCTACTGTAACTTCTCGTACCTTTACCAGGAAAACTCACAATCCTGAATCTGTCTCTGTGGCTAGACAGAAATCTGGTATCGAGAAGAAGAAAGTTAAATGTACCTATTGTAACAGAAAAGGACATACTAGAGAGTATTGCTATAAGTTAGAAAGAGATACGAGATACAGTCGTGCGGCTGGCGCCCCCACTCAAGTCTTATCCTCTTCCGAGCAACAAAGGCACCAAAATCCCAGCAATTCCTCTTATCCTACTGTTTTAGATAATGTTGCTCAGGATAGATGACTAGCGTCAGAAAGTGTATCTGACGAAAAGTTTCGTTCAGCAATGAGTCCTTACTTTTCAAGAGGTAGAATAGGATTTGACGAATCACATCTAACTGAGATAATTTCTTTCAGAGACACTGGCAGTTATCTCACGTTATTAAGAGAAGATGTACTGCCCATAACTGACGATACCTATTGCAAGATAGATGTATTGTTAGAAGCCTATGGAGGTGCTGTTATAAAAGTGCCTCTGCACAAAGTTTATATTGAAACAAGCTATTATACTGGTTATATTTCATTGGGTATATCCAGTGGTGTATTTCCCATCAGGTCAGTGGACTTGTTGATAGGGAACGATATCCTTCATGCTGGTATATGTAAGGAACCACTTGTGATTGATAATAACACTGATGATAATTATGCCATTGAAGCTCTGAAAAACAATGTGAAAAACATATCTTACACAACTACCCAGACCAAACTCACATCACAAAAGAAGCTTATTTATTATATTACCAAACATACCACACACGCTAACATCCATACACATTTCCATACTCAAGAAAACTAGCCCGCCGCAACCCCTTACTTTACACTTAAATCTCTTAAATCCTTCAACCTGAATCTACGATAACCTTCAGTAAATGCTGTCTCCCATCTTCCCCCATAAAGATCCCTATTGCGGCACTTTGTTCTATACATCGTGGCCCCTAACACTCTTATCCTTTCCTCGACTCCCACCTCCCTCATTGCCCAAGATATATAAATAAAATCAGTGACCACATACGCAACCGCATTCACCACCTGCTGACTCCACCCACCTATATCTAAACTTAACACCCGCAACACCTGTAACCCTTCCCCACCCACTAACCTAACTACCCTACTTAGCCAGACCCTCACATCTTCTAAACAAGTACAAAAGTACACAGCGTGAAATATGGTTTCCGGACATCCACACGCTTTGCACTCCCCACCCTCCCTTAATCTCCTATTAAATAACACAACCCCAGACGGCAAGATCCCATGTAAAAACCTAAACATAACCTCCCTGACACCTGGTTTTACACGTAGTTGTTGAAGACATTTCCATACAGAACCCCATGCATACATAGGGTATGCTCCCTCAACTGCCGCCACCACAGACCCACCCCCCACCCTCTCAAGAACCTTCAATTTAAGCTGTTTCGGATCCCTTACCGTCAGTAAAACTCGCAACATAGCCTCCCCAAATATTAAATCCCTACCCCTCCACCACCGTTGCATATCCATGCGCAGTCTTTCAAGGCCCCCCCGCTCACCCCCTCCCTCACAAACCCCCTTTTCAGAAACACACTCAACATACGTTTCTCAAGAGGTATAAGCCCTAGCCCCCCCTGGCTAACGGGAAGCGACACCACCCCTCTACTTAGCCAGTCACAACCCGATCCCCATATAAATCTGAATACCCGCAGTTGCAACCGTTGCACCTCACACCGTCGTAACGGATATATTGCCACCACGTGCCATAACTTGCTATACAACAGGACATTCGTGACTATAACCCTTTGATGCAACGTTAATTGCTCTGCCCTCAAACCTCCCAATCTTTTTAAAACTCCATCCACGGTGCGCCTCGAATTTGCCTCTTGTGCATCCCTATCATTCCGCATGTACACTATCCCACATATCAACAACTGATCTACCACACGCCACCCACCCTCAACAGTCTCACCATTATGTACACTATCCCCTAGATCCAAATACTTGGACTTTACTACATTAATTTTCATCCCCGTAGCCTCACCAAAAACGTCTATCACCCTTCCTTCCTTATGTAAATCCCTCACATCCCTCACCAAGACAGTCGTATCATCCACTTAACCCACTATACCCGCTTCCCCTTCTCGTGCAAAACCAACCCTCGCTCTCGCCATACTCCACCTAACTGCCCTATAAAAGGGTTCCTGAAGACATGCAAACAAAATTTGCGACAGAGGGCATCCCTGTCGCAAACCCCTTCCCATTTGTATGCTATCACCTAGTCGTCCATTAACCTGAATTCTCATAACTGCACCCAGATACAAAGTTTTTGCCCAAGAAACAATTTCCCTCCCGAAACCCAACCAACGCATAAAACTCCATAATGCATCCCTTTCTACGCTATCATAAGCAGCTCTCCAATCCAGAGCCAAAACACCCCCTCCCCCCTCCCCCCTATGCTCTATAAAACTCCTAATAACTCCATGCCCTTCATACATTGATCTACCCGGTATGCCATATTGTCCTCTATCAATTACTTTACCTAAAACCTGTTTGATTCTGTTCCCTAATACCCTTGCAAATAACTTATAATCACCGCACATAAGCGATATTGCACGGTAATCTTCTACCGTGGTCTGTCCACCCTTCGGCACTAATACAACAACAGCAGTCCTTTGCTGCTCACCCATTGCCCCATCTTCCTTCATTACATTGAACAATCTGACTAAAAATCTCCTCAATACTTCCCAATTCTTAACATAAAAATCATTAGGCAACCCGTCTACACCTGGTGCCTTACCTAAACTTGCACCTGCTATAGCTTGCCAAATTTCCCCTTCCGTAATCTGTCCTTCCAAAGTCTCCCTATCTCTACCATCAAGCTCGCATTGCACATAACCACCCATTTCCCTTAAAGCATCATCTCGTATACCCACATGTTGTGCATAAGACCTAAACCATACATCAAGATATCCACTCATACCTTCAGTCGACATCAATACCTGCCCTTCCCTATACCCTCCCATCCCCACATGAACAGTTAATCCCATCATCTCCGTCGCCGCTCTCCTCTTACGCTGTCCTCTCAATACACACGCCGATGGCCTATCACCCCATAACACCTCCTCCAACCCCGCCAAAACGCGTGCACCATCAAATCTTTCATTTTGCAAATCCCTAATGCTCTCCTTTAATCCCTCAATATCTCCCACCGGGTAACTAACCCTCCCACGTTCGTAGCAAGCCCTCAACTGCCCCTCAAGATAAGATTGAAACCCATACTTTAACCTATTATATTCCCTCCCATTACGTACATAAAAATCCTTAATACCTGATTTCGCCACCGAGTCCCACCATCTAACCAGATCACCATTCCCAGGCGCTTCTGCCTCCAACCCCTCCCAAAACTGTTTAAATGACTGTCTATATTCTTCTTCATGCAGCAACTTTACATTTAACTTCCAATACCCCCTACCCCTTCGTGGCAACCCCTCCCAACCCAAATCCACCATAACACCCCTATGATCAGAAAATACCACATCCAACACCCTCACCCTATGTATTACTACCCTTCTGGGGACGTACAAACGATCGAGCCTAGCAGCATACCCACGCCTAATAAATGTATGCTCTACCTCCCCCCCCCCCCACAGATATCGATTAAACCCACCCCTGATAACAATTCTCCCAATGTTCCCATACAATGCCCCGCCCCCCTCGGTTCCACATCCTTACGCCTTATCACACAGTTCCAATCACCTCCTATCACGGCTACCCCTGGCAATCCACGCAAGTAGTAAACCAACACGTCCCTCACAAATTTATTCTTAACGCGTACGTCTCCATCTGCCGGTCCATACACACACACCAACGTCATCTGTACCTGACCCCATAATCTATCCACACATATCACCCTCCCCTCCCCCCCTTCACAATGCCTGACAACCAACGGGCTAGTTTCCTTTACCAATATAGCCACACCGCCTTTCAATCTGACCGCATGTTCAACATACACCTTATATCCTTCCACCTTCAACTCATAACCATGTCTATAATTATGCTCCTGCAAGAACACAACGTCAACACCATGACGCTCCAAAAACTCCCTAAACCACTCACACTTTCTCTGCGACCTCAAACCATTGATGTTCAATGTCAAGCACTTAAAACCGACAAAGGTGGTTTCCCTCTTGACACAACCTTTTTGTCACCTGATCGCCTCATTGCACTCTTATCCCTCCCCCCCCCCTTTTTGTGCACTCTTACTCGATCCCTGTCCCTGAGTGTCTTTTGAACCCCTCTGCGTGACATCCGCCCATGTTTTCTTCCCTGAACGTTGTGCGGGCGTAAGCACTTCATCTGAATCATAAAGCACTGCTGCGCGCTTTCGCGTCGTACCGTCGACCTGCATCTCGTCATCAAGCTCATCACCACGATGAACCTCAACCTCCACCGTATTCACCGACAAGACAGCCTTGTCACACACCTTAGGACGAACTACCTTCGCCCCTCCGTCCTCCATAATAGTCCCAAGATCCAGGATCGTGCCTTCTTCCTGATACGGCCCCGTGCCCGAAATATCCACAAGCGTCGTCGATGCTTCCTCCTTGCTATCATTCACTTCCGCGATGATCTCCTCCAATGCCTGAACCACGTCCAAGGGAGGGGAGTCCCCCCCACTCGTAGCACCTGCCATCTTCTCTGCCTTCTCAACCTCCTCACTCCATGACGCACTCTGCGGAGTTAGTGTCGAAAAAGGCTGTTCTTGCTCCACTCTCCTCACCTCTACATTTCTTCGTTGTTGCAGGTCGTTGTCTCCACGTCCTCTACCACATTGCGCTGCCAGGTGTTCATACGACCCACACAAACGACAAGTGCGTCGTTGCCCTGCGTATGTCACAAATACCTGAGTTCTGAATTCTTCCATCACCACATACGACGGTATAGGATGTCGTATCGTCATCTTTGCAGAGTACGTACCCTCAGGTATTCCCATATACGTACCAGCTGACCATCTTCCTGCAGTAACCGTGTGTACCGTCCCATATTTACTCATGGCAAACCTTATGTCAGATGCATCCGCCTCGAATGGCACATTCCTGATCTTCACCCAAGTGAAGTAACTTGATACATCATGCATCCTCACCGTGACAGCATGATTCACAGGTATGGCCACTTCCTGAAACTTGTTAACCACTGTCTCATACATACTCGTCGAATTGAATTTAAGAAATATCCTCTTCGTGCCATTCAAGGCAAGTCCACAAATCTCTTCAGTAGCTACGCCGTAGGTGTCTCTAATTATTGCTGGGAGAAGTAGCTCCATAGACGGCCCCGTGATAGCTCCACTGGTTAATTCAATACAGACTGTATTAACTCTCCGGCGACAAGCCTGCGCCATGTTGTGAAAATATTACTGCACCCAGTCAACACCAGGGGGTAGCAGCAGCACACGTCCTCTCTACTCAAGGGCTGAGAGACGAATACTGATGATAATTATGCCATTGAAGCTTGTAGAGAGAAACCTATTTTATTTCCTCTCAGCGCAATTACTAGAGCTATGTCAAAGATACAACAACCATCCTTGTCTCCTGTTGAGTTAGTGGATGACAATGATTTGGGGTTGAATATGTTGTTTAGTGACGCTCTGCGCCCCGGATCATTAACACTGACTCCCCCCGGTCATCAACCTAGTCAAGACACAACTGACGTTAAATTTCTTACTCATGATGATTTAATCAAGGATCAGTTTGTTGATCAGTCACTGGAAAGACTGAGAGATATAGCAGTTACTGAGAGTGAAGCAAAGGATCTCGATAATTGTTACTATTATAGTAACGGTGTACTGATGGAGAAAAATACATGTAAGTTGTCAGCTGATAGTGTTTCCACCACAGTCAAGCATCTAGTTGTGTTACCAGTTACATTTCGTGAACAAGCCATTGATTTTGCTCACAATAGTCCCATTAGAGGACATTTGGATGTCAAGAAGACACTCGGTAAACTGGCAAAACATTTTACTTGGCCAAAGATGAAGGAAACAGTAGCTGATCATGTGCGACGTTGCCACATGTGTCAAGTGACAGGCAAGCCAGCGCACACACCTCCACCTGCGCCTCTCATTCCTATCACCGTGCATGGTGAACCATTCTCACGTCTTATTATTGATTGTGTTGGTCCTTTGCCTAGAACCAAACTAGGAAACCAATACTTATTTACTATTATGGACGCTGCAACACGCTATCCCGAAGTTATTCCTATGAGAAAAATTAATGCTCGTGCTATTGTGAGAGCGCTGATGAAATTTTTCTCCCAGGTTGGATTGCCACGAGAGATACAATCAGATCAGGGATCTAATTTCACTTCTAAGATCTTTCGAGAAGCATTATCTCACCTAGGAATAAAGTCTGTACTTTCAACCAGTTATCATCCACAGTCACAAGGTGCTCTAGAGAGATTTCATCAGACATTGAAGTCTATGATGAGAGCTTATTGTGAGCATTTTTCTAGAGACTGGGATGAGGGTATACCTTTTCTGTTCGCTATGAGAGAAAGTGAGCAAGAAAGTCTCGGGTTTAGTCCGTTTGAACTAATATTCGGACACCAAGTGCGTGGTCCTCTCGCAGTGTTAAAAGACGTGTGGACAGGAAAATCAAATCCATCATTGAGTACTTCACCTTCATTAATGCAGCAACATTTGACAGCCGCTAGAGAGCTAGCTTCGAAAAACCTAGTTTCAGCCCAAGCTAGAATGAAGCAACATTATGACAAGCGTGCTGTCTCTCGTTCTTTTAAAGCAGGAGATAAGGTGATGGCTCGGAAATTAGTACCAGGTATGATGGTCCCCTGGAAGTAGTGAAAAAGCTTAGCGACGTAAGTTATTTGGTACGTACGCCTGGGAAAAAGAAATCTAATCATGTGTACCATGTTAACCAGCTTAAGGCATACTACGCTAGTCCTCTACCTACTACTTCTATTCTTCCTAGGACAGAGGAAGAAAACGTCAGTCTACCTGACATCTCTAGAGGTATAGAGGTTCGTTTAGAAAATTCAGTGACTCTACAATCACTAGACGATTTTCTTAGTAACCTTGGGATTGATAAAGCTGGTGATATTAAAAACATGATTTTGCATTTCCCTGAATTGTTCGGTGATGTTCCTAAACGTTGTACTCTGGGTGTACATGACGTTGATGTACAGGGAGCATCACCCATTAAGCAATCACCATATAGGATGAGTCCAACAAAGCATAAAGCATTGAGAAAAGAGGTTGATTTTCTGTTATCTCATGGACTTATTGAGCGCAGAAAAAGTCCATGGGCATCTCCCTGTATTTTAGTGCCTAAACCTGACGGTAGTTTCAGGATGTGCACTGATTACAGGAAAGTGAACTCTGTCACCTTGCCTGATGGTTATCCTCTACCTCGCATTGACGACCTTATTGATCGTGTGTCAGGAGCCCAGTTTGTCAGCCGTTTAGATCTCTTACGAGCCTATTATCAAGTCCCGCTTACTGAACGTGCTCAAGAAATATCTGCTTTTACTGTTCAAGATGGATTGTTTAACTACCCCTTCGGCCTATGTAACGCGGCTTCTTCATTCCAGCGTATAATGAACGAGTTGACCGACAACTTAGAAGGAGTAGAAGCCTACCTTGACGACTTAGTGGTGTACAGTGACGAGTGGGAACAGCACTTGACGCGTCTCAAAGCATTGTTTGAGAGACTGGCGCACTCCAACTTCACTGTTAACTTAGCCAAATGTAGTTTTGGTCAAGCCAAGATTACCTATCTAGGTTTTTGTATCGGCCAAGGTGAGGTTGCTCCTATTGAGGCTAAGGTTCGTGCAATTTCTGAATTTCCAGTGCCACAGGATAGGAAAGGAGTACAGAGATTCCTGGGTATGGCAGGATATTATCGCAGGTTCTGTCCAAACTTTTCTCAGATTGCAGCTCCTCTCACTGAGCGTACTAGTAGCAAAGTTCAGTTCACCTGGACTAGAGATTGTTCAGACTCGTTCAAAAGGTTGAAGCGCTTGCTATCCTCTGCTCCTGTGTTGAAAAGTCCTAATTTCAATCTTCCCTTCTTTTTACATATAGATGCGAGTGGTTATGCAGTGGGTGCTGTGCTGCTTCAACAGTCAACTTCCACTGATATTCTCCATCCTATATGTTACTATTCATCTAAGCTTAAACGACACCAAAAAAATTATGCCACTATTGAGAAAGAGGCTCTAGCTCTTGTGGTGTCCTTGGAACATTTTGACGTGTATTTGGGCACTTCCCCATTTAAAATTAACGTTTTTTCAGACCACAATCCACTCACCTACATAAACACTATGAAAAGTAAAAATGAGGTGGGCCCTCAGAATCCAACCTTATTCTATTAGTATAAAACACATAAGTGGTCATTGTAATGTAATTGCTGACGCTCTGTCTCGTCCTTAATAATTATCAGTTACATTAAATTAACGTAATTTTATGCCCAAATACCTTTTGTTACTTGCTATGTCAAATTCAGTAAAGTAACTTAATCCCTCCAGCCCATATTAACTATATATACTCATGTCTAATTATTATATTTATATATTCACAGTAATGTTGTGTGAGGAGGAGACAAGCTGAGTGTTGAGTGAGTAGTGTGGTGCGGGTGATGTACTGCGTGATGCAACACTGTCCTGCCGCAGACCCCCCCCTCACTACACACCTTAAGCTGTTTCATACTCAGATGTTCATACTGCCTCGCATTCCACAACCACTACTTAAGAGTGGAATGCAGTCTCTACAATGATCGAGCCTCAGTGCCCTCCTTGTCAGCGCTATCCTGTCTCTACACTGATGTACATAACCACGAATATGCAGAGATACGATACTGTGTACTGCCCTAGTACATCCTAGTGACGGACGCTGTGAAATTGTAGAGGTGCTTGGCACAAGAGAGACTCATTAGTATTGATATGAGTAATCAGAAATAATGTGAAAGACATTAATGCAACTCCTAGTGCGACCCTCTGTCGTGTTGGGGGGGGTGTTGCAACCCCTGAATGGGTTACAATGATTATTATGTATATATGTAATGTATATTACCTTTTCATTTAATTTTATATTGCTTATATTTGCGATAATAGCTAAATCGTAAATGTATGACTTTATATTATTACTTGACTGTTATATTGTTATTTAGCTTATGTTGTTAGGATGTATATAAAATGTGCTCAGTTAGTCTTGATTGTCAAACTACTGTAATTATCGCTTGTCGCTCGTTATACTGCCGGCTTCTGAGCTGCAGTTGTACACGTAGCTATCACGTGATCGAGGGGGGGTGTCCTCACCTCTCGTGAAGTTTTCAGTCTGCTCGAGACTCACTTGCTGGTTGGACAGATTGTCTGTCTCATTATTCTTGTTAGTTCTGTAGAACTTTGTTCACAGAACATTGTATAGACTTAGTGATTTTCGAAGTTGTACTGAGGTTGTGTGTCACATAGACACTCTGAACATCTCAGGTCCTTAGCTATAGCTTCTGACCTAATTTTGTACTGGTTCCTGTGTATTGTCACAGTCACAGTTTTTCCTATGCTGAACATAGATTCAGCATTATGGGAGTTTTGTAACTTTTGTGGAGGATCTGCAGATGGTCCCTACTTAGTGTCGTTATATTATTTCCCAGTTCCTGATTCTGTGTCGCAGTCGCTTGATATTGCATTGCTATTGGGCTTAGCATTCTTTGTTGTTCAAGCAGACTGTTCGGGTTGCCAGTCGGTCAAGAAGTTAGTTTATTTGAGGACTTTGTCAGTCACTTGTTTAAGTCTTATTCGAGTCTTGAGACATAGCTAACTACTTAAGAGCACTTACACGCATATACACTTACTTGTACATATTTGTAATATCTTATTAAATGTTAATGTACCTGACGGTACTTAAGAATTATAAATGTGATATGTGCTTTCAGCACAATAATATTGAACTCGATAGATTGATTTTATTTTGATTGCTGTAATTAATTTAATTTGATAATATACCTCTAGACAACTTATAGACTTAATAAATTTATTAAATTTTAATTTCTTTAGTTAGTAGCCTACCAGTTGTAATCCTAAAAAGCTATTGAACCATCCTGAATTTTAATGGATAATTGGACAAGGATACTGACTACTTGTTATGAAAACCCAGTAACAGGCTGGATGCTAGAAGGGCAGTCCTTTCTAGTATTCACTGGAGATCTCTAAGCTTTTAGAATTGCGTTTTTTGTAACACTCAGAGATACGAGTCATGGGTGTCTTTGGGGGAAGCATTAAGCCCATAGGGTTCATAGCACCGAGGGGGAATGTGAGGCAACCAGATTCGATTAAAAAGATCAGGTACAATTCCTTGGATCAAGAGCCCCTCACTGGTATCAAGGAACCTCCCTTGAGGGGAGTTCACAAATCATAGCACAACTCTGCATGACAGTTATCGTACTCATGATGAAATGCTAAATCCTTTAGGGTTATGTAATCCTTTGAGAATTTAAGTCAATCAGGTTTGATTCAAGGAATGGGAGAGTAGCTCCAATATCATGAATCAAAAACCCTTTGCCAGCATCTAAGCACCCTTACTCAAATAATCTGCACATAGAAAAATATGATATTTTGGTCCAACACTAACCCGTCAAAGTTGGACCAAAACACCGTCATATAAGTTTCTTTCTCCTACGTGCAGGTTATTTGTGTATTGTTTCAGTTATGGTATTGCGCATTTTTTATTCTTTCCTCAAGGTCCACCCTTCTGAAGGAACTAGATATTAAAAAAAAAAAAAACATGCAGTTAAACAGTCAGAGAAGCAACACTTGGCTTAATATCACTATCATACCAATTAAGAGGTTTGAAATTAAAATATCACCAGTTCTGGGTAAAATATATTTATTTTAACACAGCATATTTGTAATTTTTAAACACTGGAGAATTACATCATGTCACTCAATTTATCATCTTGCTCTTCCAAACACTAACTTTGCTTTGAGCACTTTTGGAACATGTCTAATGGTTAGGGAAATTCTTTTTCCCCTGGTTAGAACATCCCCAAGCATAGGAGTACACTGTTCAAAATTAAACATATCTTGGGTCACAGTATCTTGTGTGACCTGACTAATGCCATGCAAATAGGAAGTGTACATATCTTCCTTAAGAATGAGGAGACTTCTAGGCTCCAGAAGGAGAGAGCCGATGTTTCGCATGGAAAGGCTTCGTGACTGTTCCATTTCTTCATGTAACTGCAGAGGTGTGTAAAACTCCAGCACTGAGTGACTACCAATATTAATGGTAGTGATGGTTGGGTAGAACATGGGACCATCTACATGGGGCTGAAAAATGAAAAGAATAGAATACAAAGGAGGAACACTGCAGCAGCCTACTGGCCCATACTAGGCAGGTCCTTCTCAACTCAAAACCCAGTGACAAAAATATTTGCCAAACCCATTTTCAGTGTTACCCGGTTCTATGAATCATTCTTTCTAAGATTCATTCTTTAAACTTACTATAAAATAGTCTCTTATTTTATTCCTTCTAATTAGTACTGTAGAATGTTCCATCATTTCTAATTACTGTGGAATGTATGTTTCATTCTCTTTAATTACAGTCCCCTCAAGGGATGTTCCTTGATGCTGGTGAGGGGCTCTTGATCTAGGAAATTGGATCTGTGCTCCAGTTCCCTGAATTGAGCCTGAATACCTTCCATTCCCCCTCCACAGATACTGTATAATCCCTATGGGTTTAGCACTCCTACATGATTACAATAATTTTAATTACAGTACATGTACTGTACTATAGATTACTATCATTATTATTCAATCCATCCTCCAAATTTTTTATCATTCATGGGAATACACATGCTTGAAATGTCCTGAAACTCTATGCACTATCTGGCATTAGCCTTCATTTTTTCAATGTCATTATTATTGCGTAACTATACAGAAATATAAGTTAATATATGAGGCATTTTACGGCAGAAAATAACAAACTTCAAATTCAGACAGTGGAGAAAAGCGCAGTCATGCGGGAGATCGGAGCTATGCAGCTCAAGTTACTATATTTTGTTATAGGGCTCTGAGCCTAACAAAGAAGTGGAAGACAGTATTTACAGTCCCACAAACAACTGAGACACTAAGAAATTTGTTTATTCACTAACTCAGATTTTGGCCATGTTTGTGCTTACTCTACGTTTTGCCATGCAACGTCTCACATGTAATGTAAACAAACTGAAAATAACATATACATGTACCATATTTTCTGGGATATTAAGCGTGCTTTTTTCCCCACAAAAAGTCTTTGAAAATCAGTCTGCTCCTTATACGATCAAGGTCAGGGTCAAAGGTAGGTTTTGGGTTATGTTTTAGCAGTTTTTACTAATGTTACATTACAAATGCGGGACATATTATCATTTCTGGACTATTTCGAGCACACAGAAATGATGAATGTTTCAGCGAGGAGAAGGCTGGAGGCAGTGGAGATGTCATGTCTGAGGGCAATGTGTGGTGTGAATATAATGCAGAGAATTTGTAGTTTGGAAGTTAGGAGGAGGTGCGGGATTACCAAAACTGTTGTCCACAGGGCTGAGGAAGGGTTGTTGAGGTGGTTTGGACATGTAGAGAGAATGGAGCGAAACAGAATGACTTCAAGAGTGTATCAGTCTGTAGTGGAAGGAAGGCGGGGTAGGGGTCGGCCTAGGAAAGGTTGGAGGGAGGGGGTAAAGGAGGTTTTGTGTGCGAGGGGCTTGGACTTCCAGCAGGCATGCATGAGCGTGTTTGATAGGAGTGAATGGAGACAAATGGTTTTTAATACTTGACGTGCTGTTGAAATGTGAGCAAAGTAACATTTATGAAGGGGTTCAGGGAAACCGGCAGGCCGGACTTGAGTCCTGGAGATGGGAAGTACAGTGCCTGCACTCTGAAGGAGGGGTGTTAATGTTGCAGTTTAAAAACTGTAGTGTAAAGCACCCTTCTGGCAAGACAGTGATGGAGTGAATGATGGTGAAAGTTTTTCTTTTTCGGGCCACCCTGCCTTGGTGGGAATCGACCAGTGTGATAATAAAAATAAAATAATATAAATATAGGTAGTAGGTTGGTAGACAGCAACCACCCAGGGAAGTACTACCGTCCTGCCAAATGACTGTGAAACAAAAACCTGTAACTGTTTTGCATGATGGTAGGATTGCTGGTTTCTTTTTCTGTCTCATAAACACGCTAGATAACAGGGATATCTTGCTTCTCCTACTTACACTTTGGTCACACTTCACAGACACGCACATGCATATATATATATACATACATCTAGGTTTTTCTCCTTTTTCTAAATAGCTCTTGTTCTTTTTATTTCTTCTATTGTCCATGGGGAAGTGGAAAAGAATCTTTCCTCCGTAAGCCATGCGTGTCGTATGAGGCGACTAAAATGCCGGGAGCAATGGGCTAGTAACCCCTTCTCCTGTATACATTTACTAAAAAAGAGAAGAAGAAAAACTTTATAAAACTGGGATGCTTAAATGTGCGTGGATGTAGTGCGGATGACAAGAAACAGATGATTGCTGATGTTATGAATGAAAAGAAGTTGGATGTCCTGGCTCTAAGCGAAACAAAGCTGAAGGGGGTAGGAGAGTTTCAGTGGGGGGAAATAAATGGGATTAAATCTGGAGTATCTGAGAGAGTTAGAGCAAAGGAAGGGGTAGCAGTAATGTTAAATGATCAGTTATGGAAGGAGAAAAGAGAATATGAATGTGTAAATTCAAGAATTATGTGGATTAAAGTAAAGGTTGGATGCGAGAAGTGGGTCATAATAAGCGTGTATGCACCTGGAGAAGAGAGGAATGCAGAGGAGAGAGAGAGATTTTGGGAGATGTTAAGTAAATGTATAGGAGCCTTTGAACCAAGTGAGAGAGTAATTGTGGTAGGGGACCTGAATGCTAAAGTAGGAGAAACTTTTAGAGAGGGTGTGGTAGGTAAGTTTGGGGTGCCAGGTGTAAATGATAATGGGAGCCCTTTGATTGAACTTTGTATAGAAAGGGGTTTAGTTATAGGTAATACATATTTTAAGAAAAAGAGGATAAATAAGTATACACGATATGATGTAGGGCGAAATGACAGTAGTTTGTTGGATTATGTATTGGTAGATAAAAGACTGTTGAGTAGACTTCAGGATGTACATGTTTATAGAGGGGCCACAGATATATCAGATCACTTTCTAGTTGTAGCTACACTGAGAGTAAAAGGTAGATGGGATACAAGGAGAATAGAAGCATCAGGGAAGAGAGAGGTGAAGGTTTATAAACTAAAAGAGGAGGCAGTTAGGGTAAGATATAAACAGCTATTGGAGGATAGATGGGCTAATGAGAGCATAGGCAATGGGGTCGAAGAGGTATGGGGTAGGATTAAAAATGTAGTGTTAGAGTGTTCAGCAGAAGTTTGTGGTTACAGGAAAGTGGGTGCAGGAGGGAAGAGGAGCGATTGGTGGAATGATGATGTAAAGAGAGTAGTAAGGGAGAAAAAGTTAGCATATGAGAAGTTTTTACAAAGTAGAAGTGATGCAAGGAGGGAAGAGTATATGGAGAAAAAGAGAGAGGTTAAGAGAGTGGTGAAGCAATGTAAAAAGAGAGCAAATGAGAGAGTGGGTGAGATGTTATCAACAAATTTTGTTGAAAATAAGAAAAAGTTTTGGAGTGAGATTAACAAGTTAAGAAAGCCTAGAGAACAAATGGATTTGTCAGTTAAAAATAGGAGAGGAGAGTTATTAAATGGAGAGTTAGAGGTATTGGGAAGATGGAGGGAATATTTTGAGGAATTGTTAAATGTTGATGAAGATAGGGAAGCTGTGATTTCGTGTATAGGGCAAGGAGGAATAACATCTTGTAGGAGTGAGGAAGAGCCAGTTGTGAGTGTGGGGCAAGTTCGTGAGGCAGTAGGTAAAATGAAAGGGGGTAAGGCAGCCGGGATTGATGGGATAAAGATAGAAATGTTAAAAGCAGGTGGGGATATAGTTTTGGAGTGGTTGGTGCAATTATTTAATAAATGTATGGAAGAGGGTAAGGTACCTAGGGATTGGCAGAGAGCATGCATAGTTCCTTTGTATAAAGGCAAAGGGGATAAAAGAGAGTGCAAAAATTATAGGGGGATAAGTCTGTTGAGTGTACCTGGTAAAGTGTATGGTAGAGTTATAATTGAAAGAATTAAGAGTAAGACGGAGAATAGGATAGCAGATGAACAAGGAGGCTTTAGGAAAGGTAGGGGGTGTGTGGACCAGGTGTTTACAGTGAAACATATAAGTGAACAGTATTTAGATAAGGCTAAAGAGGTCTTTGTGGCATTTATGGATTTGGAAAAGGCGTATGACAGGGTGGATAGGGGGGCAATGTGGCAGATGTTGCAAGTGTATGGTGTAGGAGGTAGGTTACTGAAAGCAGTGAAGAGTTTTTACGAGGATAGTGAGGCTCAAGTTAGAGTATGTAGGAAAGAGGGAAATTTTTTCCCAGTAAAAGTAGGCCTTAGACAAGGATGTGTGATGTCACCGTGGTTGTTTAATATATTTATAGATGGGGTTGTAAGAGAAGTAAATGCGAGGGTCTTGGCAAGAGGCGTGGAGTTAAAAGATAAAGAATCACACACAAAGTGGGAGTTGTCACAGCTGCTCTTTGCTGATGACACTGTGCTGATGAATGTTGCAGCGAGGAGAAGGCTGGAGGCAGTGGAGATGTCATGTCTGAGGGCAATGTGTGGTGTGAATATAATGCAGAGAATTTGTAGTTTGGAAGTTAGGAGGAGGTGCGGGATTACCAAAACTGTTGTCCACAGGGCTGAGGAAGGGTTGTTGAGGTGGTTTGGACATGTAGAGAGAATGGAGCAAAACAGAATGACTTCAAGAGTGTATCAGTCTGTAGTGGAAGGAAGGCGGGGTAGGGGTCGGCCTAGGAAAGGTTGGAGGGAGGGGGTAAAGGAGGTTTTGTGTGCGAGGGGCTTGGACTTCCAGCAGGCATGCATGAGCGTGTTTGATAGGAGTGAATGGAGACAAATGGTTTTTAATACTTGACGTGCTGTTGAAATGTGAGCAAAGTAACATTTATGAAGGGGTTCAGGGAAACCGGCAGGCCGGACTTGAGTCCTGGAGATGGGAAGTACAGTGCCTGCACTCTGAAGGAGGGGTGTTAATGTTGCAGTTTAAAAACTGTAGTGTAAAGCACCCTTCTGGCAAGACAGTGATGGAGTGAATGATGGTGAAAGTTTTTCTTTTTCGGGCCACCCTGCCTTGGTGGGAATCGACCAGTGTGATAATAAAAATAAAATAATATAAATGCATAACGGAAAATTTGTGTGAAACTCGGTGCCCTAATTGTAGAACAGAAAGTATTATTATAATCATGGTAAGTGCTAAACCCACAGCAGTCATAAAGCACCTGGGAAATAGGGGGTAATTAAGTTTGATCCAAGGAAGGTAGCTTCAATTTCTCTGAGCAAGAGCTCTTCAGCATCATGGGCACATTACTGTGAATGTATAGGATAATTCTAAACTAAATTAATGAAAATTTCTGTAAATTCTGAATCTAAAAGTAACAGCATTTTAATATGTATTGGCAGAGATAATTTAAAAAAATTCATGCACTACATATCCTCTACAATCATTTATGTCTACTCCAAGGATTTGGCTAAATTTAATTTTTTTTAGGTTTATTTCTAAAATTAAAATGAAATTTTAAAACTGTTGAGGAAAATGCTTTATAAAGCTCAACAGTGTAAAGTAAAAATGATAAAGAATTAATGCATTCATTTGAAAAGTAACAAAAATAACTGTAGAGAAAGTGTTGGTAATACAGTACCATTATACCCTGGCCAGGGAGGTACTCATTCACAAGTACATGGTTTGGTATCTTGTCTTCAAAGGCTCTTAGTGTAGTTATCTTGTCCATCTGCTCCTGTAACCACTGAAAAATGAATAGATTAATATGTATGTACTATATATACAATTCTGTATAAGAATAAAAGTTTAATTTTTTAAACTCAACAGCTGTCTAAATTATTGTATTCGCAAGAGAAGCACTAATTCCAGGTGGCAACATAGTTTAAAACATTAAGTGCACAAACTGAATGAGTAGCATGTGAAAAATATAATCTCTTACAATAGCTATAGGAAATTATTAACACCAAAAAATACTCTCTGGTTCATTAAAAGAGTACAAGTGAACAATACACTTGTTTGTTGCATTTATGGATTTAAAAAGACTTTAGGATGAACAGGGAAGCAATGTGGCAGGAATTCCAAATGCATGAAGTAGGTGGTGAAGGAGGGGTTTGTGAGATGGTTTGATAATTTAGGACAGTAGGACAGCCTGACCAAAATTGTGTACAAATCCGGGGTAGATGGAAGATGTAGGCCTGTAGAATAGGTCATAGGGAGGGTGTGAAAGTTTTAAGTGGTAGAGACTTGAGCATCCAAGTAGGCATGAGTGAGTCTGTTAGACCGAAGTGAGTGGAGATGAGAGATTTTGGGATTTAACATGATGCTATCATTATCAGGGTAAGATATATGAAGAGATTAAGGGGAAACTGATCAGTCAGATCTCAGTTCTAGATGTATGCTGAACAGTAAGTGCACTCTGAAAGAAGGATCAAGAAGTTACAATTGAGGTCATTTGAATAGTTTCATGCACTTCTGGCAAGACAGCAAAAAATGGCTAAGGGGATGAAAAAAAAAAGTTTTTGCATCAACTGCAAACACATAAAAGTTGATCAACTCTGATGGGTCATTTACATATTCAGCATCAGTAAAAATAGCGTCAATCTAGTTTTGATGTACAAAATATATTTGTGTGTGTTCATAGTTTAATACTCACAGATGGAATAGGCTCTTCAACCATTCCTTTAGGGTGAGGCAGTCCTCCCCAGTTCTGCAGCCGTCGGTGTGCAAGTTCCTTCCATTTGGGCTTGGGAGCTGCATAAATTTGCTGCATAAGATATTCCTCCTCATTTTGTGTGATGAAATTTGGGATGTAATATGCAGCAGCTGGAGCCTGATTAAGCAGAAACTGTATCAAAACTCTTACATATAACATAGAAATAGGTTCATTCTATTGAAGAAATCTGCAACTCATCTAGGATATCCTTACTGTAGTTAAACTGTGAAATTGTAGTTAAACTATGTGATGCAGTTAAACTGTGAAATGGATTTAAAGTCCATTCCAGTTTACAAAGTTTGATTAATAAATTTCTCACTAAATTTAACTTTTGTTTAACTTACCCTTTGCTGTTATGACAGTTAACTAAATCCTGCAAAACCATAGAAAAAGTTACTACACTTTATTTAACATGGCTATAATTTACAAAAGTAGCAAAAATAGCTATAAAAATATACACTATAAATAATTTAACTGACAATGGGATATTTATACTGCATCTTTATTTAGCACCTGATGCCAAGTGACTTTCTAATGCAGTGGTATTACACTTTTTTTTTTTTCACAAAATTTCCAGTATAACAGTAATATTTTGTGAAGGGATTCAGAAAAACCAGTTAGCTGGATTTGAGTCCTGGAGGCAGAAAGTACAATGCCTGCACTTTAAATGAGGGTTGGGGATATTGGCTGTTTGGGCACCTCAACAAAGACAATGATTATGTGTGAATGATGGCGAAAGTGTTGAATGATGGTGAAAGTGTTGAATGATGGTGAAAGTGTTGAATGATCATGAAAGTGTTGAATGATGGTGAAAGTGTTGAATGATGGTGAAAGTGTTGAATGATGGTGAAAGCGTTGAATGATGGTGAAAGCGTTATTCTTTTTTAGGTCACTCTGCTTCAGTGGGAGACAGTTAGCATGTAGAAAAAAAAAACAGTAACACAAAACTAACAATGTGGATTAGAAAAGGAAAAATATGTTGCATTGTGTGTGAGCACTACTCCGCTATGACTTAAAATTAAAGTTACAGTGGTACCCTGAATTTCAAACAGCTCCCAACTCGACCAATTATGTAAGTATATTATTGTAAGTGCTTTTGTAAGTGTATTTTTGGGGGGTCTGAAACAGACTAATCTAATTTACATTATTCCTTAAGGGAACAAATTCATTCGGTAACGGCACTTGAACAGCCTTCTGGAACGAAGAAAGTTCAAAACTTGGGGTACCACTGTATTTCAGTAAAAGTAGATAATTTAAGTTCATGAATTTGGAAGACTGCAAATCTGAAAGTTTGACTATATTATACTGTAGTAATCCAGACTATATTTTCTTGTGACTGGTCAATTTTTTTTTAGTTGACATACAAGAAATTAAAATGATAGCTGCAATAACAACCGGAGTGATCAAATCTATTCTCATTATTCGTCATTTGCCAAATAGTCCTCCATTTCTTAAATCAGTACAGTACTGGTATAGCCACCCTTCAAGGGCAGTAAGGGCTCTTGATTCGGATCAAGCCTCATTAATTCACATTTTTCCAGGCACTTAACGGGTTTAGTGCTTCTTTGTGAATACGTATAAGAATAACAGCTCTAGTTAGTACTGAATACAATAGTGCTAAAGTTAAAACAGCAATCCAATACTGTACTGTACTCACATTCTGTACTCTATACTCCTTGTAACACATTATGGGGAAATCTTTATAGTGCGTCTGAGGAAAGAAAGGATGATATTAATAGTGATAAAACTTGAGTCATTATTATAATTGCTATAAGCAAGTCACTTACGTTTGTTAGGTTTAAAGCCTGCCCACTTAGGTTTATTATGTTTAAAGCCTGTCCACTTAAGTGTATTAGGTTTAAAGCCTGTCCACTTAAGTTTATTAGGTTTAAAGCCTGTCCACTTAAGTTTATTAGGTTTAAAGCCTGTCACCCACACAGAAATTATTAAAGTCACAACCTATCCAGACATTATTAATAATAAAACTAACTACAGCATAGTAATATGTAAATAAAGAACAAGAAGAGAAATATTAGAAAATAATGTTGTAGAGGTTTGAGTGAAGCTCATGGTAGAACTTTAAGTTATACCATGAATTAAGGAAAGATCCTGGACTTCACCTTACAAAACAAGGCAAATGTGATAGTAATTATGGACAAGGTAGATTATAGTGGAAAAATAACCATGTTATCAGAAGACGGGGAAACTTATGTGCTTCTTAAGTGTACCTGTATCTAAATAAACTTAATTACTAATCTCCCTGGAGGGGTACAGTGTCTACACTGCATCAAGTCTATCTCTGCCATAAATATTGTAAAAAACTGTTAGTATACATAATGGAAATAAGTCATATTGACACTGTTGGGTTAACGTATGTTAAATGTAAATAATTTAGCAAAATGTACGCCAACATTTATCCTCAGAATAAAGACAGAGAAAGAATACATTGATGACTTTGCAAGGTTATTTGTAATGTTAAACTCGTAGGAGTCACACACTGCCTGTGGAATGGGAGGTAATCAGCTTCAAGGGAAGATAAAATAGCTCTACCTCCTTGGATCATGAACCCTCTTTAATTATTATTATTATAATCAAAAAGAAGCGCTAAGCCACAAGGACTATACAGATAAACCTTTAAGTATTTGTCCTGAATAAAGCATCACGTGATAACACGGTATACATTCACTACATATACATGGATACAGTGAGTTATGGATATTAACTTTAGATACAAAGAAGGACAATCTGCATATTTAAAGAAAAAAACGAGAGCTAAACCCTGTGTTCACAGAGCACTACAATATTAACAGTGTGTTGTTGTTGATGGGGTTTATAGGGCCACTGGCAGCTTACGCCAATATTAACAAGGAATGTGTTAACCTCTTGTTGGTTTATAGGGCCACTGGCAGCTAAGACCGTATTGAACCCCGCTTCACATTTAACCTGTGAAGGAAGTTTTTTCAGGTACAGTGAAGGAAGTAAATAAGTTTATTTAGGCACAGGTACAAATAAGTATAATTATCATACATAGTGTAAATTACATAGGGTAACCCAAGAAAGTCAGTGTTCAAAGAGACCTATATCAATATCACTATCCACTTCTTCATTCCTTCTCCCTTACTCGGGTCTCTGCCCTTCTGTCGTATATATACTGGCTCTTTTACCTTCCTGTAAAGATGAAATGCTTATAATCGTAACCATAATTTTTAAAAGGACGGAGGGGTAAGCCAGCAGAAGGCCTCCGTCAGGTGACCAAAAGCTTCATCTGTGGGTCATCAAACGACTAAGACCCGCGTCAGGAAACACTTTTCTTGTTTCCTGACATACTTTACTTAACCTAACCTTCGTGTGTTGGTGTGTGACTAATTAATGATCCAAGTTGGACTGAAACGCAGTTATAAGTTCTTTTCTCCTATGTGAGAATTATTTGTGGAATATCAGTTTTTACAGTCATTCAGTGTATATACACTGAACGTACTTTAATCATTATATTAACAATTAAAATATTTTTTATTTGTGTTCTGTGGTTATTGAGACAGACACTGATAACTGGTAGATTTTTAACTTAATAAACCAACCTAGGTTATAACAACCTGGGTTAATTATAAATATTATACTATATATGTAAATCCTTGACACTTGCATCCCCTCAAGGCCATTACAAAAATGTAAGCTTATGCCTGAAACTTTAAAAGAAATGAGTATTAGGTCCTCATGAGTCCTTGCAACAAAAGATAACATACCTCCTAGAGCCTTATGAAAATTTATAACCCGTGGTTTGGTAGGGAACACTCTCGCCTCACACACACTGAGTGTCCAGGGTTCAATCCCCGGCACGGGTAGAATTGTTGGACATGCTTCCTTACACGTGCTGTCCCTGTTAACCTAGCAGCAAGTAGGTACCTGGGTGTTAGTCACCTTACATCTGCTGTCCCTGTTCACCTAGCAATAAGGAGGTACCTGGTGTTATTCACCTTACATCTGCCGTCCCAGTTCACCTAGCAGTAAATAGGTACCCGGGTGTTAGCCACTTTACACCTGCTCTTGTTCATCTAGCATTAAATAGGTACTACCTGGTGTTAGTCACCTTACACCTGTTGTCCCTGCTCATCTAACAGTAAATTGGTACCTAAGTGTTAGTGGACTGGTGTGAGTCGCATTCTGGAGCACAAGATTGAAGATCACAGTGGAAGTAAGACAGTCCCTCGATGAAGCACCGACTTTCTTGGTTATCCTGGGTGGACAACCCTCTAGGTTAAAAACCCGAACATATCATATCTTATCTTAACGATAAGTAGCTCGGCAGTTATGGAGAGGACTTTAGTGGTGGCATCGGTGGAGTGTAGACATGCTTCCTGAGCGAGACGCCTGGTTTTGCCGGTGTTCAGGTGTCAGTAAGTAATTAAGTTTATTTAGGTACGGGTACCTCTAAGTACAGTCATGTACAGTTATCATTCATAGTTTAACATATGAGTAAATCACCTAAGAATTTCATGTTCCTGTTTCTCTTTTCAAAGGAAACTTTATTAACAAAAAGGAAACTTTGTTTTCTTTCTAGTTTCCACCCATAATTGGGAACATATTTTTCCCGGACTCGTAGGAGGCGGGACTTTAAATGACACACCGTGGTGAACCCTTACACCCAACAACAATACTCTAGAGCCTCATGAACCCTTACACCCAACAAAAATAAACCATACCATGATGAACCCTTACATCCAACAATAACAAGACCACTAGTGATGGGAGGGGTGATAGAGTGGTAGAGATGGCAAGTTATAACACCTCCATCACTCCCTGGAGATACCAACCATCACACTTATCATCTCATGGTATTTAAACATTCATATAAAGTCTTCCTCTTTCTTGTGACACGTAACTGGGAACTTTTTTTTAGTGGGGGAAGGATGTTGGTTGTTAAACTTGGGTTTTTCTTATAATAAGAATAATAATATAAAGAACAGTATTATTAATAAGAAGAAAAATGTTAATAAGAAATAAATAATAATAATAATCTTTATTTTCATAAGTATATGATACAACTTATACAGACCATAGTTGACATCAATGACATATTACTATATAGAAAGCCGCTTGTTATGCTGAGTATTTCCCGCAAATTAGGTCAGTTTTGTCCCAGGATGCGACCCACACCAGTCCACTAACACCCAGGTACCTATTTTATACTGATGGGCGAACATAGACAACCAGTGTAAAGAAACACGCCTGTCGTGTGGGGTTCGGTAAGGAGATAAGAGGGTTGAAGGTAGACACACTTGTTGGATGGTAACGCTATATTGTCAGACTGTGGTAATGGGAGATGGAGGGAGCCCAGCCTGCCGTGTTCTGCCTTCTATGCCTATGCGTCGACTGAGGCCGAGGTAGCTCGTCTCACTCGCTCGCTGCATCCCGTGATGTCATACAGTCACAGGCCTAAGGGATCTTCTATATAAACACATGGATGGTACTATAATGCTCATCTAATCTATGCATACAACACATGTAAAGGAGGATCAGCAACTATGCTGACAGCTCGGTCATGTTACGTATGTCGTCCCGACATACACTACTATGCTATAGGCTGAACAGACAGGTGGTTCTGGGCTGATTCTATACAATAACAAATTCATATATAACTTAGAACTAATGGATTGTATCATAATGGATGTTAACAAAATGAGTTTTACGTAATGGGTGTTAACGTAATCACTTAACATAATGAGTTTCAATGTAATGCATTACAAACTATAAGAACAAATCATTGTACAATATGGGATGGAATTGAACCCTCTTATCTCCTTACTGAACCCCACACGACACGCCCACTGTTTCTACCCTCGCCAGGAATCGAACCCGGACCCTCACCTTGTGAAGTGAGAGCTTTAGCCACCAGGCCATGGGGCACCATGGAAAGGTCTTGGTTATGCAGAGCATTTTAGGTTATAGCATCAATTAGTTTGCCCAAAATGCATTGCATATTAATGGCTTTTTTTCATGCCTAACTTGTTTTATTACACATTAACCACATTATTTTTGTATCACATGAAAAGAAAGAAAAAATTTAATTTGAATCAATGGACAGCAAAAACATGAGTGACATCCTCCAACTCACCAGATTCTAACATATACTCACCGTGAATGCAGAAAAGAGATATATACAGGTATTAGGACATTTAAAAATGGCAGTTATTTCTCCCACCAGGGGGCTTCCTCAGTCCACTGACTGAGAAATCCTCTAGTAGGCAAAATGTGTCTTAAAAAATGACATAATACTTGCATGGTATCATACTACTCTTATGCATGACATTATTAATACCTTACAAGGACACCAATGGAAATAAGTCGCTTTATCTGACTCGGGTTTCCCTAGGTAATCTACACATATGATGCTATGTATGATAATTTATGTATACCTATACCTCCATGAACTTACTTAAATGTTTTTCTGACACAGTTGTTGGTGTTAAGTACTCTACACTTTTGCTGCAGTGACACTCCTCTCTTTAATAAGTAACATTGGTTTGCTTCACCAGCTACAATTACCATCTTTTCAGTCCATAATCTTCCCTTGACACCTCCGTCTCTTTCCCTCCCATTCATCTCTTTACCCTCTGCTGTATAGCATTCTGTCATCCATAAAGTTTTAGTATTTTCAGTGAAAATATGTAATAATAATCTGAAATATACCTAATTGACAAAGAATCACATCAGCATTAGTCTTTTTTTCAAGTTAAGAAATTCAATAATGTACCATACTTTTAGGTGGATATTATGATGATTAACATAATTTTCACTTAAAAGTATAATATACAATAGAACCCCCGTATCCGCAGATTTGATTTCCATGGTTTCACTTATCCTTGGTTTACCGTGGCCCGAAAATAACCCTTAATTTTGCTTAATGACACCGAAGTGCAAAAGTAGTGATGGTGGCAGTTCCTCAAAGCCTCAGAGAAGTCATGAAGTGTTTCCTATCACCGAGTGTTAATTCTCCACTTAATGTGCATAATTTATCGATTAAACTTTATCATAGATATGTATGTAAACAAAAATCAGATTATATATAGGGTTTGCTACTATCTGTGGTTTTGGGTATCCATTGTAGGTCTTGGAATATATTACCCATGAATACAGGGAAGTACCGTATTATTGGTATTTGATATGTTATGATGATTAGCATATACATGTAATTTACAGCATTCACCAAAAAATAATGTATTCTGCAAATTTGTGCTTCTGTGACTTTTCTAGATACCATAATAGAACTATGGGAAAAGCAACCTCAATATATTAGCTACCATTTTTGAAGACTGAAAAGTTTACATTACTGTAATTTAAATTATATATATATCTTTCCATTTTTACAGATCACTGTCAACCACGTAAGGTGCTGAGATTAGCAGCTGTGCCATATTTATTCACTTGTTCCCAATCTGATGCTGAGGCCACAGAACTAGACGATTGTACTGGAGTAGGGGACACTGCTCATGGTGAACTGGCTTCTTATTGTGAAAGTACAGCAATTATATCTGAACTTAATAAATCTAATAATTTGGAGAAGGAAAGATCAAAAGATGTATCAAAAAGGAGAATAAACTATAAAAATGAAGCCATAATAGGAATGCTAAAACAAGATTGGGAGGCCTCAGGAGGGGTTCTGCAACAAGATGAAGTCTTCACATCTGAAGATACAGAGAATGACGAGCTTCCCAATACCAAAACTAAAAGAAAAGCTACTGTACAGGATAAGTTGATGGATGGGACACAGTATATGGCCAAAGCCTTGGCAAATTCCCAGGACCAGGAAGAACCTTTCACTGTCAAATGGCATACCAAAACAAGAGTCACGAGAGGTAATATCAGAAAGCAAGACGATCTACTCATAGCAGGAGCTGCTAGTAGCAAGCAGAGAAGTCAGGTAAAATTTGTCAAATGGATGTCTTGTGAGTGTGTATTTCTTGTGAAGCAAAGAAGTATGGTAAATTAAAATGGTTTCTTTTTATTAATATATGCTGTAAAGAGTTTTTATGAGGATAGTGAGGCTCAGGTTAGGGTGTGTAGAAGAGAGGGAGACAACTTCCCGGTAAAAGTAGGTCTTAGACAGGGATGTGTAATGTCACCATGGTTGTTTAATATATTTATAGAGGGGGTTGTAAAAGAAGTAAATGCTAGGGTGTTGGGGAGAGGGGTGGGATTGAATTATCGGGAATCAAATAAAAAATGGGAATTGATACAGGTACTTTTTGCTAGTGATACTGTGCTTATGAGAGATTCTAAAGAAAAGTTGCAAAGGTTAGTGGATGAGTTTGGGAGAGTGTAAAGGTAGAAAGTTGAAAGTGAACATAGAAAAGAGTAAGGTGATGAGGGTAACAAATGACTTGGATAAAGAAAAATTGGATATCAAATTGGAGAGGAGTATGGAAGAAGTGAATGTTTTCAGATATTTGGGAGTTGACGTGTCAGCGGATGGATTTATGAAGGATGAGGTTAACCATAGAATTGATGAAGAAAAAAAGGTGAGTGGTGCATTGAGGTATATGTGGAAACAAAGAAGGGAATGTATGAAAGTAGAGTGGTACCAACACTCTTATATGGGTGTGAAGCTTGGGTTGTAAATGCTGCAGCGAGGAGGCGGTGGAGATGTCCTGTCTAAGGGCAATGTGTGGTGTAAATATTTTGCAGAGAATTCAAAGTGTGGAAATTAGGAGAAGGTGTGGAGTTAATAAAAGTATTAGTCAGTGGGCTGAAGAGGGGTTGTTGAGGTGGTTTGGTCATTTAGAGAGAATGGATCAAAGTAGAATGACATGGAGAACGTATAAATCTGTAGGGGAAGGAAGGCGGGGTAGGGGTCATCCTCAAAAAGGTTGGAGGGAGGGGGTAAAGGAGGTTTTGTGGACGAGGGGCTTGGACTTCCAGCAAGCGTGCATGAGCATGTTAGATAGGAGTGAATGGAGACGAACGGTATTTGGGACCTTATGAGAGGTTGGAGTGTGAGCAGGGTAATATTTAGTGAAGGGATCCAGGGAAACCAGTTATTTTGATATAGTCAGACTTGAGTCCTGGAAATGGGAAGTACAATGCCTGCACTTTAAAGGAGGGGTTCGGGATATTGGCAGTTTAGAGGGATATGTTGTGTATCTTTATACGTATGTTTCTAAACTGTTGTATTCTGAGCACCTCTGCAAAAACAATGATTATGTGTGAGTGTGGTGAAAGTGTTGAAGGATGATGAAAGTGTTTTCTTTTTGGAGATTTTCTTTCTTTTTGGATCACCCTGCCTTGGTGGGAGATGGCCGACTTGTTAAAAAAAAATCTGAATGATGTAAATAAAATATGTTTTTTACTAATCTATTTACAATGATCTCAGTAAAACGTGTTTTATTGCTAATCTATTTCCAATGATGTAAATAAAACCTGTTTTTAGAAATGGATGTCTTGTGAGTGTGTATTTCTTGTTTGCTTGTTTATATTGTTTTGCAAACATTATTACTGTCTTTTTATTACAGTAAACTACAGTATTTGTAAGTACAGGAGCAGGATTATGCTTATGGTGTCCAGTCTTCAGTGTTTAATGTGTCAATTTTTTTTTAAAGTTTCCAGTAGTTGTAGCACTACTGCTTTCAGGGTCCATTTCCAGCAGTCTGCTATAATATTCATGAAGAAAACATTTCATTCTGTAACCTTTTAGCCCCTTTGATTTTTGTTAGATAATAATTACAGAATTGTCTCTTGTTCTTCCTGTTGAAGGTGCTAAAATATAAATTTTCTCATATCCTTTCATGATATGGTTATTTTGTCTTCTTTTTTCCTTCTGTCAGCCAACCTGGGCATTTTTGGTGTTTTTTACCATTCTCTGTGACTTGTACATTTAGTGGATATACTGGTGATTCAATGTATCTAATTAATTTGTATTCCTCAAGTTGACAACACATCATTACAGTACATATTTCACATATGACATTTATGTTATCGCTGATCCTTAATGCAGTGAAAGTCTTAATCTGTCTTTCACTCAGCTATACCGCACCGCACTTTTGGCTTTTTTACGCCTCTGACAAATGCACCAATTTTGTTTCAGCACCAGTGTCCTTTTTAAATATTTTCTAAGAGGATAACGGGTATATTTAAAAGGTACTTAATACAGCCTGCATTTTCAGTAATTCCAAATGCATGTAAAAGGCTTTGGAAAATGTTGTGTCTGGCAAGACAGTGATAGTGTGAATAATGGTGAAAGTGTTTCTTTTTCTGGTCTCCCTACTTTGTTGGGAGATGGCCAGTGTGTTAAAAATCATAAAAATATGGTGAAGATGTTGCAGTGGAGAGTAATATGAATTGTGATGTGAACACAGTTGTGAAAAAACAGCAGTTGAATGAATCATGGGAAATGTTTTTTTCTTTGGGTCACCATGCCTTGGTGAGAGACAGCCACTGAGGTACAAAAAATACATAAATGCAAAAAGGTAAAAGTTACTGCCATCAGTATTATGAAGAAAATATTATTCCACCCCTCAGAAAGTTAGATAAAATATTCAGCAAGAACCCTCTTATTAAGGACAGGTATTAATCAGTCAGTTTTATTCTACTAAACTTTAATAATCAAGAATATTATTTGTCCTTATTGTTGTGGCTTTGACCATTGTTGTGCTAGATAACTACTATACTTAAAATGTTCTTATTCTTTCACTTACAACAGGTATCCACTGACACTGAAGAAATCAACAAGCAATCACCTCATTCCCAAAAATGTGATGGTATGTACATGGAAGGCAAATATTTATAGACTTACCCACAAATTGGAAATGAAAATTAGAGGACTACTCAGTGTGATTTGGACCATTATCAGGTTGTGACTTGTAGGTGATAACCACACAAACAGTAATTAGATATCTTATTTAAGATACTGTTTTGCATGCACTACAGGTAAAGCAGTATCTTAATTCCTATTAATATTAATTATCTTAGAAGTATCTTAAATAAGATACCTAATTCCTATTAATATCATTTACTCGACTTTCAAAAAAAATAAAAATACGAAAATACTACAATCCTGTGTAGATATTAAGTCTGGTCTAGGTTGTGCCCAAAATGCTGTGCATCCTATGGGCCTTCAGATTACTATATGTTTTGTATGTGGTAATTTGAACTAAGATTGTATTCTACTTGAAAAAAATCTGCCATGTAGGCTTGTATCTTTATCAACTACAATTTGTGTGTAGTCCCACACCAACTATAATTACTTGATAATAGATCAGGATGATTCATTTTCATTTTGGAAGTTATGAATTGTTCCATTCATGATAATGTGACTTTTATTCTTGAGGCTAATCATTGTTGAACATTAACTCTTAATTTCAGATACACAGTTGTCTATGAGAATTTTTATTTTGAATTACCAGATACTTTCAATATTGTATTATCTAAGTACAAGAGGCCACTGCATTTTTGGCTCCCTATTTTTGAAGTCCCACTATTTTGGTAGTTTTCAATTAAGCCATTGTTCATTATGTTCAGTGCTTTTATTGTTTTTCCACTGTTATTGCCATTTTTGTACAATAGTTCCATAAGAGAAGGATTACCCACACTGTATTTTAAGGTAAGCATTATATGTACTGTGTATTTATTTTACTTTATTAACTTTTTTTTATGTCTAGCCATATTGAGTACCTAATATACAATAGTGTTAACATGTTATCAAACGTTTTAGATGTGCGTATTTGAAAAAAAAAAAAAAACGGCTCTTTTTCCACCCACCTGCAATTTTCACTTGTCATTTGGGGTCGTGAATTTTTGAGTCATAAGAACAGTGCTCTCCTGTATTCTTATTCTAATGTACCTTGTTAGGATTTGAGTCATTCTCACCAATCCTTTCTGATGTCTTTTCATACATAGCATTCTTGAATTTTTCTGATTTGTTCGATATGAGGCATTGTATCTTTGTTTCCTCAGAGACTGCTATATATATGTGTTGTAATATATTTTGCCTTCAAATATATCTGGAAAAATACGAAGTATATACAGTGGTACCTTGGGATACGAACAGCTCAAAACTCGAACATTTATGTAAGTGCTTTTGTATGTGCATTTTTGGGGGTCTGAGACGGATTAATTTAATTTACATTATACCTTATGGGAACAAATTCGTTCGGTATCGGCACTCGAACAGCCTTCTGGAACGAATTAAGTTCGTATCCCGAGGTACCACTGTGCAGTGTACAAAAAAATGGGTTGCTTTTTTTCCTTCAGAATTTTTTCCTTGTTATTTACAAAAGCCAACTAAATTCAACATGTGGTTACTTAACAGATGCTTCTGATGATGAAAATGATTTGGACAACAATATGAACAGTGATTCCGAAGACCTCGATGATCCTGACTCACTAGGGGAAGAATCGTCAAGCGAGGGAACCTTCAACAGAATTCCAATAGAGAAATCGGGAACGTCCTCAGAAGGCACAGGTATGATTCTACATATTAATTGCATAATTCTCAGACATTTCCAAATATGCTTTTACAGTATATTTTTGTAATAGCTGTTTCTTTGTGCATCATATATGTCTTTTTTCAAATGGTTATATAGTATACTATGATTAACTGTATGGCAGTTGTACTGTACAGGACAATATTTGTTGCCCAAAATCTTGAATCTTTTTTTATTTTTTTTATTATCACACTGGCCGATTCCCACCAAGGCAGGGTGGCCCGAAAAAGAAAAACTTTCACCATCATTCACTCCATCACTGTCTTGCCAGAAGGGTGCTTTACACTACAGTTTTTAAACTGCAACATTAACACCCCTCCTTCAGAGTGCAGGCACTGTACTTCCCATCTCCAGGACTCAAGTCCGGCCTGCCGGTTTCCCTGAACCCCTTCATAAATGTTACTTTGCTCACACTCCAACAGCACGTCAAGTATTAAAAACCATTTGTCTCCATTCACTCCTATCAAACACGCTCACGCATGCCTGCTGGAAGTCCAAGCCCCTCGCACACAAAACCTCCTTTACCCCCTCTCTCCAACCTTTCCTAGGCCGACCCCTACCCTGCCTTCCTTCCACTACAGACTGATACACTCTTGAAGTCATTCTGTTTCGCTCCATTCTCTCTACATGTCCGAACCACCTCAACAACCCTTCCTCAGCCCTCTGGACAACAGTTTTGGTAATCCCGCACCTCCTCCTAACTTCCAAACTACGAATTCTCTGCATTATATTCACACCACACATTGCCCTCAGACATGACATCTCCACTGCCTCCAGCCTTCTCCTCGCTGCAACATTCATCACCCATGCTTCACACCCATATAAGAGCGTTGGTAAAACTATACTCTCATACATTCCCCTCTTTGCCTCCAAGGACAAAGTTCTTTGTCTCCACAGACTCCTAAGTGCACCACTCACTCTTTTCCCCTCATCAATTCTATGATTCACCTCATCTTTCATAGACCCATCCGCTGACACGTCCACTCCCAAATATCTGAATACACAGAAGGCACAGGTATGATTCTACATATTAATTGCATAATTCTCAGACATTTCCAAATATGCTTTTACAGTATATTTTTGTAATAGCTGTTTCTTTGTGCATCATATATGTCTTTTTTCAAATGGTTATATAGTATACTATGATTAACTGTATGGCAGTTGTACTGTACAGGACAATATTTGTTGCCCAAAATCTTGAATCTTTTTATTTATACTATAATATAACTGTGTGCAGTCAGTCTTATACGATTAAAACTTTTACTGTGAGATGTTAGTTTTGTATTAAACAAAAAGATATTCATAACTCAACTAACAATGTGTAAGATTCTCTCACTTCAGCATTTATGTGGTTCTCTTGAGATTTTCACTTCTGTCTACTTACCATACCCTGCCACTTACCACATCCATCCACTTACCTTATCCAGGCACTTACCATTTGTACTCACCACATCTTTTGTATACTAATTTTATCATGAAGTAAGATTTTTATCTGTTCAACCTATTGTTCACTTTTTTCTACACCACTGAATTTACCCCAATTAATATTAAAGCTCAGCCCAGTCTAGGGGCTGAATTACCACCCCCAGGATGCCACCCACAACAGTCAGCTAGCACCCAGGCACAGGCAGGTCCCGCTTATACAGCAGGTTAGGTTCTGGGCTACTTCAGCTAAGGAAAAAATTGCTGTAAAGTGAATCATAGCCTTTTTCACTTTCAAATGTATATAAAAGCCTGGTAATATGATTACACTATTATTAAGTGAGCAGTATAGCTAGGCCTAAAAAAAATTATTCATATACAGTACACACATTGCTTACCTTAAAATACTTTTATTCTTAGCTTATAGTGAGTGGTGAATATATTTATTGTAGGTCTGAACATATGAAGAATAGGTGTAATTGAAAACCACTGTATTACCAAAACATTGTAAAGCGGGGCCTTCCTGTGCTATACCTGCTTGCTTATGGTAAGCAGTGGCAACCAGTGTTAGGAAACAGGCCCAACATTTCCACCCATCCCCGGATAAAACCCGGGCCCTCTGATTGTGAGATAGTGAGACCACTAAACCATACACCACATAATTACACCTGCTGTTAACTTTTAATAATCTTTCCTCATATAATTTTGTAAACATTTCTGTTATTTTTATTTTGTCACCTTTTTTTTTTCATTCTCCTGCCTTTTGCCATGCCTTGTTACATGTGTTCATATTTGTGATTTTAATTATACAGTATACTGTACTGTATGTAAGATACATTTTATTTACGTGATGTAATTATTTACATTATTTATTTATTTATTTCAGACATGTCTATGAAAAACAATACCAAATGGGTAAGTATAATGTGATGTTGTTGTTGTCTTTCATATAGATGAATTATACTTCGAACTTTTCATGTACAGTAGAACCTCATATCTGTGGATTTGGTTTCCGTAGTCTCGGTTGTCCACAGTTTATTATGGTCCGAAAACAACCCTTAATTTTGCTTAATAACGGCACCTAAGCACAAAAATAGCAATGATGACAGTTCTTCAAAGCCTAAGAGAAACTGTGAAGTGCTTCCCATCAGTGAAAAGCTCTAATTCTCAACTTCCTGAGCATAATTTATCAATGAAACTTTATCATAGGTATGTATGTAAACGAAAAACGACATGTACGTATAGGGTTTGTTACTATCTGCAGTTTCAGGTATCCACAGTAGGACTTGGAATGTATCCCCCGCAGATATGATGGGACTACTGTATGCAGTAATTCAGTGGCTGGTGAATGGGTCTTAATCCAAGGAATTGGAGCTACTTGCTCCTTCATCGGATCAAACCTGATAACATTCCACCCCTCCATATCCAGGTGTTGTTTAATGCTTATGGGTTTAGCACTTTCCCATGAGTATAATAATAATAATATCCAGATAACCCACACATAGGAGAGAGAAGCTTATGATGATGTTATGTTCTGACTTGGCCCATTTACTGGCCCCCTCCTTCGTGCATTAGTGTAACTAGTAACTGGTGCAACTCTGACCAAAACATCATTATAAGCTTCTCTCTCCTTTATGCAGGTTACTTACGTATTGTTCCAGTCACCGTATAGTGCCTTTTTGTTCTTCAATAATAATAATAATAATAATCAGGAGCAAGTGACTGGTAAACCCTTACATTAACCCGTAAACGGTCCAAGCAGATCTACGTTCACATGCGTAGTGCTCCAAAAGTAGATCTACGTTTTTTTACATATTTTCAAATATAACAAAAAAAAAAGTAGATCAAAGTTTTTTACACATTTTCAAATGTAAAAAAAAAAAAAGATATACTTTTTTTACATACTATCAAATGTTGAAAAAACGTATATATACGTTTGGACCGTTTATGGGTTAATTACTAAATGCTTATAAAAAGAGGATAAACTTATAGTTTTATTTTTTTTGGGTCACCGTGCCTTGGTGGGAGACAGGTGGTATGTTGAAAAAAAAAATAATAATAATTAATCAAAGTTTAAACTGTTGAGAAATATAAGTTAGGCATTGAAAAAAAAGATAATAATAAAGTTCAAACTGTTGAGAAATATAAGTTAGGCATAGATTTAAAGATGTGAAAATGTATATACGTATAGTAAAATAAATGTAAATAAAAATATTCAGTGCAATGAGATTATAAATTTTTATATGTGCATTTTTTGTTTCAGGTACCTGAGGAAATAATAAATTTTATCAGCAGATCCGAGCGGTTAAGAATAGCACACACGTCTGCTGGCTTGTTAATAGTCGTAAACCCAGCATTTTATGTTGATGAAGAGAAGCGAGACTTAGATTTTTATGGAAGTCTGATAATGAGGCCAGTGTTTGTCATCATTGATGAATCAAGTGTAAATATCATTGTTCTTGGCAAAGTGTTTGAAGAAGCAGACATCAGTGATACAACTACATCAATAGATATATTAAAGAAAGTTGAAAATAAATTTATTCAGAATCAGTACATATATTGTCCAGGAGTGAGTGAAACATATGTCAAAGCCTGCAGAGCTGTTGGTATTAAAGTGCCCGTCAAGGCCTTCGATAAAAACTCGTTTGGGGGCAAAACATCGTACCATGACAAACTTTGTGAAAAATTTTATAGAAAGAGTAATTCTGTTTCAATGAGCAGGGTCCATGGTTTTGCCTATACTTGCAGATGCTGTAACCACAAAATTTACTATTACCGTGCTCGTTACAGAAAGAAGAATTTGAGATTATTCAGTGTAAATGTTCATAAATCTCTACCATCTTCCACCATGCATAAGGTAGTCTTTGCCAAATATTCTCACGATATTTTAACCTATGGACGGAGAAGAAATAACTACACGTATTATATTTTAAGGGATGTTGATGTAATTAAGCTGTCTGAAAATATGAAAGAAAGATCCTTTACTCTTAACAGTAAGCAAAATAAAGATTTTGTGGAGGTGCTAATGGCCTTGAAAAATGATAGTGCCATCCATGAAATCTTCAAGGAGGACGACCAGGAGGCTAGTAACGCCAGGAAGCGTGCTGCACGGATGGTGTGGGATGGAGAGGTGAAGAAGGCTTCTTGCTTGTACAAACAGTTGCCTCATAGCAGTGGCAAGGAAGAAGACTGCTCATATCTTCTCAGTGACTCTACTTGTAAGTTGAGAATTTGAGCACTTGGGAAATATTTTTAGTTGCTCTATGGTCTTAGGTGAATGAAATCGATTAAACAAACAAATAAAGAGGAATGCAGTATCTTTATATGTGTATGCTTCTAGACTGTTGTATTCTGAGCACCTCTGCAAAAACAGTGATAATGTGCGAGTGTGGTGAAAGTGTTGAATGATGATGAAAGTATTTTCTTTTTGGGGATTTTCTTTCTTTTTTGGGTCACCCTGCCTCGGTGGGAGACGGCCGACTTGTTGAAAAAAAAAAAAAAAAAAACTAATATTTTATTTCAGCATGATAGTGTTTGTACAGAGATGGGTGACATTTAGTAATGCATGCAAAAAATCCATAGTTATGCAGAGCATTTTTGGAAATTTTTCTTTTTAGTAATAATAATCGTACAATTAGGGTGATTGTCATGTATAAACTATACTTTATGGAAAGCCCTCTTTTTATGCATAGCATTTCTGAATGCCTCCATGTAGTGATTGCTCTGATTTGCTTGTATTGGTGGAATGTACAACTTCTAATTTTCAAAGTGAGAACTGATTAACAAAAACACATAAATTATTCACCATTTTGAGTGTAACTAAATTTTGTTACACGAATTCAATACATTACTGAAATATGACACAGCCTCTCTCCTCACTTAGCATCTTACTCATTTACCAATGACTCGAACATATGACGGGCTCCCTGATCAGTATGCACACCTGAGTAATGTATATTAGAGCTGATTTCCTCTATTCTGTTTATTACAATATACGGTACACTACTGTATAAACATTTAAAAATATACCAGAAATGTTATAAATGGTGCAAAAGTGACATTAAAACAATATCAGAGATGGTTGACACAAACCCACTACCATTATAGTATGCTCCTCACTTAGTGATGAATTCATTTACCAATGTGGTCTTGAGAGCAAAACTCCATCGTTAAGTGAGGAAAGGCTGTATAAGTATGCCATGGACAGTTAATACATATCCATCATTTCACTGCTTGTCCAAAATTGACTCAGTTTAAAAAACCTCACTTGTAAGTCTCAAATATCACACACCATTTTAAGACAGTTATCATTTCCAAATGGAGCATATATTTTTTTTCCACCTCTGCTATTTCCCACCCACTAAGGTAGAGAGACCCAAACAGAAAAACACATCCACCGTCATTCATTCGACAGCTGTCTTGCCACAACTGTATGACCAGCACAATTCAAATGACCCTCTGAACCACAATACCATTGCCCATCCATCAGAGTGTAGCCACTGTACTTCCCACCTCCAGGGAACTTGTTTTCCCCTGAATCCCTACATATATATGTTACCTTGTACACACACTGGTGGCACATCAAATCCCAGACACCACCTGTCTCCACTTATTCTTATCTAATATGCTCACATTTGCACACACAATGCTTAAGTTTCTAATATACCTTATAATTATAAAGAGTATTAAATTATAATCTAAGGATGGTACTGGAGATCAAGGGCTCCAATGGAAAGAAATATAGTTTATTTATTTGTTCATGTGAGGAAATTCAGACCATTTAATTCTAAATCTTGCAAAGTGCTTAATTCTAGTCATCACATAAATTTAGGCATTGTGTAACAGTTTGGCTTTCTTGGGTTATCCTGGAAATAAGATCCCACCTCCTCCTGCTTCAACTCGCCTGACTACAGTATACAGTGGACCCCCGCATAGCGAACTTAATCCGTGCAAGAGGGCTGGTCGTTATGCGAAATGTTCGCTATGCGAATTAATTTTCCCCATAAGAAATAATGGAAATAAAGTTAATCCGTGCAAGACACCCAAAAGTATGAAAAAAAAAATTTTTTACCACAAAAAAATGTTAATTTTAGTACACACAAACTGAAAAAGGCATGCACAATTACATGACACTTACTTTTATTGAAGATCTGGTGATGATTGATGGGATGGGAGGAGGGGAGAGAGAGTGTTAGTGTTTAGAAGGGGAATCCCCTTCCATTAACACTTGAGGAGGCAAGTCCTTTTCCGGGGTTACTTCCCTTCTTCTTTTAATGCCACTAGGACCAGCTTCAGAGTCACTGGACTTCTTTCTGTCCATAGAGCTCTGTACCTCCCGTTCCTTTACGATTTGTCTAAAATGGGCCATAACATTGTCATTGAAATAGTCACCAGCACGCCTTGCAACAGCTGTGTCAGGGTGATTTTCATCCATAAAGGTTTGCAGTTCAACCCACTGTGCACACATTTCCTTAATTTTTGAAGTAGGCACAATGGATTCCACAACTGGCATAGGCTTCTCAGGGTTAGCCCCAAACCCTTCAAAATCTTTCTTAATTTCCATACTAATTCTCACCCTTTTTACCACAGGGTTGGCACTAGAAGCTTTCTTGGGGCCCATGGTCACTTATTTTCAACAAACAGAACCGAAAACACTGTAATAATACGAAATATTCCGAGTGTATGCTTGAATGTTACCGCGGAGGCTAGCTGGTAAACAATGGGACAGGCGGCACATGTGAGGCTGGCTGAGGCCGCACATTGGACGCGTCTCGGACGAAGTTCGCTGAGCGGGTTTTTGTCTACTATGCGGGGCAAAATTTTAGCGATCAAAGCGTTCGCTATGCGGAATGTTCGCTATGCAAGGCGTTCGCTATGCGGGGGTCCACTGTATAAGCCACTTCTACGGCCCTATGCTGTACTTTCTGCAAGATTGATGGACTGATCACATCAATTCCAGGCTGAGGGACTGATTACCTCAAACTCCTCCTCTCCTTACACCTTTCTGCTTTGTATTGGACTGATGAAGCCATTGTGTGGCGAAACGTTTCTTCAATAAAGATTCCTCATATGTTGCATAAGTGTCTCAATCTTCAACTTGTCAGTTTTAAACCATTTAGTACAAAAATATTGTATAGGCTTTGTTTATTATTTGGTTCCTTACTTATATGTATTAATAAATTAATTAATAAATTCATGCATGTAAAGAGAAAATTTCTGTTGTGTTTCAGCTGCGACTGCTAAAGAGACGTGTCTTCAGTACGAAAACGAAGCTATCAATTGCTGGAGTATGGTTACTTTTAGGATTGCCTTGGCACTCTACCAACGCAGCACCGAATCCTATGAATCACTGGAGTCATTCAGAATTCTAGAGCTGCCTTCACTTTTTCCGATAAATGACTATGACCTTGAAATAGAAAACAAACCAGTATTACACTTGGTAAGATATTTAAATGGTGCAATATAGCATTACACTTTGTAAGACATTTAAATGGTGCAGTATAGTGTTACACTTATAGTCAGACATTTAAATGGTGCAGTATAGCATTAGGCAGCAACCACTCAGGGAGGTACTACCAATGGTAGAACTACATGATGGTAAGATTTCTGGTGTCTTTTTTTTCTATCTCATAAACATGCAAGATTTCAGGTATGCCTTGCTATTTCTACTTACATTTAGGTAACACTACCCATGCATGTACAAGCATATATATGCTCACCCTTCTGGGTTTTCTTCTATTTTTCTTACTAGTTCTTGTCCTTGCTTATTTCCACTTATCTCCATGGGGAAGTGGAACAGAATTCTTCCTCCATAAGCCATGTGTGTTGTAAGAGGCGATTAAAATGCCAGGAGCAAGGGGCTAGTAACCCCTTCTCCTGTATATATTACTAAATCTAAAAGAAACTTTTCATTTTTCCTTTGGTCCACCCCGCCTAGGTGGGATATTGTCAGTGCGTTGAAAGAAGACAACTTATGTGTAATAAAGGAAACAGGAAATTATTTTTTTTTATTAACACATAGGCCGTTTCACACCAAGGTAGGGTGGCTCGAAAAAGAAAAACTTTCACCATCATTCACTCAGTCATTGTCTTGTCAGAGATGCGCTTACACTACAGTTATAAAACTGCAACATTAACACCCCTCCTTTAGAGTGCCGGCACTGAGCTTCCCATCACCAGGACAAGTCTGGCCTGAAATAATAATGCCAAATGGGTTTATTGATGGAAGAATAAATAAATAAAACTATACCTGAAAGAAGCAACATTAATGTGGTCAATAAAAATTTTATTTCTCGTAGTCGTTTTTCTGACGAATGTTCTATTTTTTCAGGAATATATTGCCAAGCAAGCTAAGCAGTATTATGAAATATCTGATGAACATGAAGCAAGTGGGAGACTGCCATGCCTTGGAGAAGGTGTGATAATCATCGATCAAATGAAAGTGATTTCCAAGGTTAGTATTCTATCTTTTAATTGCTCTAACTCTTAAATTCATGTACACATGATATGTTTGTTGCTTATTTTCACATATTTTATGTTTTAAACTATGGTGGTGCATCGAGTTTTGAACTTTCTTCATTCCAGAAGGTTGTTCAAGTGCCGTTACCGAATGAATTTGTTCCCATAAAGAATAATGTAAATTAGATTAGTCTGTTTCAGATCCCCAAAAATACACTTACAAAAGCACTGACAATAATACACTTACATAATTGGTCGAGTTGGGAGCAGTTCGAAATTCGGGGTACCACTGTATTTACTGTATACAATACACATACATCCACACATACATCGGAGAAAGAAACAGATGACAATATTTCAGTCCAGCTTGAAGCATTAACTAGTCATGCACTGTGTGTTAGTGGTGGTGAATACAGAAGAGATTGTTTGGCCAAAATTGTAACAATAATGGACAATTTCATAACTAATGGACTTAGTACATTGTTTCCAAGCCGGTTTACTCGGCAATTTCGTTCTGTACACCTACCATCCGACTTACGACCTGCTCGACATACGACCACTCGACTTACGACCATGTTTTGTATGCCAAATTTCTGGGAAATAAACAACTGTTTGTGTTGTACAGTGTTTATCCTGAACCTTACAGTATAAAATACAGTACTAAAAGCATAAAAAGTAAAGTAAAAAATGAAATACCAAAATAAAACAATAAAATAAAATCATTACAAAAATGTGATGTTGATATTCAATAATAAGGTTTGACTTACGTCCATTTTGACTTGCAGCCGGTTGGTCGGAACCAGGCTTGGTCGTAAGTCGGATAGTACCTGTATTTCTAAATTTCATCATATAGAGGTCTGTTGCGTGGAGGGTTTATTGACATCCCATAATGCAAAAAAAATCCCCTTCACAATTCAATGGGACTCAAAATCTTTTCATAAGTACGGGAAAATTTGAAACCTTTGCAGCAAATTTATGTCTCAGTACTGTGCTTTGTATATTGTATATTAATGAAATATTGGCTTTAATTACCGTATTTTCTGGCACATAAGGGGCGCTTTTTTTCTCACAGAAAAGTCTTGGAAAATCAGCCTTCACCTTATATGGTCAAGGTCAGGATCAAGGGTAGGCTTTGGGTTACGCTTTAGTAGTTGTGTACTAACGATACGTTACAACTGCTTGGAAACATTGTGCCAGCAAGCAGCTGACACTTGTGCACTTTATATGCTGGAAAATACGGTATGTTTGTTATTTCAGCTGAGAGTACGGTAAGCAAAAGTCCTTTTGTAAAGTAAAAGGACACAAGTGCAACTGATGTGACATTTTATTGTGGCAATATTTCGCTCTCCAGGAGCTTTGTCAAGCCGTTACCATATTGCTAGTAATTCTACCAACATTATTACAAAAGTCCTTTTCTCTACCCTTATTTGTATTATGTGTTTGAATAGGTTGTTTGGTATGGGATACAAGAGTCTCTGGTTGGTCATGACCTGAGTGAGGAGGAGCTGTTGAATCTTACTGATATATTCACTAAGCCAGCAGAAGTCATAACACCACGACCTGATGAGTGTGTACTTCAGACAGTATGGCGCGACGTATGCTACAACCATGACATCATTGGTCCTTATTTTCATTTATCTAGAAATTTAAAGGGACAGCAGCTAGCCAGTAAGTATTTAAATACAGGGTACAGGTAGGTCTTGATTAGTGCAAATAAGGAATCCCCTGCAGTGGTCACATTATTTTAATTACAGTGGTACCTTGAGTTACGAGCTTAATTTGTTTCAGAAGGCTGTTCGAGTGCCGATACCGAACAAATTTGTTCCCATAAGCAATAATGAAAATTAGATTAATCCATTTCAGACCCCCAAAAATACACTTACATAATTGTTCAAGTTAGGATCTGCTCGTAACTCAAGGCAACACTGTATATGAAATTTTTGCACACGATTTGAAGAGCTTGGGAGAAAAAATGACACTAATTAATTCAGCACTAATTGAAATTTGCACTTATCAAACTCTCACTACTGAGGACCTACCTGTGTTTATTTTTTTACCACTGGACATTTCCCATCTAAGGTAGGGGGATACAGTGAAGGAAATGTATTAACCAGCACTCATTAAGTAGCTGTCTTAGAAGTGTGTAGACATCACAGTTTTTTTTTTTTTTTTTTTTTTTTTTTTCAACAAGTCGGCCGTCTCCCACCGAGGCAGGGTGACCCAAAAAAGAAAGAAAATCCCCAAAAAGAAAATACTTTCATCATCATTCAACACTTTCACCACACTCGCACATTATCACTGTTTTTGCAGAGGTGCTCAGAATACAACAGTCTAGAAGCATACACATATAAAGATACACAACATATCCCTCCAAACTGCCAATATCATCACAATAACATCACAGTTGCTTAATGAAAAACATTTCTTATTGATTTTGTTATATTAATAGTATTTATAACATCTTGCTGAAAAATTTTAACATGTTTTAAAGATGACATTGCTGGCTAGTCTAATGTTGAAGTTCATGAAACACTGAGAACAAAGATAATTTTTTCTTTCTGTTTTTTAGCTTATAAATATAAGCCTCTTGTTTAAGAGTGATATTTTATAATAAGCTCCATGGGGAAGTGGAGAAGAATTCTTCCTCCATAAGCCATGGGTGTTGTAAGTGGTGACTAAAATGCTGGGAGCAAGGGACTAGTAACCCCCTTTTCCTGTATAAATTACTACATGCAAAAAGAAGGAAACTCTGCATTTCTCCTTTTTTAGGGTCACTGCCTCAGTGGACGACAGCTGTTGTGTTGAAAAATAAATAAATGAAAAAATTTAATAAGAAATAATGGAAGTTACAAAATAAATTACATGTGCTAAAAGTACAGCATGATAAGTACACAGGTAATTTGAATCTGTACAGTTTTTCACCTGCATGTTGAAAGTAGATTATATTCCTTGTTTATGCCATATCAGCCATTACTTGCCAAGGTGTGATGACACAGAGAAGCACATTCACCATCATTCATTCAGTAGCTGTTTATTCATGCTGAGACTTTATTCCAATCCATATTTCAGGGACTGAAATATGGTGTACAGGTGACACTGCAGATTTGATGATGAACCAAGTAATTTTCTTTAAGTCACTTTGCCTAGGCAGGAAATGGCCAATGAATTTAAAAATGTGAATACTATATAATCATTAATTTCTCCATTGGGAAGTGGAAAGAATTCTTCCTCCGTAAGCCATGCGTGTCATAAGAGGTGACTAAAATGTTAATTAAATTGTCAAGATGTTGCTACGTTTAATTATTTCTTTCAAGTTATACTCTAAGTTAATAATTGAACCACATTTATAGAAAGTGCTAAACTTTCAGATCATCTTCTATGGACAATCAAGAGTTTTGACGATTTCCGGCTGAAAACGATAGGCATCGTGTGCGACACTGCCGCCGTAAATGGAGCGTGTCTGAGGAGTAGTCTGGGTGAGCGAGGCTCATTGAGTGCTGATACTGATGACAATTATCAACTTCATCCCACTTTTCTCAATCCATTTGACCCTTCATTGCAAATATCATGGATTATTTGCCCAAACCATATGGTAAGTCACAACCTTAAAAGTCCATGAATTCTGGTTTTTCATGTTAAATATAAGTTGTTTGTAGAAAGAATGGTTGTGTTTCCAATGTGTTCTGACTGTGGCTTGTTAGATTAACATTTTTAATGTTCATAAGTGCTCTGCTTCAAGTGACTTATTGTGTTATTCAGTGTTATATGACCTACTGTATTACTTAGTGTTGTAGTTAACCCTTAAACAGTCCAAACGTATATATACGTTCACTCGCGTAGCGCCCCAAATTTTTTGAGGAAAAAAAAAATCTTTTCTTTTAAAAGGAAAAAAGAGCATATGGTACCCAGGCATCCCCAATTATTTTAATATTGCACACAGTGAGTGCGCACACCCATTCTCTCATGTCTAGGTGACTCAGGCTTATTGTGGCAATGTTGAATGAATGACAAAGAAAACGTATATATATGTTTGGGGTGCTACGCGTGTGAACGTATATATACGTTTGGACCGTTTAAGGGTTAATGACCTACTGTGTTACTCAGTGTTGTAGTTAATAACTTACTGTATTATTCAGTCTGTAAATTATTCTACTGTTGGTGGAAACATTAACAAACGACATTAACTTTTAAAGAAGAAATTTAATTAAATACGTATTTAACTTGTGCCTTTTTCATTTTATTACCGTACTCCTCTCATCAGTTTCATTTTATCCATGTGGATTCATGAATACTGTAGACCAGTATTCATTGCACTTTCGTTTCCATATGGTAAACAGATAAAAAGTACAGTGGTACCCTGAGTTTCGGCCAGCTCCCAACTTGAACAACTATGTAAGTGTACTATTGTAAATGCTTTTGTAAGTGCATTTTTGAGGGTCTGAAATGGACTAACCTGATTTACAGTATTCCTTATGGGAACAAATTCATCTGGTAACGGCACTCGAACAGCCTTCTGGAACGAATTCTGGCCGAAACTCAGGGTTCCGCTGTACTATATAACAAGTCATACTCTGCTGAAACATCAGTTACCCCTTGTACAACTTGATAGTTGATTATGTTGAACTTCTCATCAATATAGCTAACTCATTCACAACTAACCCAAAAGCTGAATATAAGTCTTAGACAACATATCAGTCCAACCCAAATCATAATCAAGAATAAAGAATAAAAAGGCACAATACCATGACGGAACAATACAAAAATAACCTGCACATAGGAGAAAGAACTTATGATGACATTTTGGTCTGACTTGGACCATTAACTGGTGACTAGTTAATGGTGTAAGTCAGACCAAAATGTCGTCGTGAGTTTCTTTCTCCTATGTGCGGGATATTTGCATATAAATCATAATGAGTTCTTGATTATTAATGGTGTAGGATGAATAAAAAGTTCATATAACCCTTAAACTGTCCAAACGTAGATCTACGTTTTTTCAACATTTGAAAGTATGTAAAAAAAGTAGATCTCATTTCTTTTTTTTTTACATTTGAAAACATGTAAAAAAACTTTGATCTACTTTTTTTTGTTATATTTGAAAATATGTAAAAAAAACATAGATCTACTTTTGGAGCACTACGCGTATGAACGTAGATCTGCTTGGACAGTTTAAGGGTTAAAGACTGCTTACCAATATGTGGGTTTTGTTGTGAATTGTACTAGTGCTGGTATTGTGGCATCTGTTTTCTTTATCCCTTTAGGGAAAGGGAGAAGTCCTTGATGCTGGTGAAGGGCTCTTCATCTGAAGAATTGGAGCTACCCTTCCTCTTTCTCAGATTTAGCCTGATTGCATCTCATTCTCCAGTATCTGTGTGATTCCTGTGGGTTTTGCTCTTCCTCCAGAATATAATGCGAATAATATTCTTCCCTACAGCTGATCAACATGATGAATGCCCTTCATTCTTCACAACCTGATGGAACAAAAGACTTTAAGTATGGTGGCATCTCCTTTGGATGGAAACCCCTAGAGTTGCTTCTCGAGAATGACATTGGGCGAATGGAAAAAAATGAATCTAGAATTGCTCCACTCCTTCGCAAGAGTTACATTGAGCGGCGCCATGCAGTCAAGTTTAAATATGCCTTACTTCCATCAAGAATATTACAGGTATGCTGTACACTGCCTGGGGAATGGGAGATTAATCAGGTTTGGTCCAGGGAATGGGAGAGGCACCTCCAGTTCTCTGGATCAAAAACCCTTCACAGGGAAAAAGTAGCTAGGAGGTTTGAATTCACAGATTAATAACAAGTGCACTTCACTCTGAAGACAGGCTGGTTGGTTGGTGCTAAAAGGAGGCAGGATAAAAGAGAGGAGGATTAGGCCTAAATTTGGATTTATTTTTTTTCTCATTTGTGTTTTCACCAATTGCATTTATTTTTGGTATATGGCCTTTTGGTGCCTATCTGGTATACTCATAATTTTTTTTTTAATTAAATAAAGAAATGCATTTTTTCCAAGTTTTGTATTATATAGGGATTATGATTGAATGTTGTGATGAATGGTTTTGAAAACCGACAAGTTGAAGATTGAGACACTTATGCACCATATGGGAATCTTTATTTAGGAAACGTTTTGCCACACAGTGGCTTCATCAGTCCAATACAAAGCAGAGAGGTGCAAGAAGAGGAGGAGATTGAGGTAATCAGTCCCTACGGCCCTATGCTGTACATTCTACAAGATTGATGGGCTGAACACATCAACTCCAGGCTGAGGGACTGATTACCTCAATCTCCTCCTCTCCTTGCACCTCTCTGCTTTGTATTGGACTGATGAAGCCACTGTGTGGCGAAACGTTTCCTAAATAAAGATTCCCATATGGTGCATAAGTGTCTCAATCTTCATTATGATTAAAGTTTGGATTTAATTCTTTTTTTACACATAATCATTTGGTGCATGTGTGGTAAGCTCATTATTGTTTTAGGCAAACATTAGTCAAGATGTAAAATTTGCATAATCTTAGAACGAATCCTTGTGTATTACATGTTTTATTGAGTTCTCTTTACAGACCATGAGTTAGGAACACATCTATGACATAAAACGAGGGTGATCTGTACACTCTGTTGGTGAGTGTTAATTGAAACATTTCTTTTATCTTTATTTTGTTTTCTTTCAGAAACCTGAGGTTGTGGATGCTCTAGAAAAAGAAATTAAGCAAATAACAAACGAAAAGTCAAAGATGGTTATGCAGAAAACATGGGAGTTTTTAAATGCAACCAGCAAAATTTTTGAGAAGGGCTTGTTAAGTAATGTGGGAGTTACGTCTGAACGACAAGAAGCAATTACCAACACCATGGAGGGTTACCAGTGGTTTTGTGATTGGCTGAATGACATGAATGGTAGGTAGAAACTTTGAGATATGTATGAGAGAGATTACCGTTTTATTTGATATAAGAGAGACTGCCATTTTGTGTAATAAATAGAGAGAGACTGCCATACTGTTTAATACAAATGTAAGAGACTGCTATTTTGTTTGGCATACAATTCATTAGTTTTTATTTCATTTACAAAAAAAAATTGTACTACACAAAGGAGCATTTTTAAGATTTTTTTTTTTTTTTTTTTTAACAAGTTGGCCGTCTCCCACCGAGGCAGGGTGACCCAAAAAGAAAGAAAATCCCCAAAAAGAAAATACTTTCATCATCATTCAACACTTTCACCTCACTCACACATAATCACTGTTTTTGCAGAGGTGTTCAGAACACAACAGTTTAGAAGCATATACGTATAAAGATACACAACATATCCTTCCAAATTGCTAATATCCCGAACCCCTCCTTTAAGAATGCTTACTGTAATTTATTAAAACTGTTTTCAAGTGTATTTATTCACTGCATTTTTCTTTTAAGCAACAGCGGCTTTGCACCTCAAGGATCCTCGACAGAAAGAGTTCCTGTCTTGGCAAACTTGGGAAGGCCTTCGCTTATCGTTATATGGATTCAGAAGCTTGTGCAAGAACTTCCACAGCAGGCACCCCGACAGAGCCATTGTGCCCCTTAGGGTTAACGGCAGCGCTGTCGAGAGAGTTTTTTCGCAAGTGAAGAATTACTGTGGGACAGGGAAGCGCAAGTTGAAAGTATCAGCGCTGAATTACACTATCGGGTTAACAACCGTCAAATTTAACAGTCAGTTAAGACAAAAGCAGAAAAGAGACGAGCAGGCAAAAACATTTTCCAAGAAAGTTAAGATGTCATGACCTACTGTTAGACTCCACCGAGATGACACTATACAGTATACACAAAAACTGTAATGTATAGTACAGTGGCATATTTCAGTAAAATGATGCTTCATTTATTCTGCAAGTATAATTGTGACCAATAAAATTCTTTAAGTTTTTTTTTTTTTTTGACACCGGCCATCTCCCACTAAGGCAGGATGACCTGAAAAGGAAGACACGAAAGTTTTTCTTTTTTATATTTAGTAATTTACACAGGAGAAGGGGTTACTAGCCCCTTGCTTCCAGCATTTTAGTCACCTCTTACGACACATGTGGCTTACGGAGGAAGGATTCTGCAGTAAGTTTAGTCACTCAGAATTTCATTAGTAAAAAATTGACATTTACTAAATAATGTTAATAATTTTTAGATGTAACTTGTTTATAAAAATTATGATTAATAGTTGAGTGTCCTCTGAGAGATGATGTAAAAATGAAAGACGTTGACGACTATCTCGTATCTCTGTTAGACACAAATTACATACTACCAGAGTTGCAAGGTTTTTTAATGGTAAGTTTTAGAAAGTTTTGCAAACAGTTTATCTTGATATTATGTTATATGAAGTTACCAACTTGTGATTGCAAAATGAAGAAAAGTTTATTGTTTTTTTTTTTTTTTGCAGCATGTCATTACCAGAGTCCCTACAAATGCATGTAGTATGCACTTGTAACAGAAAATGTGACTTATGTTTATGGTAAAGTTTTGATAATTTTTTTACATTTTTTGACTAAATGCAAAAGATGTTCCTTAAGAAAAGTGTAGAGCTATAGGTAACTATTGGTGGTTAATGTCATCACACTGCTTGTGGTATTGTGCCCACCTCACCGTCTAGCCTAACACAAACATCGTGGTTGAAAGGGAAAAGCTCTATGCATGTAAGTCAAGGCCTAATAATAAAATGAGTGGAAGTCAAAAAAGGTGGAAACAATGCAAATAAAGCCAAATATATTTTATACAGAGTACTACTGGATAATTGGAACATACACAGCTACACCAATTTTGACATTATAACTGCAGTTACAGTATTACTGCATTATAACGTATTTACTGGAGGTGCTAAGCCCATAGGGGTTATACTGCACCTTGGGAAATGGGATATAATTAAGTTTGATCCAAGGAAGGGCAGTGTAGCTGTAATTTCCTGGCTCAAAAGTAGAAGTGCATTGCAGTACAGTAATTCCTCACATGTCCCTTAAGTGAAAGCTGATGTGTATAGATTACTGTATTATATTCATAGGAAAGTACTGGACCTGTAGGGGTCATATGCTGCCCTGAGAAATAAGAGGTAAGTGGTCAGTGATCCAAGGAGGGGAGGGGGAGGGAGGGGGGAAAGAGAGAGGGAGGGGAGAGAGAGAGAGAGAGAGTGTTAGTTAGTCACCAATTTGCCCTAGGCACATATCAATTAGACACTAGGCCTGTTGTATATGCATGCATGTGTGTGTGTGTGTTTATAAAGAGTATGATGCTCAGATAATCGTGAAGTAGGAAAGTGTGGGTGGGAATGGTGGCGCCGACAAGAAGAGACCAATGTTACTGCCTTTGCACTTTCGTGGGATTAATGTGTGTGTGTGTGTGTGTGTATGTGTTGGAGAGAGAGAGGGAGGGAGGGAGAGAAAAAATGGAAAGTGATAGAGATAGATAGATAGATAGAGAGAGAGAGAGAGAGAGAGAGAGAAAGCAAAAGAGAAAGAGAGAGACAGTAAGAGCTTGCGAGTGATAAGCAGGGATTCAATCCCTGCCCTTTCCCCTGTTTCACAGTTGCAAGACAGAAACATTTCCCATTACACCACCAACATTAGAAGACCCTTAAACGTACCTTATACATAGTCCTTCGAGGCTGACAGAACTCACTTTTGCCCCAAATCACCTTTAGCAAGATTTTGTGTGTGGGGGGGGGGCTGCCCACCCCTGTATGTGTATATGTCTGCCCACAATGTTCAAGCATGTTAGTGGCTTTCTTTGTGCTTAACAATACTTTATTAAATGTAAACTACAATTTGAATACTACACAAAAAAATTAAATTCTGATTTGATTTAAAAGAAGAGATAGGTGGCTCCAGTTCCTCAGCTCAAGAACCCTACACTGGTATCAAGGTGCCCTGTTTAACAATATCTCATTACATGCAAACCACATTTTTTTTGTACTGCACTAGGAAATAATTTTTTTTTTGGGGGGGGGGAAGATGATACTGTAATTAATTAGATTTTTAATAAGGTGTTACAGAGAAAAATTATGGTCCAGTTATATCATTTATAGAATAACTTATAAATACATGCAGCATTTAATTGTTTGTTTTTTATAAGGATATTATTTTATTGTTATCCTCTTTTGTTCGTTTGTACAGGAGGGGCCCCACTTTACAGTGCTTTGGTCAACAGTGCCCCACTTTACAGTGCTTTGGTCAACAGTGCCCCACTTTACAGGGCTTCACTTTACAGCACTTTGCTAATACAGCAGTTGTCAGTTACAGCCATTCTTCATTTATTCAGACTTCCTACAATACAGCCTCTCTTCACTTAACAATAAAGACCGTTTCTACAACCACATCGGTAAATGAATTCATCGCTAAGTGAGGATCATACTGTAATGGTAGTGGGTTTGTATCAACCATTTTTTATATTATTTTAATGTCACCTTTGCACCATTTATAACATTTTCTGGCATATTTTTAAATGTTTATACAGTAGTGTACTGTATATTGTAATAAACAGAATAGCAGACATCAGCTCTAGTATATATTATTTAGGTATGCATACCGGTCAGAGAGCCCATCGTAAGTCCGAGTCGTCGGTAAACAAGTACATCGCTAAGTAGGGAGAGGCTGTATATATAATCACCACACACTATAAGGATGAAAATATTTTAAGGTAAGTAATGTATGTACATATATGCATTTTTTAGGCTTAGCTCTATTGCTCACTTAATATATAATATTGTAAACATGTTATCAGCTTTTATATGCATTTGAAGTAAAAAAAAAAGCTATGATTCACTTTACAGTGGTAGCCTAGAACATAGCCTGCTGTATAAGCAGGCTATGTTCTAGGCTACCACTGTACTTTCAAAGGAGGCTCCTTGATATGGGCAAAGGGCTCTCAATCCAAAGAATTGGAGCAATCTTTTCTATGGTTTAAGTAGTGAGATGATACTGACAAGTTGTAAGAAACACTTATACACAGACTACTTAAGGGAGGGTCCTTGATCAAAGAAATTGACCCTCACCTCCCCATCCTTGGATCAAACCTGATTGCCTCCAATTCCTTATTGCCTCCCAAACCCCTTTGGGTTTAGCACTCTCCTCAAGAATGTAACAGATCGAGACATTCAGTAAGACAATATTTTTCCATGATCTGTGTTTGTCTTGTTTCCCATTTAAATGTCATGATCCATGCATACCTACCTTCCCCTTCCTTGGAACAAACCAGATTACCGCCAGTTCCCCAGGTGACCATTTGTGGTTGGCGTGAAGTTTTTGTTCAAATTGTACAGTATAATGATAGTTTTGTAGTTCACTATGGTCATTTTTTGTACCTGAACACTTTGTAGTTTTGTATAAATCCATTGTTTTAGAGTTGATTTATAGTGTATTTAATACAGTTAAATATGTAAGACACTTATCCAGATTCCGCTTTATATTTTATATAAGAGATCATTGTAAAAAATTGTGCATGGAATGTTTTTCAAAGTGTTTTAGTTAACCAGTAAATATTTTTTATTAAAACTACTGTATAATAAATATAATGAAAAGTTATTTATTGTTCTGTGTTTATGTCTTTATCTGCTGGCAGTTGTCCACCAAAGAATAATAATATAATTATAGCTTTATTTCTACTACTACATGTACAAGGTATACAGACCATAGTTGACATCAATGACATATTACTATATAGAAAGCCACTTGTTATGCTGAGCATTTCCCGCAAATTAGGTTAGTTTTGTCCCCAGAATGCGACCACACCAGTCGAATAACACCCAGGTACCCATTTTACTGCTAGGTAAATGTGAACAACAGGTGTAAGGTGACTAACATCCATTTACGTGAGGCTATCGATCCCTAACCCTTGTGAATGTGGAGGCCTGTACACATTTGTCATTCTCACTGCAGCCTTAACATTTTAAAAATACAATAGGCAAGTTGTAACCAGCACACCTTAACCAGACTCCCTACTGTCTCATCAGTGGGATATACCACTGTTGAAGGTCTGAAGCTGTATGGCCCTTGTGGGTTTAGCACTTCCTTGTGATTCTGATAATAATAATAAAGAAAGTCGTAAGTCGATCAGAAGGTTATGGAAACTCAAACTGGAAATGACCCTCATTGGAAATCAATGACCCCCAATAAAAATCAAGGATCCCAATGAAAATAAAATTATTACAATGGAAATAAGGAACTAATGGAAATCAAGGTCCCAATGAAAAATCAAGGCTCTCCCCAGTGGAAAATCGAGGCCCGAATGAAATTACCTCAGTTGAAATAAGAACCCCACTGAAAATAAGTCGCTGACTTTTTTTGGGTTATCCTGGGTAATTTACACTATGTATGATAATTGTACTTATGTGTACCAGTGTCTAAATAAAGTAGTTGCCCGTGCCAAGAATGCCGATAGGACAAGGCATTCTGGAGATAAAAAAATAAAACACTTGGAGAAAGTAAAAAAAAATAGGCCTGCTATAAGATCCCCCTTCTGGGATAAATTTTTATTTATATATTGATAATGGTAATACTGGAGTGCTATTGAAGGGGCGCCGCCCCATGTGTACGTAAGAAGATAATAATGGATGTGGTATTTTGAGTCTCAACTGGAGCCATCATCAGCAGAATGTTTGTCACAGTCTGCTGATGATGGCTGAAGTTGGAGTCGAAATATATGGCTTCATTTCTATTGCTGCTTCAATGTCTATGTGGGATACATCCTTATAATTATATAATATATATATATATATATATATATATATATATTTTTTTTTTTATAATATTGGATGGGGTCCACCTCTGGTGTAAATTGTGGGACCCATAGCCTCGGAGAAGTGGATAAAAAGGCTTCAAGGAAAAATACTTGGATTTCTTCCTGAAGCCGTTTGAATATTCCACTTCCCCTACCACCCCATCTTTTTATATTTAATTTTTTTTTTTTTTACTAATAGGAATATTTTATTACATAATATGGTACAGAAGATTCAAGAGACACATTATTGATATAAAGGTGGCATATACGGTACATATATATATATATATATACAGTGGACCCCCGGTTAACGAACTTTTTTCATTCCAGTAGTATGTTCAGGTGCCAGTACTGACCGAATTGTTTCCCATAAGGAATATTGTGAAGTAGATTAGTCCATTTCAGACCCCCAAACATACACGTACAAACGCACTTACATAAATACAATTACATAATTGGTCGCATTTGGAGGTGATCATTAAGCGGGGGTCCACTTTAAATTTTTTTTTTTTTTTTTTTTTTTTTTTTTTTTTCAACAAGTCGGTCGTCTCCCACCGAGGCAGGGTGACCCAAAAAAGAAAGAAAATCCCCAAAAAGAAAATACTTTCATCATCATTCAACACTTTCACCACACTCACACATTATCACTGCTTTTGCAGAGGTGCCCAGAATACAACAGTTTAGAAGCATATACGTATAAAGATACACAACATATCCCTCCAAACTGCCAATATCCCAAACCACTCCTTTAAAGTGCAGGCATTGTACTTCCCATTTCCAGGACTCAAGTCCGACTATATGAAAATAACCGGTTTCCCTGAATCCCTTCACTAAATATTACCCTGCTCACACTCCAACAGATCGTCAGGTCCCAAGTATCATTCATCTCCATTCACTCCTATCTAACACGCTCATGCACGCTTGCTGGAAGTCCAAGCCCCTCGCCCACAAAACCTCCTTTACCCCCTCTTTCCAACCCTTTCGAGGATGACCCCTACCCCTCTTTCCTTCCCCTATAGATTTATATGCTTTCCATGTCATTCTACTTTGATCCATTCTCTCTAAATGACCAAACCACCTCAACAACCCCTCTTCTGCCCTCTGACTAATGCTTTTATTAGCTCCACACCTTCTCCTAATTTCCACAATCCGAATTTTCTGCATAATATTTACACCACACATTGCCCTTAGACAGGACATCTCCACTGCCTCCAACCGTCTCCTCGCTGCTGCATTTACCACCCAAGCTTCACATCCATATAAGAGTGTTGGTACTACTATACTTTCATACATTCCCTTCTTTGCCTCCATAGATAACGTTTTTTGACTCCACATATACCTCAATGCACCACTCACATTTTTTCCCTCATCAATTCTATGATTAACCTCATCCTTCATAAATCCATCCGCCGACACGTCAACTCCCAAGTATCTGAAAACATTCACTTCTTCCATACTCCTCCTCCCCAATTTGATATCCAATTTTTCTTTATCTAAATCATTTGATACCCTCATCACCTTACTCTTTTCTATGTTCACTTTCAACTTTCTACCTATACACACATTCTCAAACTCATCCACTAACCTTTGCAATTTTTCTTTAGAATCTCCCATAAGCACAGTATCATCAGGAAAAAGTAACTGTGTCAATTCCCATTTTGAATTTGATTCCCCATAATTTAATCCTACCCCTCTCCCGAACACCCTAGCATTTACTTCTTTTACAACCCCATCTATAAATATATTAAACAACCATGGTGACATTACATATATATTAAACAACCATGGTGACATTATATATATATATATATATATATATATATATATATATATATATATATATATATATATATATATATGTATATATATATATATATATATATATATATATATATATTTATATATATTTATATATATATATATTTATATATATATATATATACAGTGGACCCCCGCATAACGATGGCATCGCATAGCGATTTTTCCGCATAACGATTACTTTTATCGCAAAATTTTTGCCCCGCATACCGATTAAAAACCCGCATACCGATTTTCGTCCGAGACGCGTCCAATGTGCCCTCACATGTGCCGGCCGTCCCATTGTTTACCAGCCAGCCTCCGCGGTAACATCCAAGCATACACTCGGAATATTTCGTATTATTACAGTGTTTTCGGTGGTGTTTCTGGAAAATAAGTGACCATGGGCCCCAAGAAAGCTTCTAGTGCCAACCCTGTGGTAAAAAGGGTGAGAATTAGTATGGAAATTAAGAAAGATTTTGAAGGGTTTGGGGCTAACCCTGAGAAGCCTATGCCAGTTGTGGAATCCATTGTGCCTACTTCAAAGATTAAGGAAATGTGTGCAGAGTGGTTTGAACTGCAAACCTTTATAGATGAAAATCACCCTGACACAGCTGTTGCAAGCCGTGCTTGTGACTATTTCAATGACAATGTTATGGCCCATTTTAGGAAAGTCTTGAAGAAACGGGAGGTACAGAGCTCTATGGACAGATTTGTTGTGCGACAGAGGTCCAGTGACTCTGAAGCTGGTCCTAGTGGCATTAAAAGAAGAAGGGAAGTAACCCCAGAAAAGGACTTGCTACCTCAAGTCCTAATGGAAGGGGATTCCCCTTCTAAACAGTAAGAAGATAATGCTCTCCCCTCCTCCCATCCCATCAATCATCACCAGATCTTCAATAAAAGTAAGTGTCATGTAATTGTGCATGCCTTTTTCAGTTTGTGTGTATTAAAATTAACATTTCATGTGGTAAAAAAATTTTTTTTTCATACTTTTGGGCGTCTTGCACGGATTAATTTTATTTCCATTATTTCTTATGGGGAAAATTAATTCGCATAACGATTATTTCGCATAACGATGAGCCCTCTTGCACGGATTAAAATCGTTAACCGGGGGTCCACTGTATATGCAAAACAACCACTCTGAAAGAATAGAGAAAGTCCAAGCGCTTTCGTGTTGATAATGTGAGTAGTCACGAAAGCGCTTGGAATTTCTCTATTCTTTCAGAGTGGTTGTTTTGCATATATATGTGTATATATATATATATATATATATATATATATATATATATATATATATATATATATATATATA